>NC_062289.1:42635327-42967827 GCF_902655055.1 Lutra lutra
AAAGGACCTACACAACGCCACATGATTTTCAAGTGTCATATATTCCATTTAGTCAATATTTATTAAATGGATACTCTATGTACATACTCTTCAAGGTCCTTCATATAGGTGGTAAACAAGTTGGGCAAGACCCATGCCTCACAGAATTTTCATTCTAGTGAAAAAATATGGTAGTGGATAGTGTCATAAAATAAACAACTTATTATTTAATAAGTAGAATTTCATAACTCCAGATATACACAAATAAATTATAGTGGATGCTGGGAATTATGTTACATTGTGTTATTAAAAGTAGGCTTCTCAAAAATATAAAAAAATTAAAAAATAGAAGTAGACCTCTCTCTGGAGGTGGTTACATTTGACGTATTTAGCTGAGACCTCAATGGAATATAAGGATTAAACCAAAGCATTTAATAGCAGATATTTCTTGTCAGAGGTAATAAGTTTGGCATGATCAAACTAAAAATAGAGACTATCTGTGGCTAGAGAAAATTGGGCAAGAGAGGGAGAGGAGTAGGAAAGAATGGGAAGCTGAGTAATATACCTCATAACTAAATTTTGGAGAGTCCCTTTTCATAAGCCCTTATTCTACTAGAAATACACGCCTATTAATCATATCCCTAAACTTTAAAAACAAAATCAAAACCTAAAAATATCTGTAAGGAACTTTTTTGTTCTTATATTTATCATCTTTTCTTTGTCTCCATTGAGCTGTTCCATTCTAATTGTTGCAGTCAAATACTGAACAGGTTCTAGGTTTATTTCAATTAAATAAGAGACCTGAAAGCAAAGGTAAGTCAAGAGCAACTCAGGAATCAACAACACTGGGTAATTAAATTTTTAAGTCAGGAATACATAACCTTGACTTGTTCCAGGACAATGGCTGAAACACTGCCAGATTAGATGAAACATATGTTTGCAAGAAATGTCCAGTTTTCATAATCATATACAGAATAGTCATAATATAGCATTATTAATCCAAAGACAGGACACAGAAAGTATTATATTTGGTTGGGAAATAAGTCAATAATTTATTTGCCTTTAAAAAATGATGATTTTTAAAACCTGTAATACCGTTCCTTTAAGGACAAAGATATTTTCTGTTAAGCCCTCTGCATCCACTCCTTTATCTTTCTTACTCCTATGACAAACACATTTTTTAACATATTTATTGAGATACAGTTGACATTCAATGAAATGCACACACTTAAACTTGATAATTTGATAAATTTTGACATAAGTACACAGTGGCAAAACCAAGATAAAGAATATATCAATCACTCAAAAAAGTCTCCTTAGGAAACATAGATATGGAAAGTTGTAGTCTTACACTGCCCAGCTCCGAGAATTACTATACAGCTGCAATAATCAATGCAGCAAGGTCTTGGTGAAATACAGACCTGTTGTTCAATGGAACAAAATAGAGACTTTAGTAAATGGAACTGCACATATAAGATCAATAAATTTCCAACAAAACTACTGAGACAAAACAAAAGGAAAATAAAATAGTTTTGAAACAAAAATAATGATGAAAAGACTGGATATCCCAATGGAGTAAAGGAAAATAATGTCAATTATTACTTATGACAATCAATAAAAAATGTGCTGAAACTACAAAATACCTAGAAAAATATTTCACAAACTTGGACTAGGCAAAGATTTCTTAAATAACCCACAAGAAACCATACATCATAGGAGAAAAAAGATGCAACGCTGAACTTTATAAAATCTTTTTGGTCCTTAAAAGACATCATTAAGAGAATGAAGTATAAGCTACAGAGTAGGAAAAAATATGTGTGTATCATTTTAACAAAATATATAATATTAAACAATAAAAAACTTTACAACTCATAGTGATAATAAGATAACCTACTTAATAAAAAATATTTGAAAAGAAGATGTACAAACATCAAATAAGTATATAAAAAATGCTCCATATTGCTAATCATTGAATTGTAAATTAAAATCTCAATAAGATAGCACTACACAACCATGAAAATAACTAATATTAAAAGGTATACAACCATGTTCGAATCTATACATAAAGGAGAGCCGGGGAGGCTCAGTGGGTTAAGTGTCTGCCTTCAGCTCAGGGTCCAGGGTCCCAGGGTCCAGGTATCAAGTCCCATGGTGGCCTCCCTGCTTAGTAGGAAGCCTGCTTCACCCTCTTCCTCTGCTTGCTGCTCTCTCTCTCTCTGTCAAATAAACAAGTAAATAAAAAAAAAAAAAAAAAAAAAAAGAATCTATATGTAAAGATATGGGAGTTCTGTTTCTGGTCTGCCAGAATATGCTCTTATAGGAAAGATGACACATAGGTAAGAATTATAATATCTAAATAAAATGAAAAAATAAATAAAGACCTACCTGAAGGGACTGGGGAGTGAAATAAAGCAGGCAGATTTCGCATTAACAGAGACTCTATTTTACCTGTCTCCCAACCAGATTAATAGGTCACAGTCATTATTGTTTGCAATAGCCAAAACTTGGGTAGAGAATCAATTCTGTTGGCCCAAAGAACCCTGGGAGGGAATCTATGACTATCACAATCACTGTCAATGTGAAAAAAAAATATATATATTATGTAAATGATAGTCTAATTCATATAATGATATTATGTATATAATACTATTATTTACATAATAATAACTGAGGGACAAAGATAACACCAAATTTCTGTAAAAACTCTATACAGATATTTGGGTATCAGGCTAAATCCTGAAACAAGTATTCACTTAGCAAATAGCAAGCAAGTGAATAAAAACATGGAACCAAAATATCAGCTACAGCTCAATGCAACTTGGGTCCTACTAAACAAAAACAATCTACACTCTTTGGGAGAGTGAAGGTAGAACTAGCTACATAATTTGCAGGACCCATTGCAAAATGAAAATGGGGATCCCCTTATTTAAAAATTATTAAAAATTTCAAGATTGCAATAGGATAGTGTTAAATTAAATGCAGGGCCCTTCTGAACACAAGGCCCTCTAAGACTGCATGGGTCAATCAAAAGCCCAAGAAGCTAGCCCTGAATGAGAAAGCTTGATCACATCTCATACTCCTAACTCAGCATGCTTGCAAATCTCCTCTTCTGTACGCTGAGTGGACACAGATCAACACTAAGTTGCGTCTCACCCACAATTTTTATTTTAGTAATCAAGCTGTAGTGGCAAGACTGAAGAGAGATGGAGGCAACAGGTTATAATCAGGCTTATGGTACATTCCTTAATAGAGTCGATGGCCCTTTCCTCTACATTTTTCCTTCAACATTCTTCACATCCCACCTATGTGAACTTTTCTAGATTTCTGTGATTGTATTCATCTGAAGAACTTCTATTTTTCTGTTCTAACCACATTATAACCAAACAAAAAATAATGCTCAAGTTGAATATGAAATCAGAACTCAATTTTAAAGACAGAGGAGGACAGAAGAAGGAAGGACAGCATGGTAGAAGATTATAGCATGGTAGATTAGAGGATTGCCATGATTAATTCTAAGTCAGAAGTCCTTTAAGCTAGAACCTAAATTTGTGAACAAAAGCTTTAAATAAACTATCCAACAGTCCCCAGGAATACAAGCAGTTGTGTTAAATTATGTGAAATGGAAGAGTGAATGTTCTGCTTTAATTTTTGCTCTGAGCGACTTAATGGTACACTACAACATGAAAAAGGAAATAATTCAAACAAAACTAATGAAATAAAGATCTGGAACTTTAAATGCATCTTAAAAAGTGTAAGAAACAGGATTTTTGGTGATTAAAATGATAGAGAAACTACAGAAACTATAGAGAAACTATTTCACTATTATGAAATAAAATGAAATTTATCTACTTTCATTCCCATTTTGACAGGCACAAAGGAAAATAGAACATAGTATTTAACTATACACCCAAACTTTTAAGAAGGATGGGGTGAGAGAGAACTGCAAAGAAACATGAACTCTCTTTTTTAGTATGCTTATTTGCAGTGATATGCTTAAAGTAATTCTGACATTATGTAGATATATTAAGGAACTAAGAAAATAAATGAACACATTTCTTTGTTAGGAACCAAAATTTGCAGTGTAGGAGAAGGAAAATACAAATATGGAGTGGGGAAAGGCAAAAAAGAACACTGAATCTTCAGTTGCAGTTTTAACTAGTGTTATCTATGTAAACTGTTTATATAGTATTATATATATTTATTATATATTATATATTCAAGAATTCTATTCTCCACTTTATGGTTTTAAGTATGAGACTGTTTACTCTAAGTCCTTGCATCTATGGTGCTAGGTGAATGTGAGAAGGTGACAAGGACTGAAAACATTTTGTTGCCTAAAAAAAATAAAAGGAAAAAAAGAAAAAAAGCCTGTTCATTAGCATTTTAAATATGCTTAAGTGTGTCTCGATACCTTATTACACATTATTGCTTTGTGGGTTTGTGTGCGTATATTGTACTGCAATTAAGTCTCCATGCAAAAAAAAAATCAACATCCTGAATTCTAATATTGCTATTCTTTATTTGTTAATGTATACTAGACATGTAAATTATTTAGAAATGAAGAAGATCCTACTAAATTTATATGCATGTTTTTAGGTTTATACTAAGGTTTCTTTCATTAGAAGCAGACCGTTTTGGCATAACTGTAACTTAAAAATGAATGCTAGGGGCACCTGGGTGCCTCAGTGGGTTAAAGCCTCTGCCTTCGGCTCAGGTCATGATTCCAGGGTCCTGGGATCAAGCCCCACATCAGGCTCTCTGCTCAGAGAGGAGCCTGCTTCCCTTCTTCTCTCTCTGGCTGCCTCTCTGCCTACTCAAATAAATAAATAAAATCTTAAAAAAAAATGAATGCTAAATAAAATACACAGATTTATTTTGTACATTATAAAATGAAAAAAATACATACATACAAATAACCTCATTGTTATATCTGTATGCATGCATGTATATTATATGTGTATGAATTTATGAATGTATGGACATATGTGTATGTACAAGCAATCATTCTATACTTCTATCCATTGAAAAGATCAGAAGCAAAGAAACCTCAATAGCAATGAATACAGTTACTGCCCAGATGTTAGTTTCTGGTGCCATTCTCCACTAAAAAAATCAGAGTTTATTGGATAATTTGCTCATTTCAGGGTTGGACAGGTTAGGTATGAGTCTCAAATATCTTGTTTTGCCAGAATTTAAGCAAGGGTTAAAAAAATAACAGGTTTGTGTCATAAGGACATCGGAGCTTGAAAAAGTTTCCACAGTCTAATAATACATTCACACATACATATATACATACATATATGTATACATAAACATATAAATAAGTAAAATTAATAGGCCAAAGGAAAGCTTCTTGTTTATAGAATACTAATTGGTCAGTGGTGCCTGGGAAATGTAGAGGGAGGGCTAGAATTGTAAAATCAACATTTTGCCAGCATCTTAAAGATGTCACCAATTAAAGACTGGTTCTGGCAATCCTGAATGGATGCTAAATCTCATGGGAAATTTTGACGAGTGAAATACTAGCATGGTTTTAAAGTATATACAGACATACCTCATTTTATTTTGCTTCACTTTATTACCATTCATAGATTTTATGTTTTTTTACAAATTGAAGATTTAAGACTTCAGTGGAGGAAGTAACTACAAATGTGGTGAAAATAACAATGGAACTAGCAGTGGAGCCTGAGATTATAATGTAATCTCACGATAAAACTAAAAAGGATCAAGAGTTGTTTCTTACAGATGAGCAAAGAAAATGGTTTCTTCAGTTGAAAACTACTCCTGGTGAAGATGCCATGGAGACTGCTGAAATGACAACGAAGTTTTTAGAATAGTAACTAAAACTGGTTGACAAAGACAGACAGGGTTTGAGAAAATTTATGCCAATTTTGGAAGAACTACTGTGGCTAAAATGCTGTCAAACAGCATCACAACCTACAGAGAAATCATTCGTGAAAGGAAGAGTCAACTGACATGGAAAACTTCACTGTTGTCTTATTTTAAGCAACTGACACCAGCACCCCAACCTTCACAGACCACCACCCAGACCAGTCAACAGCCATCAACACAGAAGCAAAATCCTCCATTAGCAGCAAGATTATAACTTGCTGAAACTCAGATGACGGTGAACATTTGTTAGCAATAAAATATTTTTAAACTATCTACATTTTTTAAACATAGTGGTATTGCACATTTAGTAGACTACAGTACGGTATAAACAATTTTTTTTATGCACTGGGAAACAAAAAAATTCATCTGACTTGCTTTATTGCAATATTCACTTTATTGTGGTAGTCTGGAACTAAACACACTGTATCTCTGAGGTATGCCTATACTCACAGATTGTTTCTTAATTGCAACATCAGAAATAGTAATGTACAGTGGAGAAATCAGACAACAATTTTGTCTAAGTGATCAACATTAGGATCATCAATTAAGCCTAAATGGAAATTGTGCACTTCCAGATGTGATGCCTGAGGAAAGCATAACAGCAATATGTAATATTCTCACTAGAAATATATAAATGGAATCTACTTATGAAAGAATGTTAACTGACCTGAAATGATAAGTATTTCATTGAAAATTAAAAAAAAAACAATATTCTTCAAAAATGTCAATGACATAAAAGACAAAGAATGTGGAAATGATCTAGATTAAAGGAGATTAAAGGAACATGACAATTAAATACAAAACCCAATTCTACTTAGAATCCTGAACTGGAGGGGACAATAATGTAATAAAGCAGACTGGTTCGACTGAGAAGTTTGCAATAAAAACTATTGCTTAGATAGATTTTTATCTCAATGATAAATTTACTGAAGTCAGAAATTAATTATATTTTAGCTATATGTAATTATATCCTTATTCTCATGAAAAACACATTGAGGTCTTTAGAGATAGGGCAATGATATATGCAAATCAGAGGTAATTAGATAGAGAGGTGAGAAATAGGGAGATAAAGAAAGGGTTAGAGAGAGGTAAATAGAACAATGATAAAGCATGGGTGATAAAATATTGATACCTGAACCTGGAACAAATGTTGTACAAGTATTTTTTGTTGTCATACTTATGCTTATAACTTTTCCTCTAAGTTTTGAGATTTTGTCTCATTTATGTATTTTTATTTGGTAATTTTTATATCACTGCACTGAAACTAAATTTTACAGACATTGAATAGCATTAGTTTGGATATCATTATTATATAAGAGACTTGGAAATTATTTACATAATGAAAGATTTCAAAACTACAGTAGAATGGGCAGCTTCACACAATGCCATTTCAATAATGATTTATTTCAATCACATCTTGTACCACAATGTCACCAGCTCTAAATAAGAAATAATTCTTGTATCTAAAACTACTTTGGTGCCTCTGTATTCTGGGAGAAGAGCTTAATCTCCAACTTTCATGGTAACTGGTTGAATCTCTCCACCTTTTCCTTTAGAGCCTGATCCAATAGCTACTGCTATTACTTGCAATACTTTCCCTTGAGATTTTTCTAGAAGCATAATGCCTCCTTTGGTTACAGTTTTGCCTGTACTCCTTTCAACTGCAACTTGGTCAAAGAAAGGAAGAAACTTCCTAAATGCCTGTCTTGCCTTAAGTTCTCTGCAGTTTGTACTCTGCTTTCCTGCCACTGCATAAGCAAGGTGAAACCCTCTATCTAACCCTTGAGACATGTGAATGTGGGAAAAGGATGACCAGAACACAGGCAGCTCCTCTAAATTTTAGTTTTCAAATAAAAAAAAATAAAACTTGCTTCAGCATTTCACTTTTCTGATCATGATGTTTACAGTAACAATGTCTTCTGAGAATTGTAGGCATTGCATGATTGCATGGAATACATTAAGTATAACTTCACATAGTATTAGGTATTATAAAATGCAATTGGGGTCAGAATGTTCTAGATATGTCTAAAAAGGGCTGGTAATATCCTGTCTGGAAAATTAAGAACAGAATTGCCTAACATATATGTTAGGGACTTTCCTGACTTTTAATCTCAAATTTCAATTCTTTGAGCTTATATGACAATCTTAAGAAAAATAATAATAAGTGGAGTAATACTTCTTTTTAAGTAGATCATTTTAACTTAGTTATGTGAATCTGGACCTCTGATGAATGAAGTCAAAGAATATTAAATAAATGAAGAGATAGTATAATTTATGTTCTTGGTCAATATTGTCAGATGTAAGTTCTTTCCAATTTGAGTGAAATATTCAATTTAATCTCAATCAAGAACCCAAAGTTTTTTTTAATAGTTATTGATGAAGTGGTTCTAAAATTTATGTAGAGAGGAAAAAGATACAGAATAGTCAACACAATATTAAAGAAAAATAACAAAATTGGATAATTGACATTTCTTAATTTCAAGGCTTAATTTAAATCTATAGCAATCAAGATAGTATGGTACTAGCAACACAATAGATAATCCATGAAAGAAAGCATTGATAAACTGGATTTCATTAAAATAAAAAAAAAGTCAACTCTTTGAAAGCAAAGTCAAGAGAGTAAGATAAGCCATAGACTTCAAGGAAACACTTTTAAAAGATACATTTGATAAAGGACCGTTTTGCAAAATACACAAAGAATTCTTAAACAGTAAGAAAATAAACACCTATGAAAACTAGGCCTAAAACCTTAATAGATACTTCTCCAAAGATATGATACACATATGATAAGAAGTTCCACACACATGTCATCAGCAAAATGCACCTTAAAACAATGAGATGCCACCATGCACATACTAGAAGGGTCAAATTCTAGATCATTGACAATAGCAAATCTTGGGAAAGATGTGCAATACCAGGAACTCTCATTCATTTTTAGTGAATATTCAAAATGAGAAAGCTACTTTGGAAGGCAATTTTGTGGTTTCTTGGAGAACTACACATATTTTTACCATATGGTTCAGAAAATGTACTCTTTGGTATTTACCTAAAGAAGTTGAAAACTTATGTCCACACAATATCCTGCACACAATGTTTACAGCGGATTTATTCATAATTGTTCAAACTTGAAAGTAACCAAGATAATCCATTTTATTTTATTTTATTTCATTTTGAGGGGGAGGAGAGGCCGAGTGAGAGGGAGAGAATCTTAAGCAGGATCCACACCCAGGATGGAGCATAACATGGGGCTCCATCTCACAACCCTGAGATAATAACTTGAGCCAAATTTGAGAATTGAAGGCTTAACCAATTAAGCCATCCAGGTGCCCTGTCCCCACCCTTTCTAAGACAATTCTTTAGTGGATGAATGGATAACAGTGGTACAATCAGACAAGAGGATATCATTTAGTGCTAAAAAGAAATGAGCTATCAAGCTAAGAAAATATATGGGGGGATCTGAAATGCATTATTACTAAGTAAAAGAAGCCAATCTAAGACTACATACTATATGATTCCAGCTATTAAAGATTTCGGAAAAGTCAGTGGTGTCTGGATGGCTCAGTTGGTTGGCATTGACTCTTGATTTAGGCTCATGTCATGATCTCAGGCTGGTAAGACTGAGCCTTGCGACTGGCTCCACACTCAGTGGGAAGTCTGTTTGAGATCCTCTCTTTCCCTCTCCCTCTGCCCTTTACCCCCTGCTCTCTCTCTAAAATAAATAAACAAAAATTTTAAAAGAAAATATTTCAGAATAGGCAAAACTATGGAGACAAAAAAATCAGGGGCTAGGGGTTGAGGTGTACGAAGGATGAATAGGCAGAACAAAGGAGATATTTAGGGCAGTGATAATGCTACACATAATACCGTAATGATGGATACGTGTGATTATTCATTTGTTCAAACCCACACAATATACAACATTGAGTGAACATACTCTTAACAACGGTCTTTGAGTGATTATGATGTGCCAGTGTAAATTCATCAGCTGTAATAAATATGCCTTCTGTTAAGTGATGTTCATACTGGTGGAGGTTTTGCATAGAAAGGTTCAGAGGTATATGGGCTATCTCTATAACTTTCCCTCAGCTTTGTTGACAATTTAAAAATTTTCTAAAAAAGTCCTAATAATATTTAGAATAACATCATTTTTTATGTAGACTGAATACATCCCTACTAAAATCAGCTTTCACCACTTCTAGTCAACATTGTACTTGAGGTTCTTGTCAGGATTCCAGTCTGAAAAGGAAGAAAACAATATTTGCAGATGACATAATCTTTTATACAGAACTAGCCAAGGAATTCATATGTGAGGAAAACCTCCAAACAAACAGTGTTAGAACTAATAAGTCTAGCACACAAGTCCAGCACGATGTGTGATCAATATGCAATAATCAATTGTATTTCTGTATACCTCTAAAAATGGCAAGCATTGAGTAATTAATTGCAACCTCCATTCACTATTGATGGGGAAGTAAAATGGTTGCAGCCACTTTGGAAAACAGTTTGACAATTCCTCAGGGTGTTAAATACAATTACCATAGCCCGCAATTTCACTGGTAGGTATATATTCAAGAGAAATGAAACATATCTCCACAAATCTTTACACACAAATATTCATAGTAGCCAAAAAGTGGGAAAAAAACAAATATTCATCAAATGATCAATTGTGGCATAAAGACCACATATTATATGATTCTACTAATTACTAATTAATATGAAATGTTCAGAGCAGGCAAGTCCATTGAGATAGAAAGTAGGTAAGAGGATGCCAAGAGCTGGGATTATAACAAAAGAGATATTGACTACTAATAGGATTTGTTTATTTTTTTTGAGTGATAAAAATCTTCTAAATTTAGACAGTGTTTATGGTTGTATATCTACGGATATATTAAAATTGTACACTTTAAAATGGTGAGATTCGTGTTATGTGATTATATGTGTTTTTATAAAGAGCACTATCATTAATTGTCTTCTATTACTTAGTATTGTCTAAATCCTCTTCAGAAAATCTCTTGTTCTGTAACTTGAATAATCATTTTTTCATTTTTATTTTTGTTTTACATCTACACTGAGTCTTAATCTATTGGATAACACCACTTTTTAATTTATTTCTTCTTTATTTATTTAGGATTACTTGGCTATAATTTGTCCTGTTCTCCTTTGTTTACTACATAGAAATTATAACACATTATGACAGCCTACCTTCAAAATTGCCCTCAGTTCTCTTGATACACTCTCATATATTCCCTTCCTATATAACATCAAGATTTTTCATTGTAACCAACAGAAGATTGGAGAAGTAATGGTATGTTATTTCCAACATTAAGTCATAAAATATACTGTGGCTTCCATATATGCCACTATTTCCTTCTTGGATCACATATTCTGGAAAAAGCCATTTACCATGTACCCAAAAGGTGAGGAACTAAAAGCTCCAACCACATAACAACATGAGTAAGACTGGAAGTGGATCATCCAACTCTTGTCAAGGTTTCACCAGAATGCAGTAATGAAGGCTACTATCAATAGCTCATCAGTGATTTTGGAAACAGATTATTCTTCAGCTGATTGCAGCCCTAGCTAATAGCTTGACTGCAAACTCATGACAGACCCTAAGTCAGTTAAACCTCTCCTATTTTTGTGATACTCAGAAAATGTGAGGTAAATGTTTTGTGGATAGCTTTTAAGGCACATTTTTAGTGCAACAATAGATATACTAACACACATGCTAAAATACCTAGTCCCTTCAGTTTATACATGTGACTAATAATTTATGCTTTATTTTTTCCATTAATGTTTTCATGGATTTGAACATGATCAATATGAATTTTCTTTAATAATAATAATTTTCTCCACAACATTTACTCTTATATTTTAAAGGAAGATAACATAACTTTCATTCCACAGTAGATTAGTAGATTATATATTTTCTGATATAACAACATGTCACTTTGATCAACATATGCATTGATGTGTGTGTGTGTGTAAGAGGCAGAATAAAATTCTCAACTGTATTAACTGGAAAGAATGGTGTTTTTAATCATAGAATAAATCCTTAGACAATCTTTATGTAATCAGTTTACATGCCAAGATATAGAAGAAAAAGAAGAGGAAAAAATAAAGAATTTAGTTAAAGTTAAAACTCTTTAAATTATTCACTTACAACTCATCTAAATTTCACCACAACCAAAAATATCGTAGATTACCTTCGAGGAAGATAAGAGCTAGTTAAACATTAAATGAAGATAAAAATAGGTTTGTCCTACAAAATTAGTGAGATGGTGATGGAACTAAGAAACTACAGTTGCTGTTTTAATTAGCTTTTTAAATACTCAAAGGACACAGATCTATTAAGGTAGGTATCACAAAGGCCCACTATCATTTACCCTAGCTTTATGGATTTAATGACTGAGCTAACCCCAAATTTAACTCTTCTGTTGTTTTTCACTTAATTTTTAATTTTCAAGCCTTAAGAGGCAATATTTTCTATACTAAATTGTTTTTGCAATTTTAGTATAGAGATTGAAATAAATTCAACAATCCAAAAAAAATATGTATGTTAACAACATCTGTTAATCTACATATACGGTGCTAATTTTGAAGTTTTGCTCAAAGTGAAAATACCAGTTGTGTAATTGTCAAAAGTGAAAATCGGTCGTTTTCAGTTAGGAATATGGTGGGATGTGGTTGATATTTTTTTTTCCCTTCATTTTGCATAGCTAATCAAACACCTATCCAACAGGTTTAAACTTTGGAATGGTTCTTTTCTTCATTATTATCATGATCTCTCTGGTACTGTTCCTTATCTGAATAATTTCTATGGTTTTGTAAATGGTTTCCTTTCCTCAGTCTTGCAGTCATACTCATTTATTTTCAAAGACCTAGTTTAAATCTCCACTCCATTACTATTAGGTTATCTATTACTATTATGTTACCTAGAACAACCATTTTCTGCTTCAATATCCACCCCCTCAAGTAGGGATAATAATAGTTTCTGTCTCATGGGGAGTATTTGTGCACAAAACATGAGGCAGCACATTGTAATCATCTGATAATGTAAACTATTATTTTTACTGCCATATTGCTTTTAATATAAATTTGATTATGTCATTGTTTTTAAATCCTTCAGATTTTGGTCTCCTGGGTAAAGTAAAATTATTTAACATAATATATAAAGCCTTCCTTGCTCTGGCCACTGTATTATTTTCAGGTTTATCATTTCATTACCCTAGGCTTAGTATTAAATCATTATTCTATTTCTGCAAATACTGTACTTGCTTGGGATTTCTTTTAATATCCAGATTAGAAGACCTTAAAAATTGTCTAAGGTAATTCTTTCATGTCTGTAAGATTTAGTTCAAGTTGTGTTCATCTAAAACTTTCTTAAAAGCCCTTATGCTTTGACTATTTTATGCCATGTGTTATTTCATGTATTCCTACAATAATCTGTATGTGGGTCAATTTTTGTATTTGTGTTGAATATCTTTCAAATTCCCCAAATTCATGTACATACTGTACATATTGGTAGGCTGAACTCTGTTCTACCACTTCTAATTGGGTGCAGGTATGAGAAAGGGAAAACAATGAGGTTGGGACATTAAAGTCTTTGTTCCCTTCTTATAGAGGTACTTTGACATGGATACACTCAGAGAACATATTCTTCCCACCCACCCTCTTTAAGGTCCTGGTAACCCCTTTGCTTGTGTTTTCATATCTGAGAATATTGATGATGATGATATTTTAGCCCTGGCCTACTGTACCATTATTGGTAATTCCTGATATCTTTATTTTATTATTGTAAATGGTTCCTTTCTTAAAATTTTCTTAAATTCCCATTTTGAGAGTGCCATGTGAAACTTGCTAGGACCTAGACAATACCTAACACAGTGTATATCAGTCAGAACGGGTTTGGTTATGCTATATAACAAATAATCCCTGCTGTTTCAGTAGCTTTTAAAAACATTTTTTTTTCCTCATGTGGGCTCTACCCCAACTGTGAAAGTTCTATGTTTTTTTTTTTCCTATGGTATTCAAGCCAAGAAAAAGAAAATGTGGCAGTCACAAAGTAGCATTAAAGCTTCGCTTAGGGGTGGGAAGAACAAGATGGTGGAGGAGTAGAAGGTCTAAATTTTGTCTGGTCCCAGGAATTCAGCTAGATACTTATCAAACCATTCTGAACCTACAAATTCAACATGAGATTAAAGAAAAGAATAGCAGCAATTCTATGAACAGAAAAGTGACCACTTTCTGGAAGCTAGGACAGGTGGATAAGTGAATCGGAGGCAATATATGGTAAAATAGACTGCAGGAGAGGGAGCCTTCATCAGCTGGCTACTGGCAAGCAATAGAGCAGTGGAACACAAAATCAGAACTTCTAGAAGTCTGCTCCATGGAGGGATGTTGCTCCAGTGGCTAAGTGGGAGGTGGAATCCTCACTGGGACAGTGTAGTCTCAGGACCCTTGGGGTCACAGAAAGATTGGGGATGCCTGAGTGTGGCAGAGCTCCCAGGTATCAGAGTGGGGAAGCTCACTGCAAAGACAGAGCCGAGGAATGGGCTCTCGGTTCGGGGTTGCCATAAACTATGGACCTTTGAGCAGGGACCCCACAAATGGCAGATCCGGGAAGGACCCTCCCCCTTCCTCCACTGGGAGGAGTAGTGCAGGAGTGTGCTGCAGAAATCTGCTGGGTTTGGAGACTCCAAATGGGGCCATGTGCCAGAGATAGAAATGCTCAGTAATAGTCCAGGTGAGAAAAGAATGCGGCCAGATTCCAGGGAGACAGAGTAGCTGACTGCTTTTCTCTGAGGGCTCACTGAAGAGGAGGGCTCTGAGCTCTCCACTCCTCTGGGGCCAGAGATTGGGAGGCTGCTATTTTCATTCTCATCCTCCAAAGCTATACAGAAAGCTTCGTATTTAAACTTCTATTTTGTATACATATAAATTTTTCTTTCTTTAAAATTTTGGGATACAGTTTCTCCTAATGGACAAAAATACACCCTAAATCTAGGGTATGACTTTGTTCTAGTCTCCCACCTGATCACATTCTCCTTCTTTTTAATCTTTTTCTTTTTTCAACCAAATTATTATCTTAGCAATTCCTTTTTCAAAATCTTTTTTAATTTTCATTTTACAGTCATATTCCATCCCTCATTGTATCTACCCTTATTTTTGCATATATATGAATGATTATATAATAAAATAAATAATATTTATATCGATTATATAAAATATATTATATATTTATTTTATAATATTAATAAATTAATTAACATTAATAAACAATCCAGTATTATTTATAATATTTATATATTTATAAAATAATAAAATGAAATATATATATATATATATTTTTTTCTTTTTTTCTTTCTTTAATGGTTTGGGAGGCAGTTTCTTTTAACAGACCAAAATACACTCAAAATCAAGTGTGTGGCTCTATTCTATTCACTAGCCTGATCATATATATATATATATATAATATATACATATATATGTGTATATATATGTATAACACAGATATGATATATAATAAATAAATATGTATAATTTTATACATGTAAAATGTATGTATACATTTTATAATATAAATATAGTATAAATATGTATAATTTTATACATATAAAATATAAATATTATGTAAATAATAAATAAACTAGGGGCACCTGGGTGGCTCAGTGGGTTAAAGCCTCTGCCTTCAGCTCAGGTCATGATCCCAGGGTCCTGGGATTGAGCCCCACACTGGGCTCTCTGCTCAGCAGGGAGCCTGCTTCCCCCTCTCTCTCTGCCTGCCTCTCTGCCTACTTGTGATCTCTGTCTGTCAAATAAATAAATAAAATCTTAAAAAAAAAATAAATAAATAAATAAAAATATATTTATATATACATAATATAAAATATATATGAATAACACATGAATTATATATTATATATATATGTATATATATATATTTTCCCCTTTCTATAGACACACACACACACACACACACACACATATATATATATATATATATATATATATATATATATTTCCCCTTTCTTTTCCCCCAGTTCTCAGTCTCTTCTGATTTGTTTAGTGTATACTTTTCTGAGGTTGTTGTTACACCTTTAGCATTTTGTTCTCTCATTCATCTATTCTCTGGACAAAATGACAAAGTGGAAAAACCCACCTCAAAAAAAAGAACAAGAGGAAGTACCACCTGCTAGGGACCTAATCAAAATGGACATTAGTAAGATGTTAGAACTAGAATTCAGAATGATGATTATAAAGATATTAGCTGGGCTCAAAAAATCATAGATGATGAATCCCTTTCTGGAGAAATGAAAGAGCTAAAATCTAACCAAGTTGAAATTTAAAAAGCTATTAATGAGGTGCAAGAAAAAATGGAGGCTCTATGCTATGATACATGAGGCAGAAGAGAGAATTAGTGATATAGAAGACCAAATGATAGAGAATAAATAAGCTGAAAAAAAAAAAGAGACAAACAACTTCTAGATCAGGAGGGGATAATTTGAGAGATAAGTGAAACCATAAGACAAAACAGTATTTGAATAATTGGGATTCCAGAAGAAGAAGAAAGAGAGGGGCAGAAGGTATACTGGAGCAAATTATAGCAGATAACTTCCCTAATTTGGGTAAGGAAACAAGCATCAAAATCCAGAAGACACAGAGAACCCTCCTCAGAATCAATAAAAATAGGTCAATACCCTGTCATCTAATAATAAAACTTACAAGTCTCAGAGACGAAGGGAAAATTCTGAAGGCAGCTTGGAACAAGAGGTCTATAACCTACAATGGTAGAAATATTTTATTGGCAGCAGACCTATCCACAGAGGCTCGGCAGGCCAGAAAGGACTGGCATGATATATTCAGAGCAATAAAAGAGAAAAATATACAGTCAAGAATATAATATTCAGCTAGACTGTCATTGAAAATAGGAGAGATAAAAAGCTTCCAGGACAAACAAAAACTAAAAGAATGTGTAAACACCAAACCAGCCCTACAGGAAATATTGAAAGTGGTCCTCTGAGCAAAGAGAGAGCCTAAAAATAACATAGACCAGAAAGGAACAGAGACAATATACAGTAACAGTCACCTTAAAGGCAATACAATAGAGGCGATACAATACAAATAAAAATAGAGCTACCCTATGACCCTGCAATTGCACTCCCCAAAGATACAGGTGTAGTGAAAAGTAGGGCCATCTGTACGCCAATGTTCATAGCAGCAATGGCCATAGTCGCCAAACTGTGGGAAGAGCCAAGATGCCCTTTAACAGACGAATGGATGTATATATGTATGTATATATATACATACATATATGTATATATGGTCCATATATACAATGGAGTATTATGTCTCCATCAGAAAGGTAAATACCCAACTTTTGTATCAACATGGACAGGACTGGAAGAGATTATGCTGAGTGAAAGAAGTCAAGCAGAGAGAGTCAAGTATTATATGGTTTCACCTACTTGTGGAGCTTAAGCAATAACATGGAGGACATTGGGAAATGGAAAGGAGAAGTGAGTTGGGGGAAATCAGAGGAGGACAAACCATGAGAAACTGTGAACTCTGAGAAACAAACTGAGGGTTTTGGAGGGGAGAGGAGTGGGGGGCTGGGTGAGCCTGGTGGTGGGTATTATGGAGGGAACGTATTGCATGGAGCACTCGGTGTGGTGCATAAATAATGAATTTTGGAACACTGAAAAACGAAATTAAATTAAAAAAAAAAACTAACAATTTTAAATATCTATGTCCTTAATATGGGAGCAGCCAATTATACAATAATAGCAGGGGACTTTAACACCCCCACCCCAATGAAATGGACAAATCATCTAAGCAAAAATCAACAAGGAAATAAAGGCTTTAATGACACCCTGGACCAGATGGACATCACAGATATATTCAGAACATTCCATCCCAAAGCAAGAGAACATATTCTTCTCTAGTGCACATGGAACATTCTCCACAATAGATCACATCCTGGGTGACAAATCAGGTCTCAACCAGTACTAAAAGATTGGGATTATTCTCTGCATATTTTCAGACCATAATGCTTTGAAACTAGAATTCAACCACAAGAGGGAAATTGGAAAGAACTCAAATATGTGGAGGTTAAAGAGCATCCTACCAAAGAATGAATGGGTCAACCAGGAAATTAAAGACAAGTTAAAAAAAAAATCATGGAAACAAATAAAAATGAAAACATAACTGTTCAAAATATTTGGGATGCGGCAAAGACAGTCCTAAGAGAAAAGTATATAGCAATGCAAGCCTTTCTCAAGAAATAAGAAAGGTATCAAATATACAACCTAACCCTAAACCTAAAGGAGCTGGAGAAAGAATAGCAAATAAAGCCTAAACCCAGCAGGAGAAGAGAAATAATAAAGAGAAGTGCAGAAATCAATGAAACAGAAACCAAAAGAACAGTAGAAAAGATAAATGAAACTAAGAGTTGGTTCTTTGAAAGAATTAATAAGGTGGATAAACCCCTGGACAGACTTATCAATAAGAAAAGAGAAAGGACTCAAATTAATAAAATCATGAGTGAAAGAGGAGAGATCACAACCAACACCAAAGAAATACAAACAATTAAAAGAACATATTATGAGCAACTATACATCAGCAAATTAGGCAATCTGGAAGAAATGGATAATTCCTAGAGACACATAAGCTACCAAAACTGAACCAAGAAGAAATAGAAAACCTGAACAGACCCATAATCAGTAAGGAAAAGAGACCAGGGCCAGATGGCTTCCCAGGGGAATTCTATCAAACATTTAAAGAAGAATTAATACCTATTCTCCTGAAACTGTTCCAAAAAAACAGAAATGGAAGGAAAACTTCCAAACTCCTTTTATGAGGCCAGCACTACCTTGATCCCAAAACCAGACAAAGAGCTCATCAAAAAGGAGAACTGCAGACCAATATCCCTGATGAAGAACATGATGCAAAATTTCTCACCAAAATACTAACCAACAGAATCCAACAGTACATTAAAAAAATTATTTACCATGATCAAGTGGGATTTATTCCTGGGCTGCAAGGGTGGTTCTACATCCGCAAATCAAGGTGATACAATAATAATAAAAGAAATAACAAGAATTATAATATTAATAAAAGAACAAGAACCATACAATACTCTCAACAGATGTAGAAAAAGCATTTGACAAAGTACAGCAACCTTTTTTGATCAAAACTCTTCGCAGTGTAGTGATAGAGGGTACATACCTCAATATCGTAAAAGCCATCTATGAAAAACCCACAGCAAATATCATTCTCAATGGGGAAGCAACCCAAATTTCTGTTTATACTTTACCAGCCAAAATGAGGCCCTGGAAATATGCACATTCAATGGAGGAGGAAAGTGGATGAAAGGAGAATTAGAATATTTGATGAAAGTATTATGACCTCAGTATTTTATATTACAATAACATTTCAAAATTTCTCACGGAAAATAGAAATGCACTTTAAGGAAAGGGTCTCATTTTTCTTCAACTTCATACCTACATGATGTAGCACTGCATTTAGCAGAAAATTAGATAAATGTTTATTGAAGGAATTAATACTGTTGTTTTGCTCTGTACAAACACACACACACACACACACACACACACACACACACACACACACACACACACCAGTAATAAGTTGATGCAGTTACTTCTGAAGACATTCAAACAGTCTATTAAGTTTAGATTCAATAGAATACAATAGATTCAAAGAGTCTATCCTGTCACTTTCATAATATAAATAATCCAAAATAGCCCCACCAAACTCTATGGTTCAGAGCAGAAAACATTCTCCAGAGATTGTGATTTTCTGTAAGAGAAGTCCAGAGTTAGTGTTTAGGAAATCAGCATTCTAAGACCAGTTCAAAAATGAACTACCATGTGGTTTTTGAAAAATTTTTACATTTGAATGTCTTATTTGTCTCCACTGAAAATTACAGATTTTTTTAAAATTTAAAAACACTGTCAGATTTAGTTTTGAATTTTGATGTGTAGTTACTCATTTTAATGGAAAGTAGTACTTGGAATCTTACTTTGATGACCAAAATGATGGCACTGTATGACTCTGAAGCTCATGCTTAAGACGAGATCCAGATACATTAAATGAGTTCACATTACAATTCATCTCAATCTGTATCAGATGACAGACTTCAAGTCGTGCTAGGACAATACCTCTTTGCTTCTTGTCTTTTCCAAGGATGAGAAAATACGTAGTTGACTTTGATAATTAGTTTTTAAAAATAAAGAGTGGAAAAATCCTTTCAAAGAGGCTTGGTAACAGATTTCTTTTACTTATGTACCATTTAAGAGTACAGTATACATTGATGAATATTTATCTATATATTGAATGTCATATATATATATATATAGACAGGCACCTGGGTGGCTCAGTCAGTTAAGCATCTGCCTTCCTCGGGTCATGATCGAGGATCCTGGGAGATCGAGTCTGGCATCTGGCTCCCTCCTCAGTGGGGAGCCTGCTTCTCCCAACACCTATCTCTCTCCCTCTCTCATGAATAAATAGTTAAAATCTTTTAAAAAAAATTAATGCCTCAGTCCTGCTTCCTTATCATGTAAGACACTGGTTTACAATGATTGCTATGATGTAAACTGATCCGTTCAGGGAAGAAGCCGGTTTTGTCTTGTGTTTTAATGAATACCAAATACTCATTTAAAGATTCATCTTGGTTTGTGATTACAGTTCATGATAATAAGGAAATCCTATGTGAATTAAGGGGCAAATATCTCTACTGGGCTATTGTGGCTGTAAAAGGTGGTCTGGGCTCTGGTTTTATCTAGTCCTATGGTTTATATTCTCTTCATCATTCTTAGAACCATCAAACCTATGAAATTTTTGAAAATGTATGCATGATATACTCAAGAGCACTTCAGTTTTATTTCAAGTGTTCCACCAAGACTTACCAAATATGAAAATTATTTTTAGGTCTGATAATATATGACTTTGATGTTTTCAGATTTTAAACTAAACATTTGATTATAATAAAATAAATTGCTCCACTATTAAGAGATCAAGCATACATATTCAAAGTACAGTTTATACCAAGAATGAAATTTACTATTGCTTTGCAGGAAATCTAATGGAATTACTGCCATGAGCACTTAAGGAAAAAAAAAAAAGAAAAGAAAAAGGCCTAAGATGATAAATAACACATTCATTTAAGAATGAATGAACTAAAATTTAGAAGTAGTCATTTTAAACTAAATACCATTTTAGCGGCCCCTGGGTGGATTAGTCAGTTAAGTATTCAACTCTTGATATCAGCTCAGGTCTTGATCTCAGGGTTGTGAGTTCAAGCCCCATGTCTGGTAGCCCAAATAATAAAAAATAAAATAAAATAAAGTAATAAAAGAAAAGAAAACAAAATAAGATATAAAATAAAAGCCTTTCTAGGCATAGAAAAAGTAGAAGAGAAGAGCCACATTTTCATGCCACAACTTCTCATCCTTAGCAGATCCATAAGACAAAAATGATGAATTACAGAAAGAAACTGGGAATATTATAGGAGAAATGAAAGCTGTACCAAAATATCAAGCTTGACACCCTAAGGAAAACAAAAGATAATTTCCAACAGTTTTTCTAAGGACTTGACATTTGTTATATATGTTTAGAGCAAAAAGAGCTTGTTGGCTTCTAAAAGCCTAGTGGCATATGCCTGTTTCTTTACTCTGTGTACTCACCCTGACAATGAGAACAATTATTTCAGAAAACACTTCCATGTAACTTTCATACAACAGTAATTAGTTGGTGTATAAATCGCTAAATAGCATCTTCTGCTTCTTCTGCTGTGTTTTTTTTTTCTCTCTGTTTTTTTCCAGCATTATTCGTAGTTATCTTCCTTTGCCTGCTTCATGGTTCTAGTCTTAGCTGTATTTTCTTTTCACACTTCTTACCTTCCTATAAATCCACACTATGAAAAAAAGCAAAAATCTATATTCAATCTCATTCCTGAACTCCAAACATGCATATTCTATAGCACTGTCTCTCTAAATATCCCACTGACACCTCAAAAAGATATTCATCTTTGTTCTTTTTTTTTTTTAAATCATGTTATTGCAAAATTAAACACAGATATATAAAACCATCCAAAATCATTGTATGGACTACCAAATAATATTACAAGGTGAACACTCTATAATGATAACCTCAGTCAAGAGAGAAATTTGTTTTCCACTCTAGAAACTTTTACCCTATTTCAACCATAGTTCCCTCTCCTCTTCTACAAATAACCTCTATCCTGACTCTTGCATCAATCACTTTCTTTTGATCTTTTATAATCTTATCACCCACTGGTGCATAAATAGCCATGATAAGAGGTGGATTTGCACCATGCCATTTTAGCTAAACTTCATCTTTAGCTAAACTTACCATTCCTCATTTTCCCTTCCTTTCATAGTTTTGGGTTAGCATTAGCCACAAGATTTAGAAACTGAAAGTGAATAAGCAGCCATATATCTAATAGTTGCAAAATTAACTTTAGACACCTTGATTGGAAAGACCAAAATCTTTTCACTAGTATGGTTCACTCTTTGATCGGTGGCTGTTTTCAGACCTTCTCAGTGGAAAAGGTAGAAAGGAATGATGTAGAGAGCTGATAAATTTTGCCACACTGATTCAAATTTCAGACACTGGATGTTTACTTAACCTTTTATATTACATCTGTATCTCCTTTTCCCCTACAATGTTTTTATTACATCTGTATCTTCTTTTTTCCACTCTGAAAATTCCAGTTTTCAAGAACACAGGCAATAGCATAATTAAAGTATCTCATAATTACTCATTTGCTATATCCTGCCTTACAGAGAAAACAATACTGTTGCTGTCACTGCTCATTATTACTGGTAGAAAATAAAAACAATGTTTTCCCTGTGTTATCCTTATTCTCCCCATGTTTAGTGTTCCTTATCTACAGTGTCAGTACATATGGCACATGACCATTATAGCATATCCCCTTTCTATAAAGCCAAATTTAATCGCTGCTCTATAGGTAAGCCTATATTTGATGCTCACCATCAGCCCTTACATCAAATCTCTATTTTGATTGTCTGAAGTTCATTCTATAGTAATTTCCTCCATTGATCTGTATTTCTAACCTTGTGACACTACCACTCTATGTTGATCATTGTAGCTTTGTAGTAATACTTAAAACCAAGCACTGTAAATTCTCCAACTTTGTCCTTCATTTTCAAGATTTTATTCTGAATCTCTTATATTTTACATGAATTTTAGGATCAACTTGACTATGCAACAACAAAATAAATGTGGCTAAGATTTTGATAAGCAGTATGTTGAACCGATTTAGGAAATTTGCTCTTCTATCACTATTAAGTTTCTAATCCATGAACATGAAAGTTTTGTCCAGTTATTTATATCTCCTTTAATTTCTTTCAATGATGCATTTTCAGTGTATGAGTTTTGTGATCACTATGTCAAATTTATTCCTAAATCATTTAAGGTTTGATGTTTCTTGTAAATGGGATTGTTCTTAATCTCTTAATCTCATTTTTGCACCGCTCATTTTTAGTGTATAAGACTACAAATTGTCTCGTGTATTGATCCTGTATCCTGCAACTATGCTGAACATACTGAGGTCTAATTTCATTTTTGTGGATTAATTTTTTTCTATAGAAGATAGTATCTTCTGAAAATAGAGATATTTTCACTTCTTCCATTCTTATCCATACTCCTTTTATTTCTCTTTCTTGCTAAATACCCTAGATAGAATTTGCAATAAAATGTTGAATAAAAGTGGCAATTGCAGACTTTTTTTTTCTTGTTCCTGATCTTAGGGAGGAAGCATCTAGCCTTTTGCCATTAAATATCTTAGTGTGGGTTTTCATATATAGCTTTTTATATACAGCTTTTCTTCCATTATCTTTACTTGGTTTTGGTATTTGGCTAATACCAACTCTCACAGAATGAATGGGAAGTGTTTTCTCCACTTCTAACTTTTGAACAATTTTTGAATCTTCCTTAAATGTTTGACAGAATTCACCAGTGTAGCCATCTGGTCCCAGATTTTTCTTTATGGAAAGTTTTTTGATTACATGTTCAATTAGTTTACTTGTTTTAGTTCTATTTAGATATTTTAATTTTGAGTTAAGATTAAGTAATTTGAGTCTTTCTAGGAATCTGCCAAATTTCTTTAGTTTTCTAATCAATTAGCATGCAATTGTTCCCAGTATTGCAATTTAATTCTTTTTATTTCTATAAGGTTAATAGCAATGCCTTCTCCTCTTTTATTCCAGATTTTTTTGTAATTTGATATTTTTATCTTATTTTTGGTAAGAATAGCCTCTGTCAATTGCTCATCTCTTTAAAGAATTAGCTTTTGTATATACTGATTTTCTCTATTGTTGTTGTTATATCTTATATCATTTATATCTCATCTCATCTTTCAAAATTTCCTTTCCTTCTGCCTGTCTTTTAATTTGTTCTTTTTATAATGTTTTTATTTTTATTTATTTATTTGAGAGACAGAGTGAGTAAGAAGGGAAGAGCAGAAGGACAAAATCAGTCCTCGCTGAGCACAGAGCCCAACATGGGGCTCGACCCCACAACCCCGAGATCACGACCTGAGCCAAAACCAAGAATTGGTCACCTAACGAACTGAGCCACCCAGAAGCCCTTAATTTGTTTTTCATTTTTCATTTCTTAAGATGATAGGTTATTAACGTAACACCTTCTTCCTTTTTAAATATATGTTTACAATTTTAAGTTTCCCTCAAAAAAGACTTATCTGTATCCCATAAGACTTTGTATTTTATATTTTCACTTTCATTCATCTCAAGGTATTTTCTAACTTCTACTGTGATTTCTGACTCATATCTCATTTAGGAATGCGTTATTTATTTTCCACATATTTGTGAATTTTCTGTTTCCTTTTGTTAATGACTTTTATTTTATTGTATGTAGTTAGAGACCATATGTTAAATGACTTTAATTCTTTAACATGTATAGGTCTTTTGGTTTTTCAGACTGGATAATTTCAATTGATCTGTATTTCTATTCCCTGATTATTTCATCTATTAACTACCATTGAGCTCATCTGGAGTATATTTTATTTCAGTTATAATGCAACTTCCATTTCATTCTGTTCTAATTTTATTTTTATTATATTCCTGATTTGGTGTGGCACCATTCTTGTACTTCCTGTTTATTCTTTAAACATGTTTTTTCTTCAGTTCTTTAATATATGGATACATATGAATAACAGTTTTTTTTTTCCAAGTCTTTATCTATTAAGCCTGTATCTGGAGTTTTTTGGAAATGGCTTTAATTGTTGTCCCCCCCCCCCCCCCAGTGTATGGTTAGCTATACTTCCCTTTTGCTGGAGTATCTTGCAATTTTTTTTGAGAAAATTAAGATTTAAATTATATAATGGGGTAACTATAGAAAGTAGATCCTCCCCCCACCCAGGGTTTATTGTTAGTGTTTCTTGTTGTTAACATTTGTTTAGACTTTCCTCAACTAATTCTATGTTGTGTTTATTTTTTGTCATGTGAGTGCAATGAAGTCTCTGGTTGGCTCAGTAGTCAGCTAATGATTATACAGAGATTTCCTTAAATTACATGAACCAGTACTTTTCTCAGCTTTTGCTGATGGGCTCATTATGTGTGCACATATCCACCATGCACTGTCAAGCAGATTACAAGTCTGACTTAGTTTTCAATTTTTGGTTTTATGGAGCCTCAAGTTCAGTTAGTAGTGAGAGATTGGAGCCTTCCAGGGTCTAGTCTGGGCATGTGCACATCTCTGTATGTATGTGTAGCTTTCTAGATTTCCATGAATATGTTCAAGCTTTACAGATCTCCTCATAAATATTTCATTTGCCAGTTTTTCCTTGAAGTTTTTTGGTCAGCCTTTTGTTAGTCCTATTTGTACTGCTATATTGGATAGCTGCAATGTTAAACTATTGCTGCTGATAATTTTTTACAGATGCCCTGTGGATAGTGCTGTTTGTAAAGAGTGAACCTGTCAAAGACAAGACCTGGGAATGGAGTTTGCCACTGTGGGCAAGTCAGGTTAAATAATGCTAAGTCCTCTGGGAAGGATGCTACTGGGTAACTTGTTCTTCCTACCCCAAACGCTTATATACTGCTTGTTTTGACAGCAACTGTAGTTCTGAGACTATAGTTGGTTTATAAGGCTAACATGGAGTTGGACAAAGAGGGATGGGACTAGGAAAGTTTTAACACAGTAAGAGTCACTCTTCTTATCAGATGCAGCAAGTCTTCTTGAATAAACAATTCTTAGATTGCTATAAGCTTTCTTTTTATTTCCAGTTTTTTAAAAAGCTGATTTTTGACTGTTTTGCAGGTGTTCTTATTGTTTTTAGTTAAACATGGATTTTTAGAGGCTTTTTTTCTGCCATTCAAAAGTTGCCGCTTTGGTTTTCTTTATCAGCTCAGGTCATGATTCCGGGGTCCTGGGATGGAGCCCTGTATCGGGCTCTCTGCTTGGTGGGGAGCCTGCTTCCTCCTCTCTCTCTCTCTGCCTGCCTCTCTGCCTACTTGTGATCTCTGTCTGTCAAATAAATAAATACAATCTTTAAAAAAAAAAAGAAAGAAAGAAAATACAGGAAAAGTAGTGATATAATATGGAGTGGGAAGAAAGGCAAGATAGGACTTTGAGGAAACATTTCAGTTAACACAGATATATAGGAAAACTAGCAAATAAAGCAAGAGAGATGAAATCAGAGAGGTAGCAAGAAAACCAGGTGATTATGTCATCATAGAAGCCATAGGGATAAAGAAAATAATAATATGAAGAAGGGTAATTTTTTAAATGGCCACTGGGTGAAGTAAGATGAGTTCTGAAACATTCATTGACTTTTGACCATAAGTTCACTGAACATAGTGAGAGCTATTCTTGTTGAGTAATGGTAGCAGATGCCAAATTGGAATGGGTTTTTCAATGAGTGTAGATATATATGTGAATGGGGAGTACAGACAAATCTTTCACAAAAATCAACTTTAATGGAGAGCGGTGAGAGATTGGACAGTGTCTGAAGTACTAGGTTCAAATGGTTATACATTTAAAAAAAATTAAGGTATTGAAAGGTAACCTAAACATTAAGGCCAGATCTCCTGAGACATTTCACTCTATTTTTTCCCCCTACATACACATATTTGCACACATCACCTGACTGTATTTTAATTATTAAACAGGGTAGTGGAAAGCATATGTCTATTTATTTATTTATTTATTGCTGTTTAATTTTGATGTTCTTTTCTAATTATACAATGATTCCCTTTTAGCTGCTACTACATAAGAGTGTGCATCAAGAATACAATAAAATTCTATTGGCTTTCTTACCACAAATGTCGTTAGCTTTCATTTGACTTGAGTTCCCTAATACACTCATAAATAATACTTAATACTATCTTTGATATTTTTTCCTATGGCCAGTTGGTCTACTGGTCAATAAGCTCGTGCCTAGGTACATCTACCTGTCTTTAGGCAATGACTTTCCCAGTGGAAAGTTAAGAAAAGCTGTTAGAGGCAGGTAGTTCAATAATTGCTGAGCTCCTGGTCAGTGCTAACTACAAACTCTTTAAAGTGAGCTTCCTTACAGAAGATATTAAAGTTTCATATATAATCTCTCCTCTTGGTTCTCCATAATTCCTATGTTTTATATTAGACTTCATATTTATAAATTTGGTTTATAAGGCTAAATCTTGGTGTATATATATATATATATATATAAATTTGGTTTATAAGGCTAAATTTATAAATCTTGGATTTACCACTTAATTTTGCCACACAAATCAAGCTACTTACCTTCTCTTGGCCTCAAGTTAACATACTTTACAATAAGAACAATGACATTATATACTCCAGAGATTTATGATGAGGATTAGATGAGTATAGATAGAGAGGAATTTACAATATTATCAATAATAAATTTAGCTTTGATCACTTGAAAGCACTTCAGACAGAAAAGTAAATATTCTGCCTAACTAGTTAAATTGTTGCTTCAACACAAATAGTATTTTCCCCTTACTTGGATTTTTCAACAAGGGATAGAATTTAGTGAAAAAAAAATGTGTTTAGTTGAGAGCAATCCTGTAAACTTGACCCATATTAGTAAATGCTTGACATATAAGCCACACTCCATGAGCATATGATCAAACTTCAGAATTTTCAAAATATTCAAGAAATTTTCTCTTTCATTAAATCATTACTGAAAGGAAATATGATTTTTGTATTTTTGTTTGTAGGCTAAATTTTTAACAGCTTTACTGAGCTTTTTATCCCATACAAACTATTCATTTAAAGTAATATGATTCAATTTTTCTATTATAGTCACGGAATTATGCAACCACCAACAATATCAATTTGGAATATTTTCATCCTCCCCAAAAGAAACCTCATACCCTCTGGAAGTTGCTTCTATTTTCCCCCAACTTCCCCTCCAGGTCTATCTGACCATTAATCTACTTTTTGTCTTTATAGTTGCAAGTTATTTTATCTTCAACTGTGGGGGATTAAAAAAAAATAGAACAAATCTTTAAACATGAAAGGATTAAATATTGCAAGAACTTGGAAAGAGTGAAATCACACTAAAATCTCTCTTTTGTCCATTTTGAAAAATTATATATATTCTTTTAATAAGGCACCATATTGAATTCAGAAGGGTCAGGTTAGGATTCTGGGTACGTCTGAATAAATCTGGGGTGGATTACATCATAACCATATTAAAGAAATAACTTAGCTTTGGCATTGGACATGATTTACCATGTCACATTATTTTAAAATGCAAATGGGGATGTTTCATTTTCCATGTGGAAAATATTAAGAAAGCAATTGGATTTAAACAAAGAAATGCAAGTATCAGTGCAAGTGACATGAACACATAATCCATCTTAATATTTCAGAAAGACCACTAAATTGTCTGGAATGTAGTGCTCTACCTTGCTTTACTTTCAGTCTTTTTGAAAGCTATATGTGACAAGACAACTTTGGTTAATTTTATTTAATTTCAAACTGTGCTATACTTTAATCTTGACAGATTATTTTCTCTGAAGAATCAGTGACCTCAATATTACATGTGTATATATTTCAATATTACTTGAAAAACTGTCTACACTTTCACTTTTTAAGGAATTTAGAAGTATCTAACCACAACCATTAATACATTTATATATTTATGTTGTTATGTATTCAAATTATATAATAATGAATTAATAATATCTGTATCTAATTACCTTATATTTATATCACTGCATTATTTTAATATAAAATCTGCATTAATTTATTAAATAGAGCTTTACTAAAGTATGACTGGCAAATAAAAATTGTATATATTTAAGGTGGACAATGTGATTTATATATATATAGTAATCATTATATATATCATATATCATACATATCATATGTATATCACATATCATATATATAATATATCACACATATATCATATATATCATATATCATAATAATCATTTTATATATATAAGATGATTACTATGACCAAGCTAGTTAACACACCCATCACCTCAGTTGCAATTATTATTAATTATTATTATTATTATTTTTGGTGGCAAACACACTTAAGATCTACTTTCTTAGCAAATTCTAAGTATATACTTCATTATTATTAACTACAGTCACCATGCTGTACACATTAGGTCTCCAGAATTTATTTATCTTATAACTGAAAATTTGTACCTTGGGACCAACATCTCCCCATTTTCCCAAACCTCAGTAACCAATATTTTATTCTGCTTCCATTCATTTGACTTTTTTAGATTTCACAGATAAATGGGATCATGCAGTATTTCTCTTTCTGTGTCTGGCTTCTTTCACTTAGCATAATGTCCTCTGGGTTCATCCATGTTGCAGCAAATGACAGGATTTCTTTTTTAATAAAGCTGAATAATATTTTATACCAATGTATCTATCACATTTAATCACATTTTCTTTATCCTTTATCCTCTGATGGACACGTTGATTGCATCAATACTGTGACTATTGTAAATAATGCTGCAATAAACTTGGGAGTGCAGATGTCTTAAGATAATGATTTAATTTCCTTTGGATATAAACTCAGAAGTGGGATTGTTGAATCATATAGTAGTTCTGTTCTTTTAAATTTTTTGAGAAAACTGCATGCTGTCTTCTGCAATGGCTATAGCAATTTACATTCTACCAATGGTGCATGAAGTTTCCCCTTCTCCATATCCTCACCAACACTTATGTTTTAACTTTTTAGTAACAGCCATCCTAACAGGTGTAAGGTATTAGCATGATTTCAATTTGCATATCCCTAATGATTAATGATTTACATAAATATTTGTGCTGCATATTTTCAAATTATGTAATATTGCATTGATTATATATTTACCTAATCATCTTAGTATGTATATGCCATCCCATATTCCAATAATACAAAAATCCATGCTTTTATAGAACATGATTCATTAGACCATAGCAGTTCCTATCTTGTGACTTGCCCCTAAAATAATTGATGTTTGTTAGGGCCTAAAAAAAAAAAAATATATATATATATATATATATGTATATATATATATATATATAGTTTCTGGATTAATTGTGTCCTGAGTATTTGGAAAGGTCTTGTTTTGATAAGAAAAATTAAAAATGAAAAATCAATAAAATTAATCTTTAAAGACAATGAATACTAAATGGTAAAGGAAATCTATTATGGACAAAACAATTTCTCTATTTTCCTTATCAAACTAATATGCTGTAAGTAACTTATTTGTGGCAAAATGTGACATTTCAATTTTCAGAAGCACAAAAAATAACACTAAAAAACTGGAAGGTAATGTTTTATAATGCATGATAGCATATGTTTTTTTTTTTTTTTTTTTTACTTTCTAGTGACATTCCCTGGAAGAAGGTGACATTGAAGAGAATCATGACTGCACAATGCAATTCAGAAACGAATGGAAAGGGATATATGACAATAAACAAGTTCTTAGTTCTGCTCTTATTTATTTATATGACTTTGGGAAAGTCATTAATTTTTATAGAATTTCCCTTTATTTATCTGAAAACTGAGAAGTCGGCACTCCGTGATTTCTAATAACCTGCACTGACATACAAATCTAAATTATTTATAAATAAACACTGATATAGTCTTTCATTTGATCCTTACTATGACTGACTGAAGTAAGCACAGCAGGATCTACTTTTACTGTTTTGTAGATATGAAATTTGAGCCTATGTCCTTGCATGTTTGTAAGGCAACTACATTGTAAAACCTAGTAAAGAACAAGGTCTGCTAATGCTTGAATTAGGGCTTTCCACTACATTTTTAAGTTACCTTTGATCGTTATTATACACTATAACTGGTATATAATTTCTATTTGAGGAACTAGAAAGAGCAAGCAAAAGTGAGATGACTCTTATTCAGCTGCTGCTGAATTGTTTTTCTATGATATAAGTTAAAATTTACTTGGAAAAAATGTTTCTTCCACAATGGTAATGTGTGGAAAACTCATCGGCTTGGACATTACCTATTTTCATACCAACCAAATAATTACAATCTTTACAATTTGTGTGACTTATTTAGTCACCCTGGGTATTAGTCTTCATTGAAATAGAATAATGTCCATTTTCCATTATTTCGTAACCCATGTTTTGATTTTGGTTTCATTTACTTTAAGGAATTATCAGCTTGTACTTTATAAGCTGAAATCTGTAAAGATCCTACATTCAAAAACTACATATCAAGAGGCACCTAGGTGGCTCAGTCAGTTAAGCATCCGACTCTTGATTTTAGCTCAGGTCACAATCTCAGGGTGGTGAGATGGAGCTCTGTGTCAGGCTCTGTGCTGGGCACGGAATTTAAGATTATCTCTCTGACCCTCCCCCCATCCTGTCTCTTTTAAATTAAAAGAACAAAAGTGATTTAAGAAAAAAAACACAGGGGGTCCTGGGTGGCTCAGTGGGTTAAGCCTCTGCCTTCGGCTCAGGTCATGATCTCAGAGTCCTGGGATCGAGCCCCACATGGGGCTCTCTGCTCAGCAGGGAGCCTGCTTCCTCCCCTCTCTGCCTGCCTCTCTGCCTGCTTGTGATCTCTCTCTGTCAAATAAATAAATAAAATCTTAAAAAAAAAAGAAACACATATTAAATATTGATGGCATGTTAGAAGAGCACTGTAATTGGAATTAGAAGTTCAAGATTATATCCTTTATTTTCCTACAAGCCAGTTTTATGTCTTTGGGTTTCTATTTCAGTTGGGAAGCATTTGCTTTTAATATCCCTTCTAGCTCTATAATTCCATGATTTTTGGAAAATAATAAGACCATGTAAGAAAGATATAATTTTTTTTTTCTTTTACTATGGAAGTCTCTGTGGGTATGTGTTATACTACTTGTAATTTAAGACTAGAATTTACTCCTTGGGTTTTCATCATTTTTTGTGCTTTTTAAATATTTAAATATTTATTTATTTATTTATTTATTCCTGGAGACGAGGATGAAAAAAAGAGAAGCTCAAAGAGATTAAAGAAAGAGGAAGGGACTTTATGAGTAGAATGGATATCAGATAGAAAGTATCCATTATCTTCTTCACAAATCATATTGTTATAAATACAACAAAAGAGAACAGTTATTAGATGTTCTAATTAATTTTCCATTTTCTTTTTTCATAGAATTAACAGTTATGAATTCAGAAGGATTATTCCCATTTCTTTTGTTGTTTCCTCACTGTTAACAAGGCAATTATATATTTTTAGCTTCTAAGGATTATTAGAAATGTACTCCCTTTATTATGTTAAGTTAAATGGACAGTATTTTGTCTGAGTTTATTTTAGCTGCTCTGCACCAGTGTAAAAATATACTCTCCCCCCCTTATTATTTTGCACAAGCCTATTTTCTGAAGTTCTGCCTAGGACTCTGATTTTGTTTCTTTTCCTGCAAATCTGTCATACTCTTTAAATGTTACTCAGAAGAATGCTGTTAAAGAACGGTTGCATTGGGACGCCTGGGTGGCTCAGTGGGTTAAGCCGCTGCCTTCGGCTCAGGTCATGACCCCGGGGTCCTGGGATCGAGTCCCACATCGGGCTCCTTGCTCGGTGGGAAGCCTGCCTCTCTCTCTGCCTCTCTCTCCACCTCTGCCTGCCTCTCTGCCTGTTTGTGTGCTTTCTCTCTCTCTTACTGACAAATAAATAAAATCTTTAAAAAAAAAAAAAAGAATGGTTGCATAAGGGTAATCTCCAATATGAGGAAACAAAAATGTTATTAACAGTATATAATAGCCCCCCACCCCTATCCATGCTTTCTATTATCCATGATCAAAGGCAGCCCAGAAACAGATGATCCTTCTTCTGACATATCCTCAGAAGGTCAGTAGTAGCCAAATGTTACATCACAATGCCTACAACATTCACCTCACTTCATGTCATCATGTAGGCATTTTATCATCTCCCATCATCACAAGAAGGACCAGTGCAAGCATACAATATTTTGAGAAAGAGAAATAACATTCACACAACTTTTATTACAGCATATTGTTACAATTTTTTCTTTATTATTATTTATTGTTAATCTCTGATTGCACCTAATTTGTAAGTTAAACTTTATCATAGGTTTTTAGGCAGAGGGGAAAAAAAAAACAAAACAGTAAAAACAAGGTTCAGTCCTAGTGCAGTTTCAGGCATCTGCTGGTAGTCTGGGAACACATTCCCTGGGCATAAGAGGGGACTATTGTATGCCATTAATGTTAGTTATTAATAAAATTTATCCTCAAGATTAAAAGGCTTACCTCTTTTTGAAAATTTCTATTTATTCTCAGTCCATGCTTTTGAAACATTTGATAAAAGTTTATAAAAATGCTGATACCCCATTACTTTCACCAAAGCAAAGACCAGGATCATTTTTATTTTATGTAATGGTGTAAGTCAGCCATGAACTCCTATAAACTTTATTAAGAGAGAATGACTTAAACAGAAGTGATGTAGTATCCATCTGGATGCTGATGTAGTACACCTAAGTACAAGTTTGAAATTCCTGATTCTTAAGCTTAAGATTCTGCAAGGAAAGCAGCATGCAGGCATTTGAAGTTTGAGAGGATTTCATCAGCAGCATTTTTCCTAACTTACTTGTCCTTCTTTTATCATCTCTGATGAGAAGCCACGGTTAAGAATTTAAATTCTTTAATCATACAGTCTGGCATTGAATCTAGTCTCTCCTATATGCTAGATGTATAACCTGAGTTAAGCTAATTTATCACTCAGTCTGTTCTTCCTCATCTGTAAACAGGGGTAATATCTTTTTAGTTTGTGATGAGAGTTAGCTGACAAAAATGCAATGTGAATTGCTCTGCACAATGTGTGAACCAAAGTAAATGCTAAAAATACTATGATGACTACCATATTATTCATATGTGCTTTTATTGGATAGGTTGAGCCAGATGTCCATATATATCCACTTTATGCAAAGAATCATATCATAGTCTAGTATTTGAAAATGGCACACTTTTGTCAGGATTCTCAGATCTTTAAGAAAAAAAATAGAAGCTAGAATATGAGCAACAGGATATAAATTTGGTGAATTCAAAGTTTATCTCCTTTAATCTACTTTAGGAATCCCTAGCTGACTAGCCAGACTATGTGGAATATGCATAGTTATAAGGAAGCCCCTGCTTTGGCAGGAAGCCAATTTTATTTTGGACAGTTCTGTTAGCAAGTTCTCATTTAAGCTGAACCTTTTCAACAACCAATGGCAGTTCTTCATCAAAGAACTTCCACAGCTTCCTCTCCTTCCTTATTACATACTTCTGTCTAAATATCATCACTCCTCAATTGTTCTTTCCTGAAAGAAAATATTTTCAAGTATGCAATAAAAAAATTGCCTTTCTTGAATATTATTTAGTTTGCCAATAATACTCATATAATGACATACAATAAAATACTCAGGAAGGGATCATGGATACAAAGTGTGGCTCATGATCAAAATCATTAGTACGACCTCTATGATTATTAGAGAGCAGAAACTCAGGTCTTAGCCCAGACCCCTGAGTTAATAGCACTGTACTGCAATATAGATTTTATCCTTCATCTTCCTGAAGAGACATGCCACAACAATGACAGTGCTTAATATTAAACTCATTTAGAAACTGTATAAAAATATTTCTTCACATTAAAGATGATGTAATCTCTAATTGCCAATCTTTTTCACATGAATTATGGATTATTCATGCTACTTAAATATCAGGGTTGTAACTATTAACTCTGAACCTTCCTTTATGTTATTTTTCCCCTAAAAATGATTGGGTTTGTTCTCTAAAATGTTACTCTGTCATTCATTTGGTTAATCACAACCTTTTAAATCTACTCTGAGTCAGAAAAATTAGATAGAAAATTCAGCTCTCAGTCAGGTCTAAGGTATTCTCTGACTACAGCTAGTAAATTTTATACATGAATAGTATGACACCATTTTAGCTGAATAAAGCTGTATAGTTTCTTTGTATGGCCTATGTATACAGATTTGATCCAAAATGGGGAGTCTTCAGTAAGTGACATCTAGGAAAAGGAGGTGTTTTTTGTTTGTTTGTTTGTTTGTTTTTTAAGATTTTATTTATTTGACAGAGAAAGAGACAGCAAGAGATGGAATACAAGCAGGGGGAGTGGGAGAGGGAAAAGCAGGCCTCCCATACAAGGCTCGATCCCAGGACCCTGTGATCATGACCTGAGCTAAAGGCAGGTCAATTGCCCAATGACTGAGCCACCCAGGCACCCCAGAAAATGAGTTTTAATAAAATAATAATTATCATGTTACCTTAAATCAGTTGCCTTAAATGACTTAAACAGAATGCCATGTTTTTCTTATGTCTGTAATAAAAACTACCACTTTATTATGACCATCTCTCTATTTAAAACAAATTCATTAATTCTGAATTTATTCTGATCTTATTATAAATTAGAAAAAGAAACACAGGTCCTCATAGAACAATTTAAATAAAGAAATGGATCATCTCAATATTAATGCTCTATGTATTGTCATGAACATAATTTCACCTAGAACACAAAGCTGATCTCCTTCCAGATATAAGTGTCTATTATGTCATATATATTTTGTACCACATAATTGCATACTTAGGAAAAAAACAGAATGCTTATATTAAATTGAACTCATATTAGAAAGTAATCAAGTTTTGTTAAGAAGCTTTCCAAAATATGTTTTGGCTGATTAAAGCATTTTATTAATAAGCAAAAATGACTAAAATGACAGCTAGCAGTGCTGTTAAATATAAAGTACCTTGCCGAGATTAAACATGAGCACTCGATTGAATTCCTTCTTTCAGTTTTACAGCTACCTTGGAAATCCAAAATAACAAGCAAGGCCTGTGATGAAAACACAAATACCTCTCTAAGGTATAGATGGCCCAGAAAACACTATACTAATCATTAAGATAATTTGATCTTCTTTCTAACTCAATGATTCTTTTAAGATTATTGCTATAAATGTCAGCCAAGAAAGTATTTAGAAATGTAAACCTAAAGCAAGTTTGACTGTAATTTTTCTTTTGATTTTAAAAATAAGTATGTTTGTCAGAAAGCAAGTGGTGGTATATAGCTAGGGATCTACCTAATTGTTAGACATTACTCAACTGCATTTTGTTATGCTGAATAATAATGAGTTGAAATAATTACAGATGTGATGAAGCAGCATAATTAATAAGCTAGAAAAATTGTAAGAACTCTGTTAAATTCTTATTATGTAGGTACATACATGGCAATGGATTTTCAGCTGAAAATACACTAGTTTCTGAAATAGATGTGAATAATCACTCCCCAAATATTCTGCAACAGGTTAAGTTAATTCATAGGATCCTAGATTTAAAAAGACAAATAAAATTGGACATCTAGTTTCTATTTCTGCATGTAAGTAGCTAGGAAATCACCACTCCATCCTTGATGATAAATAAAAAGATGAAAAGACTGGAAAATCAATAACTCTTTTTGAATCCATAAGAGAAGTAAGGAAACAGGGCAAGTCTCTACCCCAAGGTTGGGGAGACGAATAGTTGAATACAGGAAGTCATGGCTTATTGGAGCACAGACTTTAGTGCCAGAGTGGGAAAGCTTGCACTGTGATTGCAAGAGGTTCAGTATGGAAAACTCTGAGAGTTAAAAATTCCAGGAGAACCCACAGAAGGGATCCCCCACAATTTTGTGATCTTCAACTCCTGTACTTAGATCATGTTCTCACAGTAAATATCAGAAAAATATCCCTTTGTGCAAACTTCTAGGAGAAATAAAAGGTATCATTTTGAAATACACCGGAGTATCCTATTCTTTTTTTTTTTTAAGATTTTATTTATTTATTTGATAGAAAGAGAGATCACAAGTAGGCAGAGAGGCCACAGAGAGAGGGGGAAGCAGGTTCACCACTGAGCAGAGAGCCCGATGTGGGGCTCGATCCCAGGACCCTGAGATCATGACCTAAGCCAAAGGCAGAGGCTTAACCCACTGAGCCACCCAGGTGCCCCAATTCTTTTTAACATGATCTGCTTTCAGATTACCAAAGCCTAACCTTCTGAAACATTATCAGAGCCTATCTGATCTGGAGTAAGGAAAATACTCAACATCAGTCAGCTTTAGCCTTCTGCGTGGGAGAAGAAAAATACCAGTTCTAACCTACACAATCTTTCCATGTGGGAGAATGGAAATATCCAACTGTAGCCCAATCTGACTATCTGCTTTTACAATAAGCATGGAGGAAAACAACAACAACAACAACAACAACAACAAAACAAAAACCTGAGAAACAGTTGTGAAGTTCACAGTTCAGAAGCATAAGCTGAGTAAAAAACTAAGACTTAACTACAGGAGTTATAGAATGCTTCTCCTTTCCTGCGGTATTGCTATTTACATCATTTCCTTTATGTAATACAACATGTCTATCAAAGAAAAAAAAAATTACAAGGCATACCAAAAGGCAAACACACAATTTAAAGACCAGAGCAAACATCAGAATCAGACACGGTAGGGATGTTGGAATTAACAAACTGGGAGTTTAAAACAACTGTGATTAATATGTGAAGGGCTCTACTGGATAAAGCAGATATCACATTAAGAATAATAAGATTAGCCATGTAAGCAGAGAGAAGAAAATCTTAAGAATCAAGATTACATGCTAGAGATAAAAAATAATGTAACATGAATAGAAATTTTTCCAAAGAAGATATACAGGTGACCAACAGACACATGAAAAGATGCTCAACATTGCTTATCATCAGGGAAATACAAATCAAAACTACAATGAGATATCACCTCACACCTGTCAGAATGGCTAAAATTAACAACACAGGATACAAAGCAGGTGCTGTCTGCTGTGGATGCAGAGAAAGGGGAACTCTCTTACACTACGGGTGGAAATGCAAACTAGTGCACTCTGTAAAACAGTACGCAGTTTCTTCAAAAAGTTAAAAATAGAACTACCCTAAGGTCAGCAATTGTACTACTGGGATTACTAGTTTATTACTCAGCCATAGAAAAGAATGAAATCTTGCCATTTGCAACAATGTGGATGGACCTAGAGAGTATTATGCTAAGTGAAATAAGTCAGTCAAAGACAAATACCATATGATTTCACTCATATGCAGAATTTAGGAAACAATAAAGGAACATAGGTGGGGAAAAAAACAGAGAGGCAAGCTAAGAAAAAGACTCATAACTCTAGAAAACAAACTGATGGTTACTGGAGAGGAGGTGGGTAGGGGGGATGGAAAAATTGGTGATGGGTATTAAGGATGGCATTTGTGATGAGCCCTGGGTGTTGTATGTAAGTGATGAGTTGCTAAATTCTACACCTGAAACTAATATTATGCTGTATGTTAACTACCTAACTAGAATTTAAATAAAAACTCAGGGGAAAAAAAGAAAGAGAGTGCACAGAAAAGCAAATAAAAAAATAATGTAACAGAAATGAAAAATGTCTTTGCTGAGCTCACTAGCAGACTGGACACAGCTGAGGAAAGAGTCTCTGGGCTTTATACTTAAACCCAGTAGAGGTGAAAACACGTCTACACAAAAACCTGCACATAAAGGTGGAGAACAGCTTTATTCATAATTGCCAAAACTTAGAAGCAACCAAAATATCTTCTGGTAAATTAAGAGAAATCTTGGTATACCCAGACAGTGGAATATTATTTGGTAGTAAAAACTGAGCTATCAAACCATGAAAAGACATAGAGAGAACTTAGAAGCTATTGCTAAATGAAAGAAGCCAATCTGAAAAGACTCCATATTTTATGATTCCAATTACATGCCAATCTGGGAAAGGCAAAATATAGAGGCAGTAAAAAAGTATCAGTAGTTTCCAGGAGTTGAGGGCTGGTGATAGAGAGGGGAAGAAATGAATAGGTGGAGCACAGTGAATTTTTAGGGCAGTGAAAATACTCTGTAAAATGCCACAATGATGGACAACATATATACACATTTGTTCAAACCCAATAAATGGACACCACCAAGAATGAACAATGGAATTTGGTCACCATAATGCATTAGTGTAGATGCACCAATAATAACAAATTCGTTACTTTGGTGAGAGATGTTGATAAGGAGGGAAGGTATGCATGAGTGAGGGCAGAGGGCACAAGGGATATCTTTGTACCTTCAACTTAATTTGCTATCAACCCAAACTGCTTAAAAAAATGTCTTAGAAGAGTAAATAATGTCCATAAGATCTTTCATATTTGACATTAAGAAAGCTTAGGATGCCTGGGTAGCTCATTTGGTTAAGCAACAGCCTACAGCTCAGGTCATGATCTGGAGTCTTGGGATAGAGTCCCACATCAGGCTCCCAGCTCTGAGGGGAGTCTGCTTCTCTCTTTGAACTTCTCCTGTCTCATGATCTCTCTCTCTCTTTCTCTCAAATAAATAAAAAAAAATCTTTAAAAAAATTGTTGATATTCTAGAAAGCATTATTTTTGAAAATGTATTTATGGAGTTTTCTGCAGATTTTATTGGGTATATATTCATGGGTTACTAATTTGTCAAACAGAAGTATTACAGAACTGAAAATGAGGCAAGGCTACTAACTGATAAATTATAGAGTCTTCATTGTAACTGTTATTGTGTATATGCTTTCTCTTTAAGCTTGGATTCTGACCCCACTTCTTCCTTACTATTCAGTTCCTATCATTCTAAGCACATTCAAATGCCAATCTGTCACAAGAAATCATCTCTTTCTTTGAGGTGTACATTTACTATCATTTCTCTGAACTCCTAAAAGCTACTTATAGGCCACCATTACTGTCAATGAGCTGTTTTTCATAAAGTAAATGAGTTTATCTGGTCCTAGCAACTTAAGAATAATTCAAGGAAAACAAGGCTACATCCCAATTTAAAAAATAAATAAATAAAAAACAAAACAGCCAAAGTATTAAATGAAACTGATGTCTATACAAAGTTGGGTTGAACTTCTAGGGCTCCAAGGTTCTGAGAAAGTAAAGGACTCCAAGTAAAACTCAGAAATATGAGAAAGGAATATTCTGAGAAAGAACAAGGCTTTCTCTTATTTTGATATAAAGTGGAATGCACTTTGCCTCAGAATTAATCAAATTTATGAACAAACAAACAAACAAACCGGTAACAAGAATGACAATTACCCCTTTCTCAAATCTAAGAAGTATTTGGGTAAAAAACATACTTGATATTTGTGCTGGTAGGTACAATCTTGTCTTGGTTCTGTTTGAGCTAACAGTAGTTGAGACTTCTTTTCCTTCTTTTTCTTTTGCCCCTCCCTTCATTCTATGGCTATGAAGCATAGGTCTGAAAATTGTGCAGACTGCTTTTGCAAGTTTGTTATTATAGCAACTTAAAAGTGAATTCACTTTTACGTGAATTATGTTTTCTAACAAACTTTTCTTGAATGTCACAGCAATAGCATGCACACATAATTATAATTAAGACAATATTGTTGTCCCCCATTACAAATTTAGGATCCAAATATCCTTAATGGCATACAAAGCCCATTTTAAAAGATCCAAATATCCTTAATGGCATACAAAACCCATTTTAAAAGAAAGGCTGTCTAAAGTTGTTTTTCCTTTTTAAAAGGGAACAGCATAATGTTCTTAAGTGATAACATCTCTTTTAAAATGTGACTCAGATGATAAAAAACTGATATATACTTATCTTTTGAGAAACATCTCTTAGCAACATTGTGAATAAACACTGTGAGGCCAGCAATATGGGTAAACTTACTGATAAATCCAGAGAATTCTATTTTAATGTTCACATAAAACTCACTTATACACTCTCCCGCTAATTTTATAAACCAACATTTCTGTCAACCTTTGGTTCTAGTGTCTTGTATTCTATGAGTTATATTTCATGTCTCTAAAATACTAATTTTTATCTGAGGAGACCTCAACCATTAGGGAAAAGAAACATTTAAGGACTATTGTTTGAAAGGTAGCTCCTTATAGTACATGCTGTATTAGCAATTCAGAAGAGGCTCTGAATTAAAAAAAAAAAAAATATATATATATATACACACACACACACACACACATGCACACACACATACACACACATGCACACACACATACATATACACTAAAGGAAAGTAAGTTGAAGGAAATGGGACATGTTGATGGGAAAGAAGAGCTGTCAACCTAAATTGAAAAATAATAATAATTAAAGCAAAATAAGAATTAGCAGCATTTGCAGTGTTCCATGGCTTATTTTTGAGGTTGTACTTTGAGAACATAAATACAAGTGACTGATCACTCCTTTGCTTATAGGTATATAACCTACTAGATTTAATTACTATGATTATTTATTATGATCTGCTTTAGAAAAGGCCACTAAATACTGACGCACATCTAATTCCTTGGGAGGACAGCATGTATTTTTGTGTATTTCACACAGCATTTCCTAGCTCTTAAAATGCCCCCTATTAAGTATTTTTCTTCAATACGGATCCTGTTTCTATGCTAACTAACCACATAACAAGTCTGGGCTTTTTTTTTTTTTTTTAGATTAAAAAAGAACAAACTTTCTTACATAATTGCCATGTATCACAATTAGAATTATAGTCAAAGATGTAAAACCAAGCGAGGACTATTGGAATATTGGAATACGCATGAATATACAGAAATACATAAAAAACATTATTCTATGGTATCCAATAGATACAGGAACACACTGACCAAATAAGCTAAAGTAAGAAAAAAATGTATGAAATTCTAATGGATAATTAATTCTTCTGAATCCACTTATAAGAGTAAACTAGAGAATATGCGTTGTTTTTGTGCATCTGAAAAAAAGAGTTAGGTAAACAAAAAACCTGTAATTATTAGCAGCCAAACTGTTCCACACATAGCACGATGATTTGTCTGAATTCTTCTGATTAATTCTCTCAGAGCACAGCCAGTACATCTTCAAGTCTCTGTTCTTAAGAGTCACAGCAGACTAAGAATAGGCACATCCATTTCCCCAACAGTGTAAAGTGGGCCTTATGACCTCTACTTCCTCCTTCCCTTCTACGATACTATTAGCAGGTTCTGTGCGACAGCCAAAGGCCTGTTAAAAGGCAGAAATGTGATTTTGATCTTTTTAGTTTCTCACTAAATTACAGAATCAGTTCTCTGGTTGTCAGTTGCTGACAATTTTATAACAGTTTATTTTTCAGTACCTCTCTGAAAAACACCAATTTATGGTTTAAGGTGCTCATTTATATCAAGACAGAATCCTTAGTGGTTAGATGGGTCATCCTTACAAATATTTGGTTTGCAAGTGACCTTCATGCTTGGAATTTTTTTCTTCACAACAAGAGAAAAATTAAATATGCTTTAATGCATTTTTAATATTTTTAATAAAGTCAGATAGAGTTTTAAAGAATTCAACTTCTATCCTTAGGGAAGGACTATATCTCTTAAAAAGTTATTTATCCAAGATCTTAAAAGATGAAAGCTGTGAAGTTGAGTTATCTATACTTAAGATATTATAGCTTATTTTATATATATTTCTTTTATATATTATATATATTATATCTCTATATATACTATATGACATATATTTTATTTTTCTTCTTGTTGAAAACATATAATCTATTTTAATCTATTTCCAAAATCTGTCTGTATATGTATATATCATATATAATATATATACACACAGACTTCATTTCTTGATATTTAAACTTTATATATATTTTTTTTAAAGATTTTATTTATTTGTTTGACAGAGAGATCATAAGCAGGCAGAGGCAGACAGAGAGAGAGAGGAGGAAGCAGGCTCCCTGCTGAGCAGAGAGCCCGATGTGGGGCTCGATCCCAGGACTCTGAGATCATGACCTGAGCCGAAGGCAGCGGCTTAACCCACTGAGCCACCCAGGCGCCCCTAAACTTTATATTTTTTATAATTCTATCACCTGTAGTCTAAGTTCAAGGAGCATTTGCTGAATATCAATTATACTCAAACCCTGTTTAAGGTCTTACTTTAAAGGAATATTATTTGGTCTCCGACAGGCATCCAATATAGTGGGTGAGACACCATTATATAATTTCTTTTAAAGAAAGGGTAAATTCATTAAGTTGTGGGAAATGTTATGTTGTGTATATATCTTAGGTGCTTCAGGATTACTGGAAGGAATAATTATTCTAGCCATTATTGTTCAGGGAAGATTGTTGTGGTGAAAATTAGTTGACAGTTAATATAAAAACTGATGGGAATTAACCAGAAGAAGACAGAGATTTTCTTCAATCAAAGGATCATTGTGAATAAACATGAACCTATAAAATAGCATGGTATGTGCTGGGAACCATAGTTTAAAGTGCAGGACATAGAGGGGCAAATGTTGAATTAGAAGTAGTCCGAGGTCACTTCATCAAGGGCCTTAAGGCCAGACAATGAGATTAAACATTTCCCTTTAGTGGCTACAAAGCAACTGAGAATTTTTAAACAAGGGAGTAATACAGTCATGTTTTAAGACAAACCATAAGAGACTCTTAATTTCACAAAACAAACTGAGGGTTGCCGTGGGGATGCGGGTAGGGAGAGAGTAGATGGGTTATGGACATTGGGGCGGGTATGTTCTATGGTGAGTGCTGTGAAGTGTGTAAGCCTGATGATTCACAGACCTGTATCCCTGGGGCAAATAATACATTATATATTAATAAAAATAAATTTAAAAAAAGAATGATGAATCTGACTACAACCTGGAAGATCATTTTAAGAATCACAAGACTGAATAAAGGGAGACTATTTAAGAATAGATTAGAGAGATTAAGATGATAGACAAATAGGGGTTGAATTAAGTGGTGACATAAATAAGGATAGACTACTGGAGTGGACTCAAGCCATATTCAGAAGGAAAATTCTATTAAGACTTGGTAAAAAAAAAATCAAGTAAAGGGTGAATAAAAAATAGAAATTTAGACTGATTATTGGGTTTCTGATGTTCATAACTGGATACATGATAGATGCCCAGAATTATGGCAGGGAGGATAGGAATAATGATTTTATGGAAAGGAAGTTAAATTCAGATCTGGACAATAAGAATTTTAAATGACCATGGGACATCAGGCATTTAAATGCAAGTTTTCAGCTCTAGTTTTAGGTTGGAGCAAATGTATTCAACTGAATGAGCTTCAAGAATTAAGAGATATCCTCATGCTAAAAAGAAAAAAAATATATATATATATTAAGTCATTTTTAAATTCTCTTACATAATTATTTCCCAAAGAAAGGATTTCTTCATTTATCTATATATCTTTTCTATTTTTTTCCTGGAAAGTTGACAGTGGTAAGTCAATGATTATCTATACTAAATTTGATTAATGATTTTTTTTTTAAGTCAGGAGTCCTTATCTAACTTTTTTCTTAAGTACACTCTACCCTCCATGTGGGGCTCAAAGTCACAACCTCAAGATCAAGAATTGCATGCTCTACCAGCTGAGCCAGACATGCTCCCCTAATGATGCTTTTCTTTAAGACTTCCTATCCTTTCCCTTCTTTAGTGTTAATAATTTGTATTGCTGATTTTAGTGATAAAACTAAATGATCAGACAATCTCTGAGTTCTTACTGGTACCTCTCTTCTCTATCATGTTTTGAAATCTTGTTCTAGTAAATTAATTATAGTAAATTAACAAGATTTGCCATAAACCAATTGGCTTATTACATTCTAAAAAAGTAGATACAACATAGTTATGTTAAGTACTTATATTGAATATAAATTCTCAAGGAATCATTTGACATTATAACATGCTACAGTGATCATTCTGTCATGGATATCTGTCCATGATAATTCTTAATACTGAGTCTCTAGTAAAGGTTAATCATCATTAACAAATTATTTTTTAACAGTGTATTCTGTCCACTTCAATTATAGCCACTGATGGGTGAGTTTAGAGAATTCAAAGATGAGTAAGCTATTATTGAAGAGACAATATAAATGAATTATGTTTAAAGAAAACAGATTCTGAAGCTGAACTACTGGATTTAAATCACCAAATCTGCTATTAACTGGTTTTATGACTCATATAAGTTATTTAACTCTTTGCCCTAGGTTTCTCTGTTCCCTCACTTTGGCATATAACATGTGCTATGTAAAGATTTCATAAATGCCCAAAAGAGCTTACAATATGGCATAGAAAATAAAACAACTACAAAATTATTTACAGTTATAATTAACAAGCTACAAAAAAGCTTTACAAATCAAGAAAGATTATTAAATAGAAAAATGGGGATTCAATATCGTGTCATGCTTTCTGCCTACGCATAATAGACATGTGATGTAAAATGGATATCAAGACAAAAGATTTAACTTGGTTTTTAATCATTGCACCTAAACACTGTCAGACTGTGGACAAATCAATCATTATGTTCTTATTTGTAAAGTGGGAATAATATAAGTTCTACTTCATACTTTAATATTTATGCATTTTTACATCAAATGTTACATATTTATACATAAACATTATAAAATGCATTTTATTGATGATAAAATTTATATATTTTCTCATGTACTTACGTAGTTACTGTATAATATATAGGGTTACCATATAGCTGAATATATCTCTGAACAAAGAGGGATCCATAAGGGTTAAAAATTACTTCCCCAAGGTTACACTCTCTTAAATAGCGTATTTGAAAGTCAGTCTTTTCTGATTCCACATTCAGTGGCTTTCTATGCATTGAGTGTCTGACCCAAATGAGATCTTCATAATAAACTGTTTATAACTATAAATTACTGTGATAGAAGAGGTGTAATTATAGGTCTACCTTTAAAGATAGATAGGATTTTATCAGAGCAGTTAGATAAATTATTCTGATATAGAAAAGAAGAGGAAATATACAGCAAGGTGTCTCATAAAATATTCCGGAAAAACAAACTTAGTTTTGCTGGAGGTACCATGATATTATAAATCTGACTTACATTAGGAGGGTATAATACAGTATTTGACCTGGAAAACTCATTCATGTCCCACCCTTAACCTTGAAGTTCTGAAGACAAATACATGAACAGAAAAATTAATCAAAAAGATAAGCAGAGGGGCGCCTGGGTGGCTCAGTGGGTTAAAGCCTCTGCCTTCGGCTCGGGTCATGATCCCAGGGTCCTGGGATCGAGCCCCACATCGGGCTCTCTGCTCAGCGGGGAGCCTGCTTCCCCCTCTCTCTGTCTTTCTACCTGTTTGTGATCTCTCTCTCTCTCTCTCTGTCAAATAAATAAATAAAATATTAAAAAAAAAAGATAAGCGGAGCAGTAATTTTTTTTTCCTAAGAAATTACACACAAAACGCAATACAGAACTAGGTGGGCTAGGATGGACTATGTTGAGCCACCTCTAATCCTTCATCCTAAACCCCAAATTAAATCATGCCCTCCAACCCACCAGAGAGTTTCACAGCAAAGAGTCATTATGGCATAGTTTGGTTCCCTGCCAGTCTGAGTATGCTTAGCATGTTTTGAGGTAGTTCTCAAGTGAACTGTCTGCATTACTGTTTTACCAACCCTATCAAAAGGGGGAAAAACCCTCATGCCTGCAACTTTTACATCATTTAAAATTTTTACATGTGAGAAAGTGTGACCAACTCAGTGCCCAAGAAGGATACCAAAATGAATTACTATCTTGAAGTGATTTAAATAGAAAAAAATATTTGAAGATGTGTAATGGATAATAACTTGAAAAAGTACAGAGGGAATATGGTGAATAAATAAATCAGGAGGAAGGATAAGGAATACATGGCATATACACAGGGAGATATATAAAGAAATAGTTTTAACTCATCTTTGAGGGGATTAGTAGCAACTGATTGAGGGAAGGCCCTAAATCTATTAATCTAGATATATCTGAGTTCCTCCTTCCTTTACCTCTCTACCAAGCCACACCCACTACTACCAACAACCTGACGACAGGTACATACAGAGAAATATACTGGACAAAGGCCTGCCTTTGCTTATTGTGTTAATTTAGCCTTAAAAACCAAGTCAGTTGTTTCGTAATTTGGCTTCTACCAAGTGGAAGTCTTAATTTGCCCTTGGATGCCAACTAAAGTTCTAGTACAGCAAAGATTTGAAAAGCAACATTTTTAGTTCCTTTTTAATAAGCCCACCTCCACTTTCCATTCTGATAGTGATCAAGGATCAGTTCAAGAAAAACAAACAGCCTTGGAGAAAGTTGACCTTTGTGAGGCCTAGAGAAGTAAGCAGGAGATTAATCTGACCATTTCCAGCTTCTAGCCTATCCTCTGACAGAAAAGGGCCATTTCTGTAGTTTCAGAACTTAAAACCCCTTTACTTATCATTGTGAACACAAAAGACCAAATAATATTCCATGGCCTGTTGCTGAGCTATTCTTAGAGGAAAAGTAAAGGTTATATGATCTTTGGTTGCCTTCACAGCCTAACATTAGAAGAGGTAATTCTGCATCTATTTAGAAATGTAAACAAGTATTATGTGTATGTAAAAACAAGTATTTAACTCTCCATCTTTAAATTTCTCATGGCAACATTTGAAGAACATAAATATAGGGTACCATTCCGTGTCAAGTCTGAGGAAAAGTAAAGAGGAATCAACAATATTCAGTTGCTGAGAGACAAAATTCATACAACACATTTGGAAGAAAAGTACAGGAAAGAGTGCCAAATTGTTTTGTTAACAGGGCCTTCTCACTCACTATCCCCTTTGCTTAAAATATTTTCTCTTTTGTCTCTTTGGAAGGCTGATTCCTTTGATCCATAAGGACACAACTGAAATCTTAGTAGAAGTTCCTGAAATAATCCTTTTTAGTACCTCCAGCCCCTCAATAACATTTCAAATTACTAAGACCCCAAATAATCTAAGGCCTTAAATCTAAAGCCAAACTGAGCAACCTAATTATAACAAGGCATTTTGAATTTGGGCACCAAAACTGTGGATTAAAGTTGAAAAAAGCAGATATAATTAGGAATATATTTGTAGAGGATTGTTAAAGTACTTGGGCCTAGCCAGCCTAGCCCTTGAATATCTAGCCATGCTTAATGGCCATTAAAATGACTCTAACCAAGTAATCTGAAAGACCCAATCAACATCTATCTAAAACAGCCTTAGATAACAGAGTATTTACTCGGTAGTGCCAAAATTGTTATAAACTCAAGAGATTCAGAGAAGTAATTTTTCTTTTGAATGGACAAATAACAAGCCAGTTTTCTTGAGGATGCCAAAGCTATCAAAATAATTTCAATTCCCTTCATCATTATCTAGGGTAATTAGGGACACTAAAATTTAACTTCTCTTTTTGCTATGCTTTCTACCCTTTCTTCCTTGTATGATTTTGAGAATAACTGAGGTTATTCATATCTTATTATATCTTATTCATAAATCCTTTGCATGAAGTCTGTGTATAAAGATTTGGTCATTGGGAGAGAGATGAGGGGGAATACTCTTACTAACCTTATTTCTAGGAATAGAAATTTAATCTGTAATGAAAGAAACTGCCTTGATGATTGTCATTGTAGCTATTATTTAACATCTTATAATTCTTTTCACGATTTTATTAGATATGCTTGTTGGTGATGACACATGTTTAATTCTTTCTACAACCAGACAGTGGGCTTCTATATTCATGTTTCTTTTGTTCTCTTATATATTCATTTCCTAAAATACTACCTGGAATATATCAAAGGAGCTAAATATATGTATGGAATGAATGAATTAAGGAATAAATAATCAATGCCCCCAGAAGAATATACCAATTTGTTTCAGAAACACAAAGGATGTTGACAAAGCCATGCTTTAATATCATTAGATAGGAAGAAATCTCAGTTGTACTGGGTCTTACCATGATATTAATTTCTAGCTGCACTTGCTAAGGATAGCATAATGTAGAAAGTGAAACTACTGTAACTTTTAATGACTATATTCATCCCTTTTAATAAATAGGGTACTGTCCCAGGGCACTTGGGTAATAGCCAGTTAAGCGTCCTACTCTTGGTTTCGGCTCAGGTCGTGGTCTCAGGGTCATGAGATTGAGCCCTGGGGTGGGCTCTGCCTCTGTGCAAAGTAGGCTTGGGCTAAGCCCCGCATGCTTGTTCTCTCTCTCTCTCTCAAATAAATAAATCTTAAAAAAAAAACAAAAAACAAAAACAAAAACAGGGTACTGTCCTAACATGTTGTAACAATATACAGGGAAAAGATCGTTATAGGCAAAATACTTAAGGCTTTAAATTTTAACCAAGCTGCATCTAGCTCAAACTGTGAAAAAAGTGTATCAATGGCAACAAGCAGACTTTCCCCTTCTCATTTTTTTTCTGAGCCAGAAAAATTTGAATAGTAATGACTCAATCTTTGAAAAGCATCCATGTCAACAATCAATACTGAATAAACACAGCCCTCTCTTAGTAAGTATGAACAAACAGAATGATCACCAGAAAGATATAAGACTTAAAAGCACTAAATAAAGTAAGTGAACTGATAATACTAAGCAAATATTCCTATGTGGTTTAAACATAATAAAGTTATGGAATAAATATAAAATATAGTTTAATAAGATTTGCAAAGAAATGCAAATACAAACCAGAATATGCACTATGGTGAAAATATATACAAGTATTTGTCTAAGAGTTCCCCTTTCTTATTTTTCTGGGAAATTTTTTCTTTCACCCTTCAATTATAGGAAGAGAGAAAAATCTGTTATTATCTTACAAATACTGACATATCCCCAAATCCCAATCTAGCTCTTCATCCTTGCCTCACTGATAGGTACTGCTATTGCTGACGGACACTTTGTTCAAACAGGTTAAGGCTTCAAACAGGGGTAGAGAACCCAGCCCATAGGTGCACACTTGGTAAGAAGACAGTGCTATATAAGAACTGTAAAAAATAACAGCTATCTTTTCCAATGGGCAAACACAGTGTTACTGTATATAAATTAGCAAGCAAGGTAAATGGAGTTCATTCCTCTTAGGCCTACACAATTTTACCTAGTGCTGTTGACTTCTGGCCACAGTTGACTGAACCCATACTGAAACTTGACCCAAGGCAGGCCACCAAGAGTCTGGTTTTAGTGTACTGGTCTTAGAAACAGAGATGGTGTTTCATTTCAGAGACAAAAAAACAAGACGTGAAAAATCAGAATAAAAACAGCTCTGAAAGATGTTGCATATTTGAAAGATAAATTTGTATAATACGAGGTTATTTTTTATAGAAATTATTTTCATTATTAAGAAAATTATGTAGAGAAAAGTGACTTAGTAATATAAAAATGTCATCTCTCACCCCTGTCTCATTGTCATCTTTATTATCATGATATGAATCTATATACCCAATGTAATCCAGCAACTTGTCTCCCTTACAAAAGAAGAGGAATAAATATTAGCAATCTGACTTAAAGAATACAACACATTCAAACATATTTTTCAGGAAACTAACCACCTGTAGTTTACTACTTAATTGATTATAATCATAAATCAATTAAAAATCATATCAGTAGTTGCACAAAATATAACTGATAATTTCAAACACTTATCCTTAATATATTAAAAAAAATTCCACTTAGAACAAAGCCTTCAGCATATGGAAGAAAAAAAAAGACATTTTATCTGTCAATATTTTTTTGTACTCCATTCAAAGAAAATGTCCAGGCTTTCATACTGCACCGTGGGTTTTGGGGATGGAGCAGGGAAAACGCAGATAAACTGGTTTAGAGTTAGACTAATGAACTGGATACCTGTGGCTGAAATTCACACTTACTGAGAAGATGACCGGGGTTTGCAAGTAGGGGTTGCACGGAACCGAATCAAGGCGTTAAAATCAAGTAGCACATTTTAAAATTGGGGAAAGAAAAACAAAATAAATCCAAAGAAAGTGGACAGAATACAATAAAGGATAAAAACTCGAACTAATTAAAAAGACATAGAAACAACCGAGCAAAAAGGCACTTTAAATAACCCAACAGAATTCTCAGAGTTTTCACAGATTGAAGAAGAAGCAAGTTTCAGCGAAAATGAGGGAAATGAAGAATGAAACAGGGGATATAAAACTAGAGCAAACCTGTACTAAATAATAGATGACTAGTATTCAACATAACTTTGATAAAATTGAAAATGTCCTTAGAAATAAAAATAGACTGAAACATAAATGGATCAAAATTATAGCATAGGAATTTCCAGCTCTCATTCTCCCTCCAGAAACATAAATTCGAACAACTGCGCATAAAAATACCTTCCTAGGAGCCAAGGATTCCAGGTGAGGAATTGCAGTACCTGGGAGAAGAGCAGAAATAACAAAGGGCACACTGAGGAGGGAAGGAAAGAATGATTCACACCCCCTCATCGCTTCTTCAAAACCTGGCAGCTCCATGCACTCAAGGGAGGGAAGTGAAGTAATGATCTCTGCGCGCACCCCAATGTCGGTCGCCCCATTCCCAGGCCCTAGCTGTCTGCCACCTATGAGCCCCTACTCACCTCGGTGCCTCCAGCGGCTCCCGCAGCACGGTGGTGTTGTGGACAGCAGCTTTCGGGCTCTCTCCGCGCCTTTCGGCAACGCGGCACTAACGTCTTCCCAGCACCTTATGGCAGGCGTCTCCGACACCAGGTTCTCACTGAGCTCCTGGAAGCCAGGCCGGGGCTCTGCCTGGTGGCTCCAGGTGAGTCGCAAGGCAGCAAGTTCCCCACCGGCTTTTGCAAACCCAGGTCTCTTAGCTCCAGCTACCCCAGGCGGCTCCTACAGCTTCAGGTGACTTCCTAAGCTCAGGCTCCCAGAGCGTGCCATGAAGGCAGGCCCAATACTGTATGGGCCCCAGGGGGCTTCCTCAGCACCAGGCTCTGGCAGAGTTCCTGGAAACCCAGTCACTGGGTCCACTTAAGTGTCTGTGGCTCCCTCAGCTCCTGTGGACCCAGAGTCCAGGCTCACCCTATCTGTCCGTAGGGACTCATTGACATCTGTGGACAGAGAATCTAGGTTCCAGGTCAGTCACAACAGACACTGGTGCCAGGCTTACCTCACTGATGGAGACTCCAGGCTGCTTCTACGTACCCTGGCATCAGGCCCGTCTACCTGAGGACCCAGGCAAAAGATCCACTTGCCTTAGGACTCCACCAGCAAGTCCACCTGTGGACATCACCAGACTCTTGAGGGGCTGACTGGTGAAGGGCTTTGCCTACAAAAGCCAGTCTATAAATAACAGGAAGTACTACATCCTCCAGTGTGCAGACACCAACACAATGCCACAAGGATAATGATTATCATGGAAACATGACACCACCAAAGGAAACTAATAAAACTCTAATGATTGGTCCTGAAGAAACAGACACCTATGTATTTCTCAGGAGCTCAGAATAATCCCCTTACAGAAATGCAATAAACAATTATCCTTTAATTTACTATATTTGCTGATGATAGACAGATTTCATAGATTCTACCATGCTGGTTCTGCCAAACTAGCGTGATATGGTCAACATAACTCCCATTTGACCCACTGGAGAAGTGAGTCTGCCCCATCTGGGCTATCTTCTGTTGTTGGATTGGAGATTGGGAAATGCCAACCCTAGACTGTAGCTTTCTGCCGTAGTGTTCTTCCAGTCCTCAGGTAACTCCATAACAAAATGAACTCACCTTTGTAGTACCTTTCACTGTTTTCCTTTGTTTTTCTCTTGTGTTCTTTCTAGGACTTATAGTTGTATTTAACTGAAGAGATGAGCCTTAATTATTTTGTCCTGACCAGAAATATTCAACCACTTCTTTGAGACCTTCCTACTAAAGATTAATGTATAAAATTCTACCTCCTTTTGTATATATTTTTGCATACACAACTAGCAAGAGGGGAAGTAAGATGTAAACAGTGACAACAACAAACAAAAAACATGGATTACTGAGACTTAAATGACCAAAAAAAAAAAAGTATTAGTTTTATCTAAAACAAGATCATTATGAAATGAATACTGAGACTTGTTTCTAACTCCAGTTTTTAATATTGGTGAAATTCAGAACTCACTTTTCTTTCTTTGGGGAATGCTTTTGTCAATGATTTGTTGTTTTCAAGTGTCCTATGGCTAATATTACTATAGGAAGAAAATTTCCACTCATTAAAGTGTATTTTAGACAAAATTTTTTAAATGAAGAAGTTAGTATCACCAGGACTATCACTTGGATTCATAGATATTTGTTCAATAACCATATGGTAGAGTTTAAGGACTATAAACTGTTTATCATTAAACTGCAAAGATACATCAAGGGTTTTAGTTATCTAACTAAGCATGATTAGTGAGAGCTCAGTATCACATTTTATTCTCTTTCAGTACTATAGGTACATAGTTTTAAAACTTAGACTGATATTCAATTGTGTTAAAAAGTCCCCATTACTATGAGATGGACTTATGCTATGCTTTGAGTCATTTCATAAATCTTCTTTCTGTAAAGATTCTGTTCTATTAAGCCAAACTTTAAAATTCTTAGAATTTTCCAAGTAGGGGACATATGTCAAATCCATCTCTATTTCTATCTCAATAGCCAAACTGAGCAATACTTGTGTTTCTTATTTGTTGATCCTCTTTACTGTATGTACTAGAAATTTCTTACATACTTTGTAGCTAAGTTAGAGGGGATTCTAAAATATGAAGCACTTACATAAAAATAGTCAGGGATTTAAGCTGAATAGAGTCCTTATGAGGGAGACATAAGCTTGCCCATCAGCTCTTGCTATCCGTATGGTAGTACTAACCACTTATAGTAAGTGTAGTAACTGAGAGATCAAATCCTAACAATGAAAATGGATAATCTCTAAGAAATCCAGACTCACACAGAGCACTAACTCAACATTGTCAAAACAGTTGAATCCAAGTACAGATGTCTGTGCTGTCATCCATCCTATCTATTCTGGGGTTTCTGAGATCATTAATAACTATAATAGCTACCTTCTCAGAAGAGAGAAAAATGTAATAGGGGAAAACAGAACAGTACAGTACATTTTTAAATTAATACTAATGCGTGGATAAGATAATGTGATGGTGGACTTCTACAACAGTCCAATGAGCAGCTGATCTTATATGCCTTAAAGGCTTTTTCCTCTGAAGGAGATAGCAGTACAATCACTTGGTCTGTTTTTGCTCTACCTGCCTTTTCCGAAGAATGTGACTTAGCAAAGCAGCAGGGTCACTGAAAGCTGATATACATTTTATTCAAAGACTTTGAATGGAGATGCTGCTTTGTATAGTTTCTATAATGTCCAAACTGTAATTAAGAGTTCTCAAACTTCCTCAGCTGTCTTTAGGAAGAGCGGTTCTTTGTGGGCTGCAATTATAGAATCCATAGCATGCATCATACTTTTTGTAGAGTTGACTACTGGTTGAGGCAGTACTGTAACAAAATCTAATTAATTAGCACACATAAACATTTGTAGTAGTGCCTGGCATATAGTAGGCAATAATTTAAAAAAACTCTTATTTTTAGTGATACTAACCATTTCCTTTTTATCTCAGCCAGGCAAAAATCAATCAGAGAGATTTATCACAACAAAAACAAAAACAGTAGTGATAATAGCAAATGAGTAAAATATGGACAAAATATACCCCCAATAAATTTTAGAATCACAAATTCAAATCAGTCTCTCTGATCCTAAAGCTCATATATGTAAGCATTTTGCTTATTTTGTATGCAGGACTTGCTAAACTTACCAACTGCTACTCCCAGAAGTTTGAAGAATTTTGCTTCCAGTTGATCGGTAGCTGTTACATGTTATAGACTAAGAGAAGAAAATATAGGAATTCAGGAGACTATGTCATGATCAAGCTGAGAGCTATCACTAGCAGCGGTTTCTTAAAATACTTCCTCTGCTGGCTGCTCAGAATACAGAGCCACCCAAATCAGTGAGGTTAAAAAAAACACAAATCTCTGCTACTGAACAGGGGTAGAAAAAAGGAAACTTTACTAAGAGAACAATAGTGGCAAGAGTGTCTCTGCTTACCATCATACCTGATACAAAAATTTTTCATCACTTTATTTCCCTAATCCTTATACTGATACAAATTTAATTTATATACAAATATATCTAAATCAAGTTTTCAAATTATCTTTTTTTAAAATCCTGAAATATTTAGAATTGTAATCAATGCTAATGTAATAAAAATCAGAGTATCAATTATGCAATGTTTTTGTTTTATTAGAGAGTGTCATTTAAATATACAAGAGTAAATTCATTGATAGGTTCATGAAAATCTAAAATAAACTTAGATAGGCCATACACACATGCACACTATGTTTTTTCTAAATATTTTTTCACTGTTCTTGGTATTGATACCAGTGAAAAATTTCCATCATTTATAAGGATATTTGTATTTATAAAGACAGATAGAAGATGCTTATTGTTTCAAACACCATCAGTACAGCCAACTGAGAAGAAATTTATTCTGAGCCCATTCTAAAATGTTGATAAAACTCAGAAATCACTACATTCACAGCAATATCAGAAATTATTTTGGGCATTCTACTTATCATCGGTGTTACAGAATTTGTTGCCTTGAGATAGTCATTAACTAGAGAACCATGGTTTGTCCCAAGAAATGGAGAAAACCCACAGTGTGAAAGAAAGTAGAGAGATGCACACTGTCTTTGTGAATTAATTGTTATCAGCAATAGTTTCTATAGCAACCACAGTGTCAGCAATCACAATCTTGAGCTAAGTGCTCTTACACCTTCTTTTCTGCCATCAGTCCTTACACTTCATCAACTTTTCAGAGGTGGAAACCTCTACTAATAACAAAAATGTGAGAAGCCTTCGACATACCCTGCATATGGAAGTAAAGTGCTATAGGCCAAGGTGGAGACAGGGAGAACCCTAGTAATACCACATACTGGGAATTGAGATTTTTCACGTCCTCATTCCTGAAGGTCAGGGAACTGGATGATAAGGATATGAGGAAATCCAGCATCAGTCCCAAAGAGCTGAAGTAATAGAATGAACAGGAGACTTTAGAAGTATGACTAAGTTATTTGCGTATCACTCTTGCCTTAATCTCTCTTACTATGGTGGAAATAGTAGAAACTGAAAAGGAAGTAACACAGTTGCTCTTACTATGGGCCATAAGAGGTCCATTCAAATAAAAAAATTATCAGAGATAAAGAGTGATTTAACTTTCAGCATGATGTGATGGACCAAATCAGAGCATATAAATTCAGGGCATATCAGAAATTATTGATTATAAGAATAAGAATTTCATTTTAGGAATTGTTTTTGTCATTCCTAATATAAGGGAAAAATCAATTCATATGTTGCCAGATTAGAATATCTTAAAGGAAAGACTGGATGAGATAAAAAGGAAATGAATAATATCATTAAACATAAGAGTTTCCATTGTTGCATACTATATCACAGGTATTATTAAAAATACTCATGCTTATTAGTTAATGCTTATTTTATCAGTTGATTTGATCAGCACAAATAAATCTGTGCTTAGGTATTATTATTCCCTCTTTTTTTTTTTTAATTTTAATTTTTTAATTTTTTTTTTCAGCATAACAGTATTCATTATTTTTGCACCACACCCAGTGCTCCATGCAATCTGTGCCCTCTACAATACCCACCACCTGGTGCCCCCAACCTCCCACCCTATTATTCCCTCTTTTTAAAAGATTTTATTTATTTATTTGAGAGAAAGAGGGAGAGAGCTCAAACGGGGGGGCAAGGCAGAGGGAGAGAGAAGGAGAGTCGGACTACTGTGCACAGATGGAGGGAAGAACCATCATAAAAAAAAAAAAGTTTCTTACCTTCTACCACAACATTAGCTATGAAGAAACAGACCTAGTCAGTTACACAGCTCTTGAAAGATGCTCTTTAGTAGTATCTCTCATCAGGGAAGATTAGTCTGTTTGGTCATATATTTCAAAGGTGTGTTTCTCCATACCATACCACCTGAAAATTTTATTTCCTTTCAGTACAATATATAAATTCAGTACTAAATAATATGACATAATACCTTTGTTGGTTAAGTATACTGTCTAGAAATAACATGTATCTTTTCAGTAATGTATGGGAAATGTGTCTGTAACCATCTAAATACATTTTTTGTATGTGCTGTGTGGCCAACTTATACATTAGATTTTGTTAGCTCATTAAGAAAACTTCTTTATGGATTATGTAAACAAGCAGTGAACAATGGTGAAATAGCTCTTTAACTCAGTTTCCTTGGATATGGATATATTTTAGATTTATGCTATTATAATAATTTATTGTCTTGATCAAAATATAATGGTATTGTAACTTAGTACCAATCTCTAAAACAATTACTTATTACATAGTTCTTTGAGCAGAAAGTAATTTTTAAGTAATGATAAGGTTCTCTTTTATGCCTTTAGAATGTGTGACTCAGATAAGGTTACACTAGTTTTTTCAAATACGTTCAGATTTAAAATAAATGAAACAGAAATTAATATTAGCAGCACTTTCTATTAGTATTAGGCAATATGATTGTATGGGATAATGTTCAGTAGGAACAGATTCTTATAAATATCATGATGATAATTCATTTCTTTGAAATATTTCTTTAAAATATTCCATTATAATCACTTGAGTTAGTAATTCCTTTCTATAATCCCTGAATTTAAGGAGTAAATTGAATCATCTTCATTTGTAAATTATCTTACATGTCCTGTCCAGCCCTTTCATTCGTAGAACAAGCTGAGAGCTAGCAATCTTAGTATCTTTTCCAAGAGTAAGATTATCATGATAGATGATAGATAGTTAGATTGATTTTATATCTATCATCATCATTTTTAAACACAAAATGCCACTGAATTGTCATCCTAGAATATAAACATTTAGTTAGTTTTTTTTAATCATTAGTTTAACTATTCTAACTAGTGAACTATTCCAGATTAATGCTGAAAAGATTGTATTTGTTTTCTTGGTTTTATGGCAGACTTCATTAAGGGGAAACCTTGGTTTGGTGTTTCTTACTAGATCTATAAAGCTAAAGATAGAAACTAACAGAGTATGTCAGACACTGCTTGTCCTTCCTGGTATTTTAGAAAATTTGCCATATTGTTTAGGGAAGTAGCCAAGAAAGAGACATGGAAGAGAGTAATTCATCAATAAGTCTCCGTGCTTTGGGGAATGTTCTTTTAAAGTGTTTTTGTTTACTTGATATTGTCTACAAAAGTTTTAATTAATTGTTGGCATAAAACCTACTGTAGAGGTTTTTAAAGGCTTTAGATAAACAGAGGAAGAGAGTAGGAGAAAGAAAGACAGAAAGAGACAGGTTGGCTACTTCATTCTCTCCACACTGTTCTACACATGAGATAAAAAGAGTCATTCACTTTCCTATGATTTTTCACTGCCATGAGTTTGAAAACTCTTTTCCAATTTTAGCAATTTCATCACTTATATGTGTCCATTAAGTTTGCTTGAAAATTCTAGGTAATGATAACAAAATGCTGCTTTTAGAATCAATGTGAAAAATTCTAGTAAGGCCAGGTATATTTAAAAAATAGTTTTATGATAATCCTGTCTTTACCACTTACCTCAGCTAGAAAAAAATGCCAGCTGTGTTAATGCAAGCAGCTCCTGATATGCCCTACCCATGGCAAGAACTAGGTGGGCCATCAGCTTTCACCCCGGGTTAGTCACAGTGTCATATTGAGTACTTTGGTTAGTGAGTTGTGTACCTTCCACAAAAAAAAAAGTGGTAGTAAGGTCTCGGCTCCCTTCTGCTTACTCTATAAGGTTTTTGTGTTTATTTTATTATCTCATACTTGAATTTGTTGCTAGAAAAATATATTTCCATTTTTAATTCTTATTTGCTTTACTATGTGATCTGAATATAATATCTAGTATTCACTATTCTTCACATTCAGGTTGCTGAATTCTCACGGTGTACTTTAAAAAATATTTGCGAGTCCCCTGTGAATAAGCATGACCATATTGCTGTCCACTGCAAGTGAGGTTTTACTTTACAGTAGTTGAATATTGGAGTCTGCCCAAACCAAACTTAAATTCAGCTTCCTTCTTAAGAAACCTTGAACCGAAGCTATCCACACAAGGGGAACCCTACTGTTAAGTCGTTTTATCAAACCCTCCTATCTAGGCAAGTTTTATTCTCAAATCTCAAGCTTTATAATAGGCAAGCTTTATCAGCAAATTAAAATCCTAAAATGCCTAGATATACCTGTAAGAATTATAGCTATTTATCCGGAAAATAAATGATTGAATTTTGTTTTACATTCTTACAAAATAACTTTTTTTACCATTAATTTCAAGTTGTAAATTTAAGTATCTCAGACCAAGTAATATAGATAGGTTTGATAAATGAATAGGTTTTACTCTTAGCTACAGTATTTTGTAGTGCCCCTTACTGTTTCACTTGTATGTCTCCCCCTGCTGTCAGGTCATATGTGTCCTGAGGACACATATGTCTTATATCTTAGTTGATACATGGTGAAAATGATGAGACTGTGTATTAATTTAGTTCAAAACTCTTTATTCCTTTCGTTTTCTCATTTTCTAGTATGGTGTTTGGCATATCATGGGGTGGGGGTTCAATAAGTGTTTGCTCAGTGAATACTAACATAAATAATTGTTGCATTAGTTTGAAAGGGAATTGTTTGCAGTAGAGGAGTAAATTTAATGTACAAACCCACAAAAGATAAATTTGCCATAAATGAATGAAATTTATAAGAAGTTCTAATGAAGCTAAAAGATCAAAAGGATTATCATTTATAATGAATATGCGAAGAGTAAAGTTGGAATACCTACTAGGGAAGTAGAAATTGTCTATAATTTTCTTCTGATATATATTTAAAATTATTTTAACTTTAAAATACTTTGAAGATAATTCATTTCTCTGATATAATTTAATAATGAATTTTTTATTTTTAATATTTCTATAACTGCTCTGCAAAGCATGCTTTGAATTACAAGTGATTTCTAAAATATAATGCCAATGTCTTTGTTCTTTTATGCTAGCTTTCCTAATACATTCAAATTATATAAATATATGTGAAAAGTCATATAAAGTTAAGTCATATTATTTAACAGGGATTAAAGTTTTTAGTTATATAATGAGTAATAATCCTATAGAATCAATATATCATCAGGGTTATTATAATACAATTTAAAATTGAGGTGAAATCAGCTATTTATGCTTAATATACAATTAAAGAATTTGACAAAACTAATTAATAACAGTAGAATTTTCATCCTTGAATAACATGGATAATACCAAGATTCTCCATTTCAGTCATGAGTATAGAAACAGCCTAGTAGTTATTTGGTTTTTTCCCTCTTTGAAGACAAGACAAAAAGTTTACCATGGTGATTCACATATACATATACAATTTCATTTGATTATCACATCAGCTTGTATGCCGGATATGCATAGGAATTATGCTTTATTTTACAGCTGAGATAAGAAATATTTCTTGGTATAAGAACAGATAAATTTTGGTTATCTTTACATTAATTGCAAAAAACTTTAGTATCTAAATATGTTTACAATCCATTAAAGAGAATGAGATTATGCATTACAGTTAACAATGAGATTTATAGATGAACAATATGAGTTATGGGTCAATTCAGTTCCTTTAGATAGTATGCTACTCTGCCTATGTGGAACTGGAAGAAATTACCTTAGCCTTGCTAATAATTTTAAATTTACTTGAAAAGATACATGTAGAGTACAGTACCTTATGCATAATAGGTGATCTACAAGTGTGTGATATTGTTAGAAAATTTAGTTCTTGATATACTGAAATTATTTGTGTATTCCAAGCAGTGGATAGTATTAATTACTGGTTTCCAGAGTAACAAAATGCCATATAATTGTTATTCCAACACATGTAGTAAATTACTTCCAAGGACTCTGATAACTGAAATCCATGAAGTCATAATAACATGGAAGAAAAAGGAAAATATTCCCTTTATCTTCCAGTCTCATTCCAACCATCACCATTTAGCCCTTGATTTAAATATTCCCTTCATTTTATATATAGAGCTAACAACTCACTGTTTAGAGTAGCATAATGAGATGTTAGTGAGTCCATATAGAATAAATAGTAAAATAGGCGAATAATGGGTATGTTATCTATGAGGAAAGTGATGACAGGTGGTCTGTGACTCCACCATTATCTTCAGGAAAATCTTTGATTAAATCATTCTTGCAACTAACTCCAATGGATTTAAAAGAATATGTTAGGTCTGAGAAAAATGCTTTGTACCAAAAAAGAACATGTAGCTTATTTATTGAAAAAGCAGAAATTAATAAGATACTGATAACGAACAATATTGAGCTGCAATAGAAAATAGGTACTATTCACACACTTCTGAGGAAAGGTAAAGTGATGCTGAAGTTCATTATTTTCCTGAGTTAGAGATTATTTTCCTGAGCTGCACCCTACAAGCTTTGTGACTAGTAATCTTATCCATGCCTTGTACAAAGTGGAGGACATTAGAAGATGTGCCTGAATAGAAATCACCAGAATTTTGTGATGCTGTTGCTACTCTTGTGGCTACTTATTTTAATTCCTCTGAAAAGTTAGATAAACTTGCCTGACATAAAACTTACTGTGTCTAATGCATCTAATCTTCAATCTCAAGTTGAAGCTATTATTGCTGATAAATCAGAGTGCTCAGTACATCATCATGCAAATTCTCCTCAGTGTTATAGTTATCTAGAATATTTCTTTGTCCAGATAAAGTATTACAGAGATTTGTAAATATTGGAGGATGTAGTCTAGTTTACAATTTATAAAACCTGAAATAATCAGTAGTTCACAATGCATTTTCAAGAATGGTTTTTAATAAACTAGATATTAGACAATGAAGTACAGAGTATCCCTAAAAAATGGCAAACAAGTTCAGTCCTATCAATGCTGAACTTCCTACGTTGAGATTGACTTTATGTGACATGTGAGGATGACACACAGGCAAATCCCTGCATACTCCCTGACTGAAGAGGCAAAGCTGAGACTGTGGATACCAAAGTGTCCAAGGTTTTCTGGATAGAGTACTGGAGAGCAGAGAGGGAATGCAGTTATGCAGAAGATGGCTCTCAAATATTCAGGTAATTACATATTGACACATGCCTATGAAGCATGTTTAAGAGCCATGAGTTAACAGTGCTTGGCTGTCACACAGATCTAAGAAAAATATCTGTTCCCACTAGGCTAAATAGAAAGCCTCATGACCTACAGGGCATTAGGTAGCATAATCAGAAGTGTCTTACCTTAGCTACACTTGTAGTGAGCATAGCAAAAGATACACAGTTGTTGAATCACTCACTATGTTTTATACCTGAGACTAATGTAACATTGGGTATAAAAATACTGAAATAAAAACAAAAACAAACAGGAAACAAGCAAGGTAAGTATTTTACTTCAACATTGGTATTTAAAATTAATTTTTCCTAGGTTAAACAATGCTCTTTTCTAAAAGGATGAAACTCTAAGTAATGTAAGTGCATTCCAGAATCAAGGCTAAAAAAAATTTGTGGTGGGATATGTCTGGGTGGCACAGTCAGTTAAGTTTCTGCCTTTGACTCAGGTCATAGTCTTGGGGTCCTGAGATTGAGTCCCACATAAGGTCTCCATGCTCAGCAGGAAGTCTGCTTCTTCCTCTGCCTGCCGCTCCCCCTGCTTGTGTTCTCTCTCTCTCTTTCTGACAAATATATAAGTGAAATCTTTAAAAAAAAATTGTGGTAATCAAAAAAACCCAGCACCCAACAAGATACTCTTAATATCTGGTGTAAAAAAACAAAACAAACAAACATGCAGTCAACAAAAAATAAACAGGCAGGGAAAGAGCAGGAAAATACTGTCTATAACAAGGAGAAAAGCAACCAGTGGAAATCAACCTGGAAATAATGCAGCTATTAGAATTGACACAGGATATTAAAAATAGTTATTAAAAATGTTTTTATACATATTAAAAAGTTAAATATGGACATGTAAATTATTAAAAAGATGGAAATCAACTTTATAGAAACTAAAACTACAATTGTCGAGATTAAAAAAAAAGAAATTAAGGGGGCACCTGGGTGGCTCAGTGGGTTAAAGCCTCTGCCTTCAGCTCAGGTCATGATCCCAAGGTCCTGGGATCGAGCCCCACATCGGGCTCTCTGCTTCATGGGGAGCCTGCTTCCCCCTCTCTCTCTCTGCCTGCCTCTCTGCCTACTTGTGATCTCTGACTGTCAAATAAATAAATAAAATCTTTAAAAAAAAGAAATTAAGGATAGCATAGATATTGTAGAATAAATGATTAGAGAACTTGAATGTAAGCAATACAATCCAAAATGAAATACAGAGAGATGGGGTCAAAAACATATAGACAATCAAACAAAAATAGATAATAAAGCTATGGAGAAATGTCTAGGGTCCAATACACTCATGATTGAAACCCCAAAGGCATAGGGACAAAAATATCTTAACAATAATAGCTGTCATTCAAATTTAATGAAAATTAGAAACTTAAAGTTCCAGGATGCTCAACAAACTTCGAGTACAGCAACCATTAGTAAAATCACACTAAGGCACATCATAATCAAAGTTCTCAAAGTAGTGATAAAGATAATAGCTCAGGGACACCTGGGTGGCTCAGTGGGTTAAAGCCTCTGCTTTTGGCTCAGGTCATGATCCCAGGGTCCTGGGATCGAGCCCCGCATCGGGCTCTCTGCTCAGCCGGGAACCTGCTTCTTCCTCTCTCTCTGCCTGCCTCTCTGCCTGCTTGTGATCTCTCTCTGTCAAATAAATAAATAAAATCTTTAAAAAAAAAAAGATAATAGCTCAAAGTCATCAGAAATAGAAGATACTCTGTGCATAGAGTATCGAAGATAAATATAAATGGAGGTTTCTCAATGGAATCAATGTAAGTGAGAAGATATTACAGCAAAATCTCCAAAGTATTTAAAGAAATAATACTACCAATCTAGAACTTTTAAGTGAAAATGCCATTCGAAAAGAAGTTGAAATAAAGATTTCTCTGACATACAAAAGTCAAGATAATCCCTAACCAGCACAACTGAATTACTTCAGGTAATTCAAGTAAAGGAAAATTACACCACAGGGAAATATGTATCTACACAAAGGAACGAAGAGCACAGGTAATTATATGTGTAAATATATAACATTTTATTATTATTTAAATCTTTTGACAGATAATTGACTTTTTACATAAAAATAATAAAGAGCAGTGCAGGATTTATAACACATGATAAAATGGTTCTGATAGCACAAAGTTATTTGGGAGTAAATGGAAGTATAATACTTTAAATTTCTTACACTAAAGTTGAGATATCACTTGAAGACAGACTGTGATAATTTTATGACATTTACAATAAGCCCTAAATCAACAGATAAAATACTAAATCACATATTATAAAGGTATAATAAAATTAATAAAAAGCATTTCAAGGGGAAATTTATAGCACTAAAGTCCTACACTGAAAGAGAACAGATACCTTCAGTCAATTCTCTCAAATTACACCCTAAGAACTAAAAAAATAGAAAGCAAATAAATCCCAAAGTAAGTAAAAGAAAGGAAGTATTAAAGATCAGATGCTAAGTTAATGAAATAGAAATTAAAACAAAAACAATGGAGCAAATCAATATTTTAAAGTTGAAGTTTTGAGAAGATCAATAAAATGGGTAAACATTTAACTGCAATAATCAATGAGTAATAGAGGACAGTATCAGTTTCAGGAATGAGAGGGTGACATCACTACAAATTTTATAAATATTAAAAGGATCATAAAGGAATGATATTTATATAGATAGATAAAATAGGTCAATGAAGCAGAGTAGGTATTTCAGAAATATGTACAGATTTAAGTGGACAATTGAGGGATGCCAGGTGGCTCAGTTGTTAAGCGACTGCCTTCAGCTCCCGTCATGATCCTGGAGTTCCAGGATCAAGTCCCACATCTGGCTCCCAGCTCCATGGGGAGTCTTCTTCTCCTTCTGACCTTCTCCCCTCTCATGCTCTCTCTCACTCTCTCACTCAAATAAATAAAATCTTTAAAAAGAAACAAACAAATAAATGAGTGATTGATTTTTCACAAAGGTGAAGGTGTGGTGTAATTGAAAAAAGATGGTCTTTTTCTTTTTAAATTTTATTTATTTGAAAGAGAGATAGCACACAAGTGAGGTGAGGGGAGGGAGGAGTAGAGTGAGAAGATCATGACTTAAGCCAAAAACAGATGCTTAATCAACTGGGCCACCAACTGGTTAAAGATCATGAAAGGATGATCTTTTCAGCTAATGGTTCTGAAAAGCTTGGATGTCCATATTCAAAACAGAGAAATACATGTAATAAAGAACTTTGATTAACATTTGTACTGTATGAATAATTAACTAAAAACAGATTACACACAAATTATAAAAATTTTAGGAGAAAATATTTGTGCCTTTGACTTAGGCAATTTTTGAATATATAATCAAGATTCATTAGCAAAATGGTCACTTAGATGTCATAAAAATATAATTTCTGCTCTTTGAAATGCACTACTAAAAATAAAAAGATGAGCTAGAGAGAACATCTTTATAAAGTATGTATGTGTTAAAGTTTTGCATTCAGACTATATAAAAGAATACTCAAAACTGAGCAATAGAAAATAACACAAAATTTTTTAAATGGAGAAAATTTTTAAAAGACACTTTACCAAAGATGTACAAATAGCTAATAGTACATGAACAGATGTTTATTGTCATAGTTAGAAGAGAAATATAAGACTATAATGAGATACTACTACACATCTATTAGAATGATGGAACTTTAGTAAGACTGTTGAAGAATTGGAACTTTAATACACAGCTGGTGTAACTGTAAAATGGCGAAATCACTTTGAAAAGCAATTTGACAGTTTATTTTCAATTTGTTTGGATTTAATATAATTTTTTCTGTCCTTATTGTAGTGGCTAAAACCTCCATCTTAATGTTGAATTGGACATGCCCATGCTTCTTCCTGGTCTTAGGGGAAATGTTTTCAGACTATCATCAGCTGCAGTTTTGTTGTTTGTTTAGTTTTTTGTAGCTATCCTTTACAAGGGTTAGCAAATTCAATTATATTTTTAATTTTTGTTTTTTTAAGAATATTGATCAGAAATATAAGTTGCATTTTGTCAAATGCATCATTGAGTAGCTCCTACAGTTTTCTATCTCATCAGTTAATATGGGATTACATTGATTTTCTAAGGTTAAACCAACCTTGCTTTCCTGGGATAACTCCACTTTATCATTAAATATTATCCTTTATATTTCTTGTTGTAGTCTAGTTGATAAAATGATATTAAGGATTCTTGCATCTATGGTTATGAGTGATATTTGTGTATATTAAAATGCTCTTTCCATAAACAATGAATTCTGGAACACTGACAAGAAATAAAATAAAATAAGATAAAAAAATGCTTTTTGCTTATTATAATGACCTTATTTTGGTATCAGAGGAATAGAATGAAATGGGAGTACTTCTACACTTTCAACTGGAAGATGTATTCCAGAAATTATATTATTTTAGGTATTTTTTTAATAAATACTTCACAGGTGAAGTTGACAGTCCCTAGAGGTTATTTGTTGTTACTGTTGTTCTTGTTTGTTTTGTTTTGTTTTTGAAAGGTCTTTAATTATAGTTGTAAGGGCTACTCTAGTTATCATTTTTATCTTAAGTGAACTTTGAGAATTTGTATTTCCCAAATAATTTGATCCCTTTATATAACTTACTTAATCTAGGAAATAAAGTATTTTATAACATTCTTTTATCTTTTTAATATCTGTAGAATCTGTAGTCATGTCACCTCTCTCCTTCCTAATGGCAATTTTGATAACCTTGTGTGTGTTCCTCTGAGGTCCCCATGAAAATAGATCTCTATTAAAGGATCATGTCCTTCCCTTGTATCTTGATGTGCCAAGTTGTGAAGGGACCTCATGGGTACACTAAGGGCTACTGTGCTCTAGAGGGAGTGTTTTTGTGACTCTTTTTAAGGTACAGTACCTGAATTCATAAATATGTTCCTTCTTAACCAGAAAGGGGACAAGGAAGAGTGGCAGTCTCATCTGATATTTTTTTAAAAGTAACTGACTTAAAAAAAATTTAATAAACTAGCAAAAAATAGAATCAAAACTATAAATAGAATAAACTGATGGTTGCTAAGGGGAGGTGGGTAGGGGTTGCAAAAAATGAGTGAAGGTGAGAGGGAGATATAGGCCTCCAGTTATGGAATGAGTAAGCATACAAGGAATACAGTTAGTAATATTGTAATAGCGATATAATGGGATAAATGGAAGCTATACTTGTGATGAACATAACATAATGTATAAACTTGTCAAATCATTAAGTTGTATACTTGAAACTAATGTAACATTGTGTTTCAGCTATACACAGAAAAAAAAAAGTACCTAACCTACAAGAAATAGAAGGTTTGTGGACTCTACAAATTATACAAGTTTAATGAAACAGTTCCATTGTTATAACTTATACCAAGTAAACAAAACTCCAAAAAATAGGACCATATCTAAAATAATATCTTCTCTCTAGCTCAAGTATAAGAAATAGAACCTGTGATTAGAAAGCTAGAAAAACAGAGCATAATAAAGAATATCTGTTATCAGCCAATGAATGAAAGACAGTTTCATCCTGGTCAGTCACTTTTACAAATAAAGCAGTCTACTGCAAAGCAAGAAGAAAAACAAACATATGAACCACTACAGTACAACACTAAGATGGGGACAGGTGAATCCTGCTTTTTCTGTAAAGGCTATGCTTCTCACTAAAATATTACAGTGATACAACTGCACTTTTATTGTGGACAAAGAAGCTGAAAGATCTTTTAAACTCTTAAAATAACCACCACTTCCTTCCTATATTAATTGTTCCTAACTTTGATAAAGTATTAAACCTTTTCTGTCAGAAGAACAAAAAAGCTGCTAGTGGCTGAATGCTTACTCAAAATTAGGCTCTGATTCTATGTCTATTGCTTACTTTTATGTATTATTGGATTCTGTTGCTTTGGCGATCCCAAGACGTATGTTAGTAGTAAAATTAGCCTCTCTTCTGATCGAAAAGGCTCAGACTTTAACTCTGGGACATCTAACTTATTTAAATGTACCTCATGCTGTCACCCCAATTTTATAGGTTCATAAAGGGCAACACTTGTCACTGTGCTGCCAGACTAGCTATGAGCAAGTCTTATTGTCTAACCTTAATGTTATTTTAGGCAGTTGTAATCTTTTGAATTCATCTACTCTGTTGCCAGACCCTGACCATATCAAAATATGACTGCCTCATAGTCGACCACAGTCTGATTTCCCTAATTATTCTGATATTCCTGTTTCTATTCTGATTTACTGCTGTTTGCTGGTGGATCTTGTGTAAGAAATACACCTGTACATATAAAAGCATCTTATACAATAGTCAGTCCTCATGAGGTATTAAAGTATCATGTTTTCCCAAACTAAATCAGCTCAAGTGATCGAACTCATAGCTATTACTCAAATGGTCAATTAGCTAGCATTCTTAAGTGAATAGCCATACGGAAAGTAAACATATATTTGGGGTCTGTCATGCTATGGCCCAATTTAGCAAGAACAGAGGCTTTTTAATATCAGTGGGGACTAAAATATCACATGGGAAAATAAAGATTTATTAGTCATTGCCACTTCCTGAATGAATATATATATATATATATATATATATACCTCCTTATGAAGCTATACCAGACCAAAAAAAAAAAAAATGCCTAAAAGAAATAAATGTGTAGACTAAGCTGTAAAAAGGGCTGCTATATTTTCTACTGGGAAACTGAATCCCCATTACTTCTATCCAAGAACTGCTATTTACAGTTATAAAAATATATGACTTAAGGAACCAGAAAATTAGAAATTAGGTGGAGTGGGACATGAGAATTACTCGGTAGTATTGTTCTTGTACCTAAATTTTTGTTTCTCTAAATGGCTTTTATAATGTCACTAAAAACTTCTTCAAACAAAAGGAATATACTAAAAGACTTGAATCTTACAGTATTTATAATGATTAAATAGTTCTGGAAACAATACAAATGTTTGTTCTTCATCAGAAAAATTCTTTATTGGCAACATATAAGATGTGAAGGAAGCCTATTGAGGACATTACCTGAGACATGGTAGCAAATAGAATTTATTTAGCTTGTGCCATCAGAAGATAAGAAGCAGTGACCTCTGGGTGGCTTGAGTCAGTTAAGAGTCTGACTTCAGCTCAGGTTATGACTCTTGGGCATAGGATCAAACCCAGGGTCAGGCTCCCTGCTCAGTGGGGAGTCTGCTTCTGCCTTTTTCTCTCAAATGAATAAATTAAAAAAATCTTTAAAAAAATACAAAGGTAGGAAATATTGTTAGTGAGAGTGTGCATGATGTCTGCATGGCCATAAGTGTTACCGTTAGTTAAAGCAGAAGCTCAAATAATAATTGAGTCCTTATTGAATTCTATCATCCCAAACATTCAAACTATTTCCAATGGAGGAACTCATTTCACTACCATAGTAATTCAGTGTCTCCATATTAGCATACAAATACAATAACATATCATACTTTTTATCATATCCAGTCTTCTGGACAAGTGGAATAAATGAACTATATCACAAAGAATTATATTGTTAAGTTATGTCATATTGTTGTAGCCTACATTTTTTGCACTGGTTTTATTGAGAATAAGGCTGACTCCCTCTGAATTAATGTTTGGGAGATCTGCAAATTTAGGATTTAAATCTACCCATTTACCTGATATCATTAAAGTATTCATAGGTAAAATAATTAAAAGGTTTGCTTATTTTCCTATGTTTATTTAACCATGGAGTAACCAGATGTTGGAAAAATCTCCTGAGGAAGTGTTTTATTGATATGAATCAGGAGACGAAGACTAGAACAAAGTGTTACAACAGAATGGATTATCACTGCACTAAGAAAGGCCCTGTCATAGGGCGCCTGGGTGGCTCAGTGGGTTAAGCCGCTGCCTTCGGCTCGGGTCATGATCTCAGGGTCCTGGGATCGAGTCCTGCGTGGGGCTCTCTGCTCAGCAGGGAGCCTGCTTCCCTCTCTCTCTCTCTCTCTTTCTCTCTGTCTACTTGTGATCTCTCTCTGTCAAATAAATAAAAAAAAAAAAATCTTTAAAAGAAAGGCCCTGCCATATATTGCTGAAAACTCACTTGTTATCAAAGTGAAGAAGAAACCCAGCTAAATAAAAACTCATTCTTTTATTTTTATTATTTTATCTTATTTTTGATTCCTCATTCTTTTAAAAAGGAGTGTCTTAACTACAAATTGTTCTATGAAATGAAGGCTGAAGAAACCTTTTTTTTCTTCTTCTTTTCTTTCCTTCTCTCCCCCGCCCTTTTTGGTCTGTAATGCAACCATGGATGGTCTAAGTTTAGAAAAAATGAAAAACTCCAAGTTTTTCCATAGTCTAAAATCAGTACAAGATATTAATAAATACAATTTTAAATTCATCACCCATTATGTTACTGAATATACCAAAGGAAGGAGCTATTCACCAATTGAGCTAAAAAAAATAACAGTACTAAAGTTGAAAGCCTTACCATTACCCTAAGACTCTGATTTTTAAATATTTTAGCCATTTCGGTGTTAATAAAACTGAATACAGATGTTAAATGGAGAAACGTTCTGACCCAGATGACAGGTTAGTTTCTCCAAAAACCCTGAAATACAGTTTTCTGTAATGATGACTCTATCCTATTTAGAACCTAGCAATCTCCAGTACCCATATATAAGGACCCTATAATAATTAAATGACTTTATTTCTTAATACTCTTGCACTAATGTTTAATTCTACTTATACACAATATGCTTTCCCATTTTTAGATATTTTTACACAGAGACTAAAATATGTCCATCATCAAACTAAAAGTAACCTATTAAATACTATATTGTGGGGCTGGAACCCAGGACTAGAACTGTAAACTCTAATACAGAAATATTGACAAACTTGATACAGTGGGACAGTTACAGAAATTGTAATATAATTCAGATGCAAATGGATTGAATCAGAACATAATACAAGGCATAGAGATCAGAACAAAATTAGAAGGCATTTGGGAGAGAATTTGGAAATGGATAGCTTAAAATAAAATCTTGTTCCAAAAAAATATAGCTAAAGAATAGTCACAAGCCCCCCCACCTCCATAACAATAGGACAAATAATTACAGAGCATATTTATTAGTACTGAACTACAGGATTGTACCTACTTATGGGAACAGCTGGATATTGGGCATCATACTATCCTTTGGAGAGATTAAAGCTGATGTAAGAAGGTTTATGATATTTATAGAGGAACTAAAAATGTCATTTACATATTGAAACTGTTGAAAAATCAAACCAACATAATTTTCCTTTAGGATTTATGCTTTTTCCTATAAAGGTATGGGACAATATGTTAGATGAATTCTTGACATACAAAGAGATTTAATTGACTGCAATTAAAATGTTAGTATTGACACTGATGGATGTAAGAAATCATCAATTGACTGGATTTGTCCCTGAGGTTTAGAATGAACTAAAATTTGCTTTCAACAATTTAATATTTCTACATATACCTCCAATAAACATCCTATAATGCACTCCAATAATTGATAGTGGGTTAGGTGCAGCATGTTTTTTCTATATTAGAAACATTATTTGGGAAGATGGGACTTTTTCTTTTGGCCTTTATTTAATCTGTAAAAATAAAAAAAAAACTTGTACAATTGATAAATATTTATAAAATATATTGAGCCATACAAGAATAATTGTGAATCAAATCTGTAGGCTACCTATGTTGACTAGACTATGTTGATTATGCATTAGGTATATTGGTAGATCTAATTGGGAAAATCTGAAATGAGAACTAAAGAATAACTTGTAAAGCACTTAGAAAAATGAGCTACTAAAACTAATCAACTATTTGTAGAACTGTATATATGATGAATGAGAATTCTTACATCTAGCTAATCAAAAATCTGCTTTAAATACACACACACATATAAATATATATATATATATATATATATATATATATATATATATAATGTATGTTTTCAAAGACTGTTCACCTAAAACTAATACTCTTTTTAAATTTTTATTGTATATTATCATATTATTTATCATCACTTTATTATGTATACTGCTTTGGAATTGTTAGGTACATAGAAATTTAAGAACAGTTCAAAGAGAACTCAACAGTGCAATATAATTTATGGAAAATTTGAAACTCTAAAATAACAAAAGGGGAAAACAATTGTGTGTAAAAGAATTTAATCTAACCTTACTGAGGCATAATGAAGGATGTGACAAATTGTATGTGGTAAATACACAGGGACATCCATAGGCGGTACTGATGAAGAATTAATGTGGAATACAAGGTACAAAGTAAGCCTGGTAATGAATTAATGAAAAACAGGATATCAAAATAAGCTCAATGTAACTACTAACATAAATTGAGTATCTGTTGATTGTTTCCTAAAAGTAGGATGAGGATGATGTAAAGCAATTTAGTTTTGTAGCCAACGGCTGGCCATATTAGTTTTCTTTTGTAACAAAGTACCACAGAAGTGGCGGCGTAGAACAACAGAAATGACTGTCTCACAGGTTTGGAGGCTGGAATTCTGAGATTAAGGTGTCAGTTGGTTTGGTTCTTTCAGAGAGGTGTGAGGGAAAATCTGTTCCATGCTTCTTTCCTAGCTTCTGGTGGTTTACTGGCAATCTTTGCCATTATTTGGCTTATAGATGCATCAACTGGATTTCTTCTTCATCTTCTCATGGCATTTTCCCTGTGTGCCTATCTGTCTCTGTGTCCAAATTTCTCCATTTTGTAAGGATACAGTCATGCTAGATTAGGCAAATCCTAATTACATAATCTTAACTTGATCATCCACAAGAATTTTACTTCCAGATAAGATCACCTTAACAAATACTGGGTATTAGGACTTCAACATCTTTTGGAGGGACAGAATTTAATTCATGACTGGCTAACAGCACACCTTTAGAATATTTACTTTGCACAATAATAAAATTAATTAATTCTTTATTAATTGGTACTTTCCTTTGGGTGTTGATTTTGTTATGTTTTTAATATGATTTGGAATATTTTAATATCCTCCACATGTCTACCTAACATGTTCAATCTTTTCTATAGTTTCTTAAACCTATGACATATCTTTAATAACCATTTCAATGTCCTTTTTTGCTCTATTATTTTTGTCACTGATGGGTCAGGTTTTTTTTTTTTTTAAGGTCTTTATTTTAGAGAGAGAGAGAGAGAGAGCACAAGTAGGGTCCAGGGCAGAGGGAGAACAAGACTCTCCATTGAGCAGGGAGCAGGAACCTGGGATCATGACCTGAGCAGAAGGAAAACTGACTGAACCACTTAGGCAGCCACATTGCTGGGTCAGTTTTGATAGATTATTTTTTTCCTAAATATGAGTCGTAATTTCCAGTTTCTTTTTGTGACCAATTATTTTTGATTGGATGCAAAGCTGTATCAATTTTGCCTTGCTGAATTCTGGATACTTCTGTACTCCTATAAATATTCTTCAACTTTCTCCGGCATGAAGTAAGCTATGTGGAAACAGTGATAGAGCGTTGGTTCTACATTTGTTAAGTGAAATGAGTGAAGGCTTCAATGTAGGCTAATTTCTCCCATTAATAAAGTAACTCCCTCTTTAGTAATCTACCTGAAGTCCTTGCTGTTATAAAGTATTTCATTCTACTGGTGGTAACAGAAACTATCCCTGGCCTTTATAGTTCCAGGAAGTTCTCCCTCTGATCTTTGTGTGTTTTTCTTGCTCTTGAGTTATTTTCTAACATGCATATGATATAGCACTGAGCTGAACTGGAGGAGGCACCTTCTGCAGATTCTGAGAATTTTCACTTCCCAGTGAAAACTCTAACCATTTTGCCTCACTGAACGCTGAGCTCCTTGTCCTCATCCTAGGGAGAACACTGGGTGCTGCCTACATTTCCTCTTTTTGTACTGTTAACTGGACACTCTCAGTAAGTAAGCAGTAAGTTGGGCTAATCAGAAAGCTCATCTAATTTGGTTTTTCTCTCTAAGGAGTGAGTCACTCCCATTTATTGTCATATGCCCAATGTTTTCAAAACCATTGTTTCATATATTTAGTCAGAGTTTCCCCATGTTTGAGGGCCTGGTTTGGTTCATTGTTACTTCATTATTGCTGCAAGTGTAAGTTGAGTTTTGCAGGATTTTCTTATATCTTTTTGTTTTTTCTTTTAACATTATACCATAACATCTTACCATCTACCACATAGCTTAGTACCACATTCCACCTCTAGATATTTATTCAAAAGCAATGGAAGCATATGTCCATATGAAACTGTGCAAATTTATTACACAGGTGTTCTTAGCTATATTCACAATGCCCCAAACTAGGAAACTACATGTATACACATGTATATACATACATAAACACACACACAAACACACACACACACATACACACACACAGAGTAAAATACTATTTAATAAAAAAGAATAAACTAGTGTTGCACTACAGTATGGATGAACCTCAAAATAATTATGCCAAATGAAAGAAACTAGATGAAAAGTGTGTATACTCTATTGTTCTACTTATATAAAATCTTTATTTATTTATACTTATATAAACTAGATTAGCAGAGATTATAAACTAGTCTATAGTGAAAGAAAGCAGATTAGCACTTGCCTGAAAATAGAGGTGGTATTGAGAGGACCAAAGGGAGGGAGGATAATATAGGACACAGGAAACTGTTGTTTAATATCTTGCTTGTGGTGATGTTTCACAGGTGTATTCTTGCATCACAAACATACCAAGTTATACTCTTTAAGTGCGTTGAAGTTATTTATGTCATTTAGTTCAGCAAAGCAGTTAAAAATTTAATAAAGAAGAAATTACATAGTCATGAAGTTTTTAAAAAAATTAAAAGTAGATGAGATATTTTTATTAAAAAGACTAGGGGTTTGATGCAGAAATATATTATCAATTTTTAAATCATTCTTAACTTTTAGTGATTTTACTTATTCTATTTATTTATATTTTGTTTATATATACACTTTTATTTGTTTATAATTGATTATATTTACTTAGTGATGATTTTATCTATCCTTCATGTACAAACACACTTGGTACATTTTATTTATTTTTTTTTAATTTTATTTATTTATCTGACAGAGATAGAGATCACAAGTAGGCAGAGAGGCAGGCAGAGAGAGAGGGGAAAGCAGGCCCCCTGCCGAGCAGAGAACCCAACTTGGGGCTCGATCCCAGGACCCTGAGATCATGACCTGAGCCGAAGGCAGAGGCTTAACCTACTGAGCCACCCAGGTGCCCCACACCTTGGTACATTTTAGAAAAGCATACTTGTATTACTACATATACTTATTATTTATTGTGATTTTCAGGAACTTTTGATTTTAACATTTTAAAAAATACATATCTATGGGGCTGCCTGGGTGGCTCAGTGGGTTAAGCCTCTGCCTTCGGCTCAGGTCATGATCTCAGGGTCCTGGGATCGAGTCCCACATTGGGCTCTTTGCTAGGCAGGGAGCCTGCTTCCTCCTCCTCTCTCTCTCTCTCTCTACTTGTGATCTCTCTCTGTCAAATAAATAAAATCTAAAAAAAAAAAAATACATATCTATGTATGTATTCTATATAATGGTGTTTGCATTGAATGTTGAAAGGTGAAACCCAAACTTTTTCAAGGGACAGTATTCCAATGCTTACCAATATAATATTTTTTCAGTATAAAATAAATTTTTTTCAATAAAAATTGTAAAATTGGTTAGAAATAATACCATTAACATTCATGTTGAATTCAAAATATTCAATCATATATTATCTTACTGGAGTTCCATTACCATCTTGCCACTTAGTACACAAATATATTTTTAAATTTTGCTTCAGTGAAGTCAGTAATATTTGTGAATATGGAAAACAAAGTTAAGCATTATAATACAGTGAAGATCAATACTATATTACCATTTCTGGGAAAATGACTCTGCTAGCTAAAAAGCTTTCAAGAAGTTAGTTTGCAATACTTTTTAACAGGGCAATATTTTTCCCATTATTATAAAGTCATTGATGATGAGATGTCAAAAGTAGTCATCATTCTATGTCCCAACAGTGAACTAAATAAAATATTATTCAAAATCAAGCATGGAATGGCAGTTACTCTGAAATATTTCTTTAAAAAAATTCTATTTACTCTTCCTAAAACCATCTCTCTCTCTCTCTCTCTCATACACACACACACATACATACATACACACACAGAGTGACTTATTCCACAAACTATGGTGTGCATTAATTCCTCCTAGAAAGACAGAATGAATGCTTAATTTATCTTCTTTTACTACAAATTTTCAACACAATGGATTATTTTAATAGTCACCTCTAATGATAGCACTTAAGTGATTTTTTTCTCATCTTTTAGAGGGATTCATGAGTTATTTTTAAAAAATATTACAAATAGTTATGATCCTTTCTATTTTTATTTCAGATTATCTCAAATTTAGCTAGTGGAATCCTTAAGCTAGCTCATAGATATTTGCCCAGATTTTCTTATTATTTGAGTTCTTTTTTATTTCAGTTCTTACAAAATGTATCTGCTAGTGGTGTGCAAAGAATCATTTCTCCAAAGAATTTTCTAGTTTTCTTTTGTGAAACTAAGATGTTTATATTAGTATGACTATTCCTATGAAAGTGTCATTTCTTCTTATCAATTTCAGTATAGCTATACATAGGATATAGGTGTGGGTGTGGCTGGATATACACATACAGATACGTGGGTATGAATAAAATATATTTACATTTATATTAAAATACACAATTATATATATGTATATATATATGCCAAATGTGAATGAAATCTATTTTATCTCCATCCACTGAAATATGCAGATGTGTGCATTGACACCAATAAAAAGATTATATATCAGTTGATACTCTGCCCCTAGATTTTTTTCATGTAACAATATATCCTTAAAATCAATCCATAATAGTATATAGAGACTTTACTCATTTTTTAAAAATATATTCACTTTTATTGTGTGGATATTCCTCAGTATTCGATCATCCTCTGTTGATAGGCATGGATGATTTCCAAATTGCTAATATTAAAAATAATGCCACTATGAATAACTTTTGCATACATTGTTTTGTTTTTTGTTAAGGCATTTGCTTAGATTTCTAGAATTGGCAAATGCATATCTAACTTAATAATATGTTGACAAATCAACTTATATAGCACTGTGCCATTTTGCACATTACCCAGCAATATATGAATGTTTCTAATATTGTCTTGCTAATAGTTTATGTGTTGAAACTTTAGATATATTCCTCATCTATTATTTGAAAATTTATAGTTCAGCTTGCTTTTTACATACATGGAGTGTTAGGATATGTATGTTTTCATATGTTTAAGGGCTATTTGCTGAAGTTAAATATATTAAAAGAATGAAGTCCTATATGGAAGAAAAATATGGAAAACATTTTCTAGAAATTAATAGAAAGTGATAATAATGCTCAAGCTATTGAAAAGTAACATTTTGGAGCACCTGAGTGGCTCAGTCAGTTGAACATCAGACTCTGGGTCTGATGAAGCCATGTAGGGCTTCATGCTTAGTAGGGAGTGTGCTTGAGAATCTCTCCCTCTCCTCCCACTGTCCCTCATCCCACTTGTACACACACACTCTCTCTCTGTCTAAAATAAGTAAATAAATATATTTTTTTAAAGTAACACTTTGGGATGCCTGGGTGGTTCAGTCGGTAAAGAGCCAGCCTTTGGCTCAGGTCATGATCTCAAGGTCCTGGGATCTAGCCTGAGTCAGTCTCCCTGTTCAGGGAGCTTTTTTTAAATCTTTAATTTTTTTTTTAAATCTTTAAAAAAAGTAACATTTTTATCATAATTATGTAATTTAATTTTAGGCCATTTATTTTAGGAGCTCTTGAAATTTATTATAGGAAGATACTTTAGAGATGATCTCATTCAGGATTCTCAATCCTATTTGCCCATAAGAGTCACCTTCAAAATTTTAAGAAATACCATTATGAGGGACTTACCACAGAAAATGTTCATAAGACACTTTTGGAGTGGAATCATGGTATGCATCAGTAGTCTTTAAAAAAATAGCCAGGTGATTATAATGTGCAGGGAGGGTTGAGATCCATTGATCAAATATCCACATTTTACAGCTAAATCAGCTTGTTTAAGGACAGTTTTTGAAATTGAGATGTCATGTATGTCTAATAAAATACACATTTCTAAGTGCAGAGTTTGATGAGTTTTGAAAAATTTATGTCTTTGTAGCCAAAATATTCAGTCAAATATAGAATATTTCCATCACCCTAGCAATTCCATTTTCTCTTCCCTGTCAATCTCTCTACTTTTATGCAACAACTAAAACTAGAAAGCTTTATAAATGGAGTCATATAGTCTGTACTTTTATTTTTCTTCCTTTTCTTTATCTGACTTTTTTCAGAGTGTCCTGGGATTTACCCAACGTGTTTTGTATGATTTATTCCTTTTATTGCTGAAAAATTACTTCAAAAATATACCATAATTTGTTTATTATTTATTGTTGCCCCTGCCATTGAATGTTTGGGTTATTTCTAGCATTTGGCTATTATGAATAAAGTCACTATCAATATTTTCATAAAGGTCTTTTTGAATACATATACAATTTTAATTCTCTTGGGTGGGATAGCTAAGTCTTTAATGTTTACATATTTGAAGTTAAATGAATGTTTATTGTTATATGAAATTGCCAAACATAATTAGATAGTAGTTGTATCATTTACAAATCTAATTATAATGTACGCCAATTTTTACTATTTTGCATCCTTGTCAACTTTTAGTTTTGTACACTTTTTAATTTTAACCATTATAACCTCATTGAGTGTATATTTTGCAATCCCTGAAGATTAGTAATGTTGAACATCTTTTAATGTTTATATTGACCACATCTTATAATATGCTGTTTTTGGATGGGCCTATAATTTAATTTTGATAAATTCAATTTTGATGAATTAATTTTGAAGAATTCAATTTGATGAATGAATTCAAGGTTTTATATATTTAGTGCTTTTTAAAATATTTTTTTAAATTTTGAAATAATTACAGAATATTTCACAGAAAGTTGGCTAATTTTGTAGAGTGGTCCCATGTATTCTTCACATAGTTTCCTCAAATGAATATGTTGTGTTATTATACTACAATACAAAAACCCACAAAATTGATACTGATACAATCCAGACAGTATTAAGATTTCACTGCTTTTCACATACTCTGTGTATGTCTGTGTGTGTGTGTGTGTGTGTGTTTAGGACAATGGAATTTTATCATATTTGTAGATTCATGTAACCACTACCACAATGAAGACACAGAGGTTTCTGCATGCTCTTACTTTGGGGTCACTACCTACCACCACCCTCCCCTAAGCCCTGCCTTCTCTTTCTGTATAATGTGTGATTTAGATGATTGAATCTTTTCACTCTGTAATTTTCTTGAGATCCATCTAAGTTGTTGTATGTATCACTATTTGTTTCTTTAATGAATAGAATTCCATGATAGGGATGTATCACAATTAAGCTATTTACCCATTTAAGGACATTTAACGTGTTTTCAGTTTTGGACAATTATGAATAAAGCTTCTATGAATGTTTGTGTATATGTTTTTGTATGACTATAGGTCTTCATTTCTCTGGGATAAATGCCAAAGGATGAAATTACTTGACTGTATGTGGATTGACATATTCAGTTTTATAAGAAATTCAAGACTGTTTTCCAGAGTTACTGTATCATTTCAAATTCCCACCAGCAATATATGAATGCATTTAGTGTATTTCATGTCTTATCAGAGAAATCTTTCCTTACAAAAGGTTTGAGATAATTTTCTGATTTTTTTTTCTGGGAGCTTTAGAATTTTAACTTTTACATTTGGATATATGACAAACTTCATATTAATTTTTGTTTGTGGTGTGAGATTGAGGTAATGGTTCATACTTCAGACTTAATTATCAGTATCTCTGGTTGAAAACTGTTTTCTTCTCCATTGAACTGCCTGTATATGTGACAATATGCTTTTGTACTCTGCTATGTTCTATTGATATATATGCCTATCCTCATAGCAGCACATTTATTGATTACAATAGATTTATAGTAATTTGTTAAAACAGGTACTATAAGTACTCCAGTTTTAATTTTTTAAAAGATTGCATGTGATATTCCAGTTTCTTTTCCTTTCCATAAAAATTAAACAACACCAGTATGCTGTTTTTAAAAAGTCTTTTATTTTATTGAGATTTCACAAATCTACAGATGAAAAAAATATATCATAAAAATATTGAGCTTTCCATTACATACCATTGTGTATGTCTCTATTTAATTAGGTCCTTTTATTGTTCCAACAATGCTTTATACTTTAAAATTATAGATCTGGGGTGCCTGGGTGGCTCAGTTGGTTAAGTGATTGCTTTCAGCTCAGGTCAGGATCCTGAAGTCCCAGGATCCACTCTGCATGGAGCTCCCTGCTCAGCAGGGAATCTGCTTCTCCCTCTGCCTGCACCTCCCTCTTCTCATGCTCTCTCTCTTTCTCTCTCTCAAATAAATAGAAATCTTTTTTTTTTTTTAGATTTTTAAAAATTATTTATTTATTTGACAGACAGAAATCACAAGTAGGCAGAGAGAGAGAGAGAGGAGGAAGCAGGCTCCCCGCTGAGCAAGAGCCAGATGTGGGGCTCCATCCTAGGACCCTGGGATCATGACCTGAGCTGAAGGCAGAGGCTTTAACCCACTGAGCCACCCAGACACCCCTCAAATAAATAAAAAATCTTAAAAAAATAAAATTACAGAATTTACACATTCCTAATAAGTCTATCCTTATGTATTTTAATACTCAATCCTTATGTATTTTAATAATCTTTACTGAGGAATAATTGACACATAATACATTGCATGTGTTTAAAGGCTATCCTGAATTAAGCTTAAACACACACATGAGTTTGCCTGTACAGTCAAGATAATGAACATATCAGTCACCTCTACAAGTTTTCTCACATGTCTCTATCTCATGCCCCCATCCTCAAGCAACAACTAATTTTTTTTCGCACTGTGCATTAGTGCACATTTTTTTACTGATATAGAAACCAAATTACACAATGTGTATTTTTTTTAAAAACCAGGTTCTCTCATTTGGCGTAATTATATTTATATTCATCCATTTTGTGGTGTGTATAAGTTGTTCATTCCTTTCTGTTGCTGAGTGATATTCAACTGCATGGCTATACCTTAGTTTATTTATCCTTATTATTACTCAGAAACATTTGGATTATTTCTAGTATTTGACTATTACCATATAAATTCCATGATAATTTGTGCACAAGTATGCTTTCATTATCTTTTTTTTTTAAGATTTTATTCATTTATTTGACAGAGATCACAAGTAGGCAGAGAGGCAGGCAGAGAGAGAGGAGGAATATGGGGCTCGATCCCAGTACCCTGGGATCACAACCTGAGCTGAAAGCAGAGGCTTTAACCCACTGAGCTATCCAGGCACCCCTATGCTTTCATTATCTTAATAAATGTATGACATATGCTTTCATTTTATTGGTTAAGTAATTAGGAGTGGAATGGCTTCATTACATAATGTGTGGGGGAAATTATTCAATATTTTGCCATTAAGTATGTTAGCTAATATTTTTTAAAGATTATCAAATTTGGAAAGTTCCTTTTGTTTCTAGTTTTCAGAGAATTCTCTCTATTCTGATTATAAGAGAAAGATACATCTACATAAAATTGTGTATCTGTTTCTCATTTGTGTTCTGATACTTTTTGCTTCAGATATTCTGAATCTCTGCAATTAGTTGTATACAAATTTAGGTCTATGATGTTTCTTGAAATATTGATCTTTTAATGATTATAAAATATACTTTTCATTACTAATAATACTCCTTTTCTATATTACCTTATATACACCTGTATTACCTATATGCCTTTTCTACATATTTCCATATTTTATATTCTATATTTCTATATTACCTATATACTCCTTTCCTATATTACTTTATATTAATATAGAGATGCTATTTTTCTTATGCGTAATGTTTGTTTGGAACATAATTTTCCATTTTTTGACTTTCAACATGTCTACATCCCTATATTAAAATGACTTTGTAGTTAGCATCATATATTTAAGTCAAACTTATTTGTTCTATCTGGAAAAATATAATGACTTTTTGGGGGGTGTTGTCCATTTAAATTATTTTGGACATGAATGAGTTTGTTGACTATCTTGCTAATTGTTTCCTATATTTCTTTCATTGTTTGATACTTTCTGTCTGTTTATCTTCTTTTGGTCAATCTAATATATTTTACTATTTCATTATTTTTTGTTTACTGGTTCTAAGCTTTATTTCTTTGTGCTTTTATTTAATAGTTGATCTAGATAATGTACTATACATTCTTACTGTGATCTTGAGTTAATTTTATACAACTTTAAATAACTTATATCATGTAGTGGCATGTAGTTTGCTTCTATTTATAATCCCAGCTATAGCCTGTGCTATTTTTGTGAAATATTTCACTTCTAGAAATGCTAGAAACCCTGTAGCATATTATATTTTTGCCTCTGAAAATGAAATTGACTATAAAATTATTTTTTAAATTTTTTAATGATTTTATTTATTTATTTGACAGAGAGAGTGAGAGAGGGAACACAAACAGAGGGACTGGGAGAGTGAGAAACAGCCTTCAGAACCCAATGCGGGGCTCAATTTCAGGACCCTGGGATCATGACCTGAGCGGAAGGCAGACGCTTAACAACTGAGCCACCCAGACCCCCCTGACTATAAAATGATTTAAGAAAAGACAGAAAAAAATTCTATTTAAGAAATTTTTCGCATATATACTATTTTCAGTAGTATTTCTTTCATGCTATGGATCTGAATTTACATATAATCTGATTCCTATTAAGTGTAAAGAATTTTCTCTTTCATTTTTGGGCTGGTTTCTCAGAATTCACTTACTTGACATAGACTTTATTTTTTATTCAGAAAGATAATTTCCCTGTTTGTAGAAATCTGTATTGACATTTGTGTTGTTTCTTTTTTTTTAATTTTATAAACATATATTTTTATCCCCAGGGGTACAGGTCTGTGAATCGCCAGGTTTACACACTTCACAGCACTCACCATAGCACATACCCTCCCCAATATCCATAACCCCACCCCCCCTCTCCCAAACCCCCTCCCCCCATCAACCCTCAGTTTGTTTTGTGAGATTAAGAGTCACTTATGGTTTCTCTCCCTCCCGATCCCATCTTGTTTCATTTACTCTTCTCCTACCCCCTCAACCCCCCATGTTGCATCTCCTCTCCCTCATATCAGGGAGATCATATGATAGTTGCCTTTCTCCGATTGACTTATTTCGCTAAGCGTGTTGTTTCTTTTTTTAGCACACTAAAAAATATTTCATTGTCTTCTACATTCTATTTTTTTGTGACAGAAAGTTAGCTATCAATGTTAATTTTGATCTGTTGAGTATAATCATTTTTTCTCTAGCTGCTTCTAGTATTTTCTTTCCATTTTTGTTTTTCATCATTTTAAACATGATATTCTGGGTACGCTTTTTTATATTTATTCTGCTGTGGTTTGCTATACAATTTCTGCACACATAGTTGGATTTTTTGTTTCTCTTAATAAAATTTAGAAAAATGCTGGCCCACAATTTTCAAATGTTTCTCTGCCCTATTTTCATTTTCTTCTCTTTCTGGGACTTGGATACATAGGTGTTCGACTACTTGATATTTTTGGACAGGTCTTCAAAGCATTCTTTCATGTTTTTCCAACTTTTTTTCTTTCTGTGTTTCCATTTGGACAATTCCTATTGATTTGTCTTTATTCCTATTAAACTTTTCTTTTATTGTGTTTACTGTACTGTTTATCCCGTTCACCAAGGTATGGTATGAATGTGTATGTCTGTGTGTGTGTGTGTTTGGTATTATATTTTTCACTTCTAAGATTTCTATTATATATTTTCATGAAAATGTCCATACAGCTCCTAAGTGTTCCCATCTGTTTATTCATTTCAATTTTTCCTTGTAGATTTTCTAACATATTTATCATAGTAACTTAAATTTATTTCCTACTAATTATAACACCTTGGTTAGTTATTTTGGATTTGTTTGTATCGACCTTGTAGCTCTTTATGTAGATCACATTTTCTTATAATTTCATAAGCCAACAATTTTTTTATTTCAAACTGGATATTGTCAATCATACATTGTAGGGAAAGTCTGAAGTCTTTAATCTTCTAAGAAGTTTTAAATTTTGCTCCAGTAAACAGATAAACTACTGTAAGATCATCTTGATTTGATGGATGATTGTTCTAGAATCTAATGTGAGAATGGTCCTTTATTATGGAATCTGATCCTAGTTTCTGACATGTGGCCTTTCTTTAGTTTTATTCACATGTCTGAGGTGTTTACCAAGTTCTTCTGAGTTGGCAGGATTACAGCTTTAAACGCTCTATCTCCGGGGGCAGGCAGTTGATGAAATCTTTGCTGAGAATTTTTAGTCTTCTGTGCTTCCCCTGGGCTGCTTGGAGTCTTTCCCCATAGAATTACAGGTCTGGTGTGGAGCAGGCATATGTGGTATGTTTCTTTCTTTTTTTTTTTTTTTTTAAAGGGAACACAAGCAGGAGGAGTGGGAGAGGGAGAAGCAGGCTTCCCGCCAAGCAGGGAGCCTGATGTGGGACTCAATCCCAGGACCCTGGGTTCATGACCTTGTGGTATGTTTCTAATCAGATCTGAGACTCCTACCTTTGTGGCTCCATACTTTTCAATTGCTTTTGCTGTCTCAAACTGTAATCTCTGACTCCTCAGCCCTGACTATTTTGTTTGAGCCTCACCTCAGAAACATCCTAAAAATAAGTAGAACAGTACTTCTAGAAACAAAGCTGAATGAATGTAGATTCCACCTGTCATGTTTACCTTCTCTCAAAGGTCATAGTCCCTTCAGACACTGCTACCTTCAAACAATTTTGTTTTTGTTTCTGAGTTTATAATTGTTATCAGAGGAGAGATAGGCTACTCCAGTAACAGTTTTTCTACCATAATATAAACTTGGATGCAAAACCATCCTTATTAACTATATTACTACTCATTTTTTGACACACAACATTTTAAACTCTCAAGAAAACCCCCTGACTAGGAGATTTAAGGTTTACAATGGCAGAAGGAAAAAAAAAAAAAAAAAAAAAGTCTACACATTTTCTGAAACAAACAGACAAACAAAAACCATGTGTACGTCCTGGCCATTATTTTCCTTAAAACGGAGATCCTCTTACTGTTGACAGCTATAACAAGAATAAAGTAATACTCTTAGTTGTTCTCTCACCAGAGAAGATACACAAGTTTGTGGATCCCATCACAGTAGCATACTGGGTGCTCTGCAGAACACTCTGACTGAGCCTGAGAAAATGGCTGCATTTCAAAGAACTGCTCCCTAATGGGAATATCAGAATAGAGCACAGTGGAACAGAGATTAGGGGTCTTACCCTCTTCTTCCTCCCCAAACTCTCTGTAAAGCCTGCTTTATTCATGTGTGATTCTGGAAGAGTATATACTTAGGGAAACCCAGGTGATGACTGAGGTTAATTATCTGCCAGTTTGGTAGAATGGGAGCTTGTATCAATTTTTATTTGTTCAAGTTAAATAATAAAGTGTATTTATGCAGACAATAGTTCCTTGATTGAGATTTGTAACTGGTGCATTTCTGGAAAGGATGACACAATAAATATTCTAAAATATCTCAGCCTAAATAAACTAAATTAGCTGGATGAGAGAAAAGTTATTGTTGAGTCATTCGTTTTGTATGTATGTTTGCAGTTATATAAAATTGTTTCGGACAGACATATTACACAAATACTAGAGGCCAGAGGAAGAACATAAACTAGAAATGAAGGAAATAAAATCTGTCTTAAGCATGGATGGTATATGAAGTCCTTAGCCAGCATTTTTTATGTATTACTGGGGATAGTAAGGGATAGTGAATAGGATAGGAAATATAATGTAGGGAAGAGGAGATTAAGACAAATTCCTGAACTTTAAAATGTTTCATATAGCCAATTTGGCTGTTATATACAGCAAGTTTCTGTTTAAACTTTGTAGTACATAAGTACATGGTTTGAAGAAATCTATCTGAAGAACACAAAACAGTTTGTAGATCAATTCCAAGCATTAAGAACAAACCAGGGCAAATGAGAAGCACTAAGGGCAAATCTTGGTAACTGAGCTTCACTTAAGCAGTAATCGAGCATTTAAAAAAAAAATTAAAAATCAATCCAAATTACTATTTATGAAATCTCCTGGATTTGTATCTTTACTTTCTGCAGGATTTGGCCATAATGAGTAGATTTTCCACTTTAGTTAAAAATGCAATAAGATTCTTCAGTTATAAATCAGGTTGACATTTGACATATGATGCCATAGGGTAGCCTGGTCCAAATCACTTCTATGTCATACATATGAACTATGTTAATGATCTAAAGAATTTTAATGCAATTTAGATGTCATATTAACCATTCCATGAAAAATTTTTAAAAAGGTGGATTGAGTTTGGCAAATGAATTTGTTTTTTCAAGTGTTTCCTTTCATGCTGGAATGAAATGATGCAAAAGGAAAGCCAAGTACACACAAAAAGTTCTCTTATGCCTCCATGTTTCATAAGGATTTGATTAGTTAGTCTAGAAGAAGATGGTCTAGAAACAGAGGAAGGTAATGGTTTTGAATGCATTTTCTGGTATTTTTATGGCAAGATTACAATTATTTATTTAGTATCACTTTATTATCTAGTATAAAGCAGTTAAATCCAGACATTTTTTTACAGTTTTGCTTATCGTGAATTAATTCTTTAAATAAACACCAATTTTTGTATTAAATATTTATTGTGTACTTAATATATGTTAGCTAATCTTACTGATTAATCTCAAATTTAAAAAAAAAGATTTATGTATTTTGAGAGAGAGTGTGCATATGTACACGCAAGTCTGGGGAGGACAGAGAGAGAAGGAGAAAAGCCTCAAGCAGACTCCCTGCTGAGTGTAGAGCTCCTCCTGGGACTGGATCCCATAGGCCCTCAGATCATGACCTCAGCTAAAACCAAGTATCCCTGGCTTGACCTACTGAACCACCCAGGCGTCCCTGTCTTGTAGTCAAGCTGTCTGATATTTACTCATAAAATGGGGCATCATGTAATAGAGGATAATGATAAAGTTTTAAGAATTAGAGAAGAAGATATTGGAGTAAAGGAAGCAGAAAGGACTGAATGTTTACTGTGGACCTAACACATTAAGAAAAGAAAAACAAAGGCAATAGGATATCAAACTTTGTCAGTTACTGTAAATTAGAAAAGAGGAGTCAAAGATGCCAGAGAAAAGAACAAGGGTCATGATTATGTAGGAAAAAGAATAGCTTAGGAAGCTTTATTGAACAGAAGTTATTACCCATGGTATCCTGGCGTTTTTGTGCATGGTTTGATTTTGAGCATAGGATATTTGCTATGTTTAATAATCCTGGAGCTGTGCACACAGGCTAATGGAAAAAATAACTATCTTATTTGATATGAATCCTGTAAGTGTATAGTCAACCTCAGTGAGAACAAAGATGAGGAACAAGCTAATTGTTAAATGCTGAGAGAAAAATGCCTCACCCAGGCTAGCTTTTGCATATATAATGCGTTGAAAACTATGGAAAAGTTTAAGCAAGGCCTTTCCTTAGATCCCCTTATGTTAAAGTGTGGTCAGAAGAATGTTACCTAGCGAGAAGATGACACTTGAAGAGTAAACCGAGATCCTCTGTGAAGGGCCTCGGATGTGTGAAAGATATGTTCCACTACTCTAGTAGCTCAGTTGGAATGTTTCTGACTATGTTTTTAAAATTTCTCCTTGGGGAGGGGCACCTGGGTGGCTCAGTGGGTTAAACCTCTGCCTTCGGCTCAGGTCATGATCTAAGGGTCCTGGGATTGAGCCCCGCATCGGGCTCTCTGCTCAGCAGTGAGCCTGCTTCCTCCTCTCTCTGCCTGCCTCTCTGCCTACTTGTGATCTCTCTCTCTCTCTCTCTCTGTCAAATAAATAAATAAATAAATAATTTCTCCTTGGGGAGATAAATATTTACTCTCATAGTAAGCTCACTCTTTAATGTATGCAAAGTTATATTTGGAGGGAAGGGAGTGATGATACATGTGCTGGAGGAAGCCTAGATGGGACAGAAATGGTTTACTGGGGCAAAGGTGTTTCTGAGTAGAGTGAGCCATAGATAAGAGTTACTTCCCATAAATGAACAATGTGGTTTTTTTTTACCAGCTTGTACTTGTCAATATTGACTCAAATTCCACATAGCTCCATGATGCTGAAGCAAAATTTGATCTAGCAAAATGTGGCAACTTTGCAAATTCATCCTCTGCCATCTACTTGGTTTCTTCCCATCTTCCCTACCTGTTGTGATCTCTTTTATCTCTTCTGTGGGAAGACAGAAACAAGCTTGATTTTCAAATTCTCACTTTACCTTGAATCTTTGTGTGTCTGATACCTTAAGAAAAAGCATTTGTGTTTTATAATAATGTATTTGTATCTTTTTTTTTTTCCTTTCTGTATTGGTTGACTCAGGACTTTTTCAACCACCATATCTGCGTTGTCAATATCAAGATGTCATTTCAAAACATGTGAATATTATTAGGATATATAAAACCCAATACAGATTGTACAACATGATTTTTTAAGGTCTATAGTGTGATGATCTCATGTATGTACATCTTATGAAATGAATACCACTTAAGTTAATTCACACATGGATCTCCTCATATAGTTTTCCTTATTTGTGTGTCTGTGTGTTTTCCTTATTTGTGTGTAGGGGGATGGGTAACCCTTAAGATCTATTCTCTTAACAAATTTCAAGGACATAATACAGAATTTTAAACCTTAATCCCATTGCTATACAATAGACCCCAGAACTTATCATATAACTAAAAGTTTATATCCTTTGACTATACAATTTTTTTCATATACAATTTGCCAGTTGTAACTTAATAAAACTGGAAAAATGGTAAATAAATAAATAAAAAGTCAAGAAAAAAATATAGAAATGATGTTGTTTAAAGGACCATGGATTATGTATGTTAGCTTCTATGATGCTGATAAGGAAGAACAATTAAGAAGTTTCTACCCATAGCATCATCCAGTGTATTCATTCCCAGCATTCTTTCCCAAAGGGGAAGATTTTTCAGTATAATATCCCACCTCAAACTATTTGTTTTCATACAAAATAATACAAAATAATATGATTTGTCACCTTAACACCTCCAAGTACTTTGAGAAGAACAAACTCCTTACACAGATACATAGAGCTTTGAGGCTAAGAAAACATGCAGGATGGCACATACAAACAGCCAATATCTTTCAGTACCTTAGTGAAAATAAGTGCATAAATTCTAGCGGTACGGCAAAAGATCCTTATTGCTAACAAGAAAACCAGAGTGGATTTAATTCTTCTATCCTATACCATAGAAATTAAAGAGAGATATATTATTTAAGCAAGAGACATAAAATATTTTACTCAAGACCACCCAGCTGGTAATTTGATTGAGTTAAGGTATGAAACTAGGTATCTTTACTAACCATATTCAAAAATTTATTTCCAAGGAAGAAAATTTGGCAGAAAATGGTGAGGGTATAAGGTAATATCAAGAGAAGCATAATGAAGAGGGGTGCTAACCAGTCTGTGGCAGAATTTTATCTTACCCACATGTTGTAGAGTTCTTTCTGGTTTCCAATGAGGAGAAAAAAAATAGTGGATAATATAATCTTCCTACAGTTCTTGTTGTATATGTTTGAAACTAAGTCATTTCATTATTTTATATAATCATATGTATATAATTATATAATCATGATTAATTGTCCAGATATTTATTGTTCTTTACTAAAAGCTTAAACCATCTCAATCTTTTATCTTTAAGAAATGTTTGCTGAATAAGATGGAATGAGGGAGTCCACTTGACAGTCATGACTAGCTGTGCACTGTGGGAAATATTAGGTAAGTAGCTCTTCTACAAAATGTTGCTCTAATAAGCTTTTTTTTTTCTGTTACTATCTGCTACATATTACATATTCATAAACTTTTAAATGATTTTCTTTCCCAAAAGTTCTCTGGTAAGTAGATATTAGAAATTAGAAAATATTTCCCCATAGTAGTAATGTTATTAAGAGTATTCATGTATTCAAATCATCTCCCAAATCATTACTTACGCTAAAGCATAGTAATAAAACATAATAGAAAACAACTCTCATGCAATATTCCTAATTAGACAAAACAGAAAACAATAAAATCTAATAAGAAGTAATTTATCTTGATGCTGATATGCAATGATTAGCAAGACCCTAATGAAAAGAAAATACGGAAGTAGAAGAAAACATTTTTACATTTACAGAAGGAGACTTTGGGCATTTTTAAAGGCTTTAATGTATTGTTGTTGTTGTTGTTGTTGTTAATTATTTCCTTTTCTAGATTCAAGTTTTAAAATTTTGAAAACATTATCTGCTCGTTTTATGTTGTGTTGTTGTAGATTCTTATGTATAAGACATTCTAAGGAATTTAATAGAATTTTTTTGACTGTTCTGGCATGATTGAGATTATCAAGTGATCCATATTAATGCACTCAAAATAGAGATAACATCTGGTGATTGAATCACAGAGAAGACTGAGCTGAACAAATATTCTTATATTTTGTAACGAATAGTGATGGTATTTTTATACTAGCAGTTTTCTTGTTATCTGCTCCTAAATCTTTACTAATTTGAATGGCAAGTCAATTGTGGGAAGGGTAAACAATACAACAGTAACTATTGAACTTTGAAGTTTAGCAATAGGAAAATGAAATGTAAATTGCCTTTTATCTCTCAGGTTGCTAGTATAACATATTTAGTGAACAAACACTAAGTGTCAACAAAACATTTGCAAATTAGACTCTTAAACATTTTAAAAAGTTATTATCATTATTTCTAACTACTAATATTCCAAGGAGTGTTCTATGGAGTTCTGTGGCCAAAACACCTTTCCATGAGTTATGTCACTCTGTCATGGAATTTTGAATATTTTGAAGGTTTTATTTTGTTTTGTCATACATCAGACAAATGTCAGTAAAGAGAAGAAGACCTGCCCACTTCCAACTGACAGAATTATGATGGGCCTTCAGAAATAGAATTCTGGCAATAGTGAGGGAAATCTAAAACTCCTCATTCATCAACAGAACCTTGGGAAGGGGACCACTGGGAAACACAGGCTAGAGTGGGAAGAATCATAAGAGGAAGGAGCTTGAGAAAGGATGCTTTATATTTAAAGCCAGGGATGTCAAGACCTATGTTTACTCCATAGCTTTGCATTCATGAAACTGACTTGAATCATCATAGAAAAGGCTTTGAACATTGAAATATAGCTTAAAAGTCAATGTTCTGATTTCAGACTGGGAATTATAGAACAAGGATGGGCCAAGATAGTACTGCAAAGGTAAACTAAATAAACATCAGAAGGAAAGCCAGCAGAAATTGGTAAAGACAATTTGTCTTAACCTAACCTGATAACTGCCTGCTAAAACGACAAAAATCAATATTATCTAGAAGTTGTAAACAAGACCCAGAATCACATGACATTTCAAATGACAAAGATGCATTCCAAAATATTTATAATATACACGGAAAAAAGAAAACCTAAATGATTTTCAACTGAAAAGGTAATCAATGAATGCCAATCTCAACAGCTCAAATGTTGGAATTATAAAGTAAAACCTGAAAAAAAGTTTTAAAAGACAGAATTTTAGGAACCAGTAGAACAATATTAAAAATTCTAATAGTCATGTGATAGGAATCTGAGAAGGAGAAGACAGATTGCAGCAGACAAAAACCAGTTAATATTTGAAAAAAGTCCCAAATTTAGTTAAAAGAAAAATTTACATATTCAAAAACACAGCCAACCCCAAATGAGATCCATTTAAAGAAATCCACACCAAGTAACATCATAATCAAATATCTGGAACCAAAAATAAAGAAAAAAATCTTGTTAGCATTCAGAAAAAAGCAACTCATTACATATAGGGAAACTGGTTAGAATAATTTAGCAGATTTTGATCAAAAGCCATTGAGTTAAGAAAACAGTGGAATAACATTTTTGCAAGTACTGTGACAAAAGAATCATAGTCTTGAATCTTACCCTCAGTAAAATATCCTTCAGAAGTAAGGTGAAAAAAAAAGCACCTCAAATGAAGGAAAAAAGAGAGTTTATAATATTAATATTTTAAAAGAAATGCTAAAGTGAAGTCCTCATGTAGATGGAAGTTGATAGCAGAGGGCATCCTGGAATGCCAGGAATGAATGAAAGAAAAACATAGATTTTAAATTACTGGGCGAATAAATTATTTTTCAATGCTAAAGTTTGTAAAAAATGGAAATCTGTTGAAGGCAAAATGATATCATTTGATGGGATTTTCAATATACATAGCTGTAATAGATCTGAAAACTGCATTGTAATGGGAAAAGATATGTATCTTTTAGGGACCTATATCTTGTAAAATTTGTATGTTTTATTTGAAGTAATGAAATACTGATTTTGAGTAGGACATATAATGTTTAAAGGATTATTAAATTTCCTAAAACAGCAACAAAAACATCTTAACAATATATACTCGAAGTATTAAAAGACAAATTAAGTAAAAAAGATAAATTAAATAAAATAAAAAGAATTCTGAAGAAATATAAAATATTTCAAAACAATAGAAGTGGACACAGTAGTAGAGACAGGAATAAATTCCAAATGAGATGATGATAATATTAAAAATAACCATATTAATTATTACATTAAGTGTTCTAGACACATGAATGGTCTCAACATTTAATATGTCAGAGATTGTCATATTGGAAGTCAATAATTTAAGTGTCACTTAGAAATAGAAAATAAAACCAAATAAATTCAGACATTTAAATGAAATAAGTAGGAAAAAACAAATAAGTAAAATCTTAAAAAGAAAAATAATAGAAAAAATAATGGAAAATGCAGCTTTTCAAAATGATCAATAAAATTGAAAAACCTGAAGCAATATTGATTAAATAAATAAATAAAAGAGATAACACAATCAATATCTAAACTAAAAAAGGGGATATCACTAATGAACCTATCACTAATGAACCTATAGAACTTAAGAAGCTAATAAAAACAATGGGGTGATTTAACAAATGTATAAATGTAGTAAAATATAAGGCATTTAGATTGGAAAGGATAATATTAAATTATCCCTATTGACAGATGGAATAATTATCTATGCAGAAAATCCCATGATTCTGCAAAAAAGCTCTTAAAACTGAGTAAATTTAACAAGATAAATATGTAAATATCAACCATGTTTTTATATAGTAACAATAAAATGTTGGAAACAATATTTAAAATATCAGTACCATTTAAAATAACTCCAGAGAAAATGAAATACTTAGATATAAATCTAATAAAATGTGTGTGGTACCCATATGCTGAAAACTATAAAACGTTGATGCAAAATCAAATATGACATAAATGAATAAAAAGATGCAATATGTTCATGGATAGGAAGATTTATATAATTAATATTTTAATTCTTCCTGGTTTGATCTTTGGATTTAATATAATCCAAATTAAAAAAAAGAAAGGCTAATGTAGATATTGACAAATTATTTGCAAAATTTATATAAAAAATGCAAAATGTATAGGGGTATCTGGGTGGCTCAGTCAATTAAACATCTGACTCTTGATTTTGCCTCAGGTCATAATCTCAGGCTAGTGAGATCTAGCCCTGTATCAGGCTCTGTGCTGGGCATATAGCCTGCTTAGGATTCTTTCTTCTTCTCCCCATGCCCTTTCCACACTCTGAAAAATAATAATAATGAAAAAAGTAAAATAAAGGAGTTGTCATTTCAAAAAAAGAGCAAAATGTATAGCCAAAAATGAGTGAAACAATAATGAGTAGCTAAGAATTCTGGAAAATGTATCAATTTGGAGGATTCACACCACCCGATTCCAAAATTTATTATAAAGCTGAAGTAGTTATGATAGGCTGATGTTAGCTAAAGAATAGACATGCAGGTCAATGAAACAGAATATAAAATCCAGACATGTACCTGCACAAACATATCAGCTGATTCTTGGCAAAAGTACAATAGTAAATCAATAGCAAAGAGGCAATTTTTTCAACAAATAGTTTTGGAATGAGTAGACTTGCACACTCAATAAAAGGAATGTCAAGATATACCTCACAATGTATAGAAAAATTAAAACAGTTCATAAAGCAAACAAAGTGCAAAACTGTAGACTCTTTAAAGAAAGCCTAGGAGAAAATCTTTATGACCTCATTTTAGCCAGTCTTCTCAGATACCACACAAAAAGCAGATCCATAAACCACAAGTAAAATCTACAAATTAAACTACATCAAAATTAAAATATTTTACTCTATAAAGAACACTTTGCTCTTTACTTTCTTTTCTCTGTAAAGTGAATTAAAAAGCAAGCCACAAACAAGGAGTTTCTACAAATTACATACCAGACAGAAGATTTATATCCAGAATGTATGAAGAATGCTCAAAGTAAGTATACTTGATTATCATTATTTATGATAGTTCTGTCTGTGGAGTCATCACAGACACTGAATTACTGAACAGAGGACATTATTCCTAGGGGATATATAGGGTTAGGTTGCTAAGGAGTCTCTGATTGAAACATTTTCATTAGCTAATCAATACATACCCTTGTTTTATGTGTGTTTCTGTTTTAAGACACCTTATTTAATGCACAATGTTAATAATTAAAATTGAAGTAATAGCCTACAGCACTACATAACTCATAGCTGAAGAAAGCTTACCTAGCTTATGCATTTTCTCTGTAAGGCACATTGTATCTTTCTTACACTCATGAACATTACACACCATTTCAGCATTACATTTGAAGGACATTTTAATCAATGAAATCACCAACAAAACACACACAAAAATGTGAAGAGGATTGCATTATATAGACTGTCAAAAGTAAACTTGAGTGTAAGAGCTAAAACAGTGAGATACAGGGTGACTGTTTGACCTCACCTGGGAACACGCATCTTGAGTGATTCAAATTTTTCACTGTTCTGTATATTCTGTATGTATGTATACATACATGTGAGTATGCAAATCATATTGAGTATTGATTTCAGAGTTTCTAATACACTTTCACAAGTATGAAAATTTGCAAATGTAGAATATGTGAATAATGAAAATTGACTGTAAAATAACAGTCTAATAAAAATATTGGTAAAAGTTTTATGCAGACACTTCACCAAAAATATATACAAATAGCAAAGCACATGAAAGATGTTCAACCTTATTAGTCATTTGAAAGAATCAAAATTAAGTTCAAAATTAGACACCATTACACAACAACTAAAAAATCTAAGATTTACATATATGTGTGTAGGTTACATACACACATGTACAATGTCAAAAGATAGGATTCAGAGCAATTGGAATTCTCATGCATTGATGTTAAGATGCAAAATGCTATAGGTACCCTAGAGAAAGTGTTTTGTTTGTTTGTTTAATATAACAGAGAATATTTATCTACTTTTCTGTTACTACCATAACAAATTACCAAACACTTAGTGTCTTAAAACAAAACAAATATATTATCTCACAGTTCCCTAGATCAGAATTCAAGGTTAGTTCAGCTGGTTTCTTTGCTCCAGTTTCACAAGGCTGAAATCAATGTGTCAGACAGAGATAGACTGTTGCAGAAATTTCTGGGAGGAATCTGCTCATTCAAGTGATTGCCAGAATCCAATTTCTGAGGTCCTCTTTCCTTGCTGACTGCCATCTGGGGCTGTTCCTGCCTCCTAAAAACCTATCATTGGTTCTTGCACATGGGCCCCTACTTCTGAAAGCCCGCAAGTGTACCAAATCCTTCTCAGGCTTGATATCTCACTAATTCCTCTCCTGCCAAATGTCTTTCTTGCTTCCAGATACAGAATTCTGTTTTTTTTTTTTTTTTTTTAAGACTCATGTGCTTATATTGGCCCTATTTGGACAACCCAAAATGATCTCCTTATTTTAAGGTTCTTAAATTAGTTAGAACTGCAAAGATCCTTTTGTCAAGCATATAAAAATATTTATAAATTTCAATGATTAGGGCATGAATATTTTTTTAAAGATTTTATTTATTTATTTGACAGAGAGAAATCACAAGTAGGCAGAGAGGCAAGCAGAGAGAGAGGAGGAAGCAGGCTCCTCGCCAAGCAGAGAGCCCGATACGGGGCTCGATCCCAGGACCCTGGGATCATGACCTGAGCGGAAGGCAGAGGCTTTAACCCACTGAGCCACCCAGGCGCCCCGGGCATGAATATTTTTGACAGGACCTTATTCTGCCTACTACAGCCACTCAAAATAAAAGAGATGTAAAATCACAAAATAAAAAAGAATAGATCTTATGGGAAGAGGGCTATACACAGCTGTTTATTATTTACCAAAGTACATCCTTTATTCAGATTTCCTAGTTTTCGTCTAATGTCCCTTTTCTGTTCCATGATCTCATTGAAGATCCCACAATAAATTTAGTAGCCACGCCTTATTTATATTCACAAGTACTTTTCGGGAAAACATCACTTTAACTTTTTCTCCATTTTTAATTGAGTTTTTTTTTTCCTATTGAGTGTTGAGATTTATTTTTAAATATTATGAATACAATACATGTTATTTAATTTATATATGATTTGCACATATTTTTCCCTGTTTAGATTATTCTTATATATTTAGTATTTTATTATTGTTAATTACTAGTCTATTTTCTTTATAGAATATCTTAAGAAGTAGAAATTTGAAATTTTCTGAAGTGAAATTTAACAAGTTTTTTTTTTGCTTTGTATCTAGGAAATCTTTTTTTTTTTAAAGAATTTATTTATTTATCTGACAGAGAGAAATCACAATTAGTCAGAGAGGCAGACAGAGAGAGGAGGGAAGCAGGCTCCCCGCTGAGCAGAGAGCCCGATGTGGGGCTCGATCCCAGGACCTTGAGATTATGACCTGAGCCGAATGCAGAGGCTTTAACCAGGTTTAACCATTGAGCCACCCAGGTGCCCCTGTATCTAGGAAATCTTTACCTTAGTCAGGATAACAAAGGGAATCTCCTAAGGTTATTTCTAAAAATGTTATGGTTTTAGGTTTTACATTTAAGTATAGAATTTATTTTGAATTAGTTCTTTGTGTATGGTGTAAAGCATACCTCAAAGTTAATTTCATTACAAATTGCTAAACAATATTTCCAGCAACGTTGATGGAAAAATAATTTCTCCACTGAAACTCTTCACTTTGTAAATCATTTGTTCAGATATGAATGGGATGATTTCTGGATTTTTTATTGTGTCCCATTGATTCATATTCCAATTTTTATACCCAAACATTGTAATAATTACTTCGTCTTATAGTATGTCTTAAGGACAAGTAGTGCTAATACTTCATCTCTGTTCTTTTTTAGAATCATGTCTTGATTTCATGATTTCACTGTTGTTTTTCTGATTCCCATATACCAATTTGTATTCTGTTTCTTTTTGGTTCTTTTTTACTTTGCTATCCTTTTCCTACCTACTTAAGGTAAAGATGAGGTTGCTGATTTGAAACATGTTTTTATTCTTTATTGCAGATGTTCTATAGTACAAATTTTAACTCTGAGCATAGCCCATATTTTGATATGTTGTGTTTTCATATTTATTCAGATTAAAATGCTTTATCTTTCCCTTTTAATTTCTTGTTTGACTAATGGCATATTTAGAAATGTCTTATTTATTTTCCAAATAAGCTACAGAAGTATTTCAGAGATCTTTCTGCCATTGATTGATAATTTTTCAGAAGATGTGCTTTGTATTATTTGAATCTTTTAAATTTGATGCTTGTTTTATTGTCTAAAAAAACTGTCTTTCTTGATAAACATTCCATGCACACTTGAAAAGAATGCATTTTCTGTTATCATTGGGTGAAGTATACAAAAAATGCTTAGTAAGTCATTTTGGAAGATGGTATTATTCATCTTTTCTATACATTTTGTGATTTTCTGTCTATTCTATCAGTTATTGAGAGAGCAATATTTGTATTTCTGTTTGCAGTGTTATCAATGTTCTCTTCATACATTTTGAGGCTACATTACTAGTGCATAAATATTTAGGATCTTTATTTCTTGTTGATGAATTGATCCCCTTAGCATGAAGAAATAAGCTTCTTTATACCTGCTAATTTCCTTCCATGTTGCATCATTTTCAGTACTTTGAATTTTACTGTATTTGTGTCGTGAAGTGTGTTTTTTTTTTAAGATTTTATTTATTTATTTGACAGACAGAGATCACAAGTAGGCAGAAAGGCAGGTGGGGGGGGGGGGGAAGCAGGCTCCCTGCTGAGCAGAAAGCTTGATGCAGGGCTGAATCCCAAGACCCTGGGATCATGACCTGAGCAAAAGGTAGAGGCTTTAACCCACTGAGCCACCTAGGCACCCCTAGTGAAGTGTGTTTCTTTCTTTTCTTTTTTTTTTTTTTTTAAAGATTTTATTTATTTATTTGACAGAGAGAGATCACAAGCAGGCAGAGAGGCAGGTAGAGAGAGAGGAGGAACCAGGCTCCCTGCTGAGCAGAGAGCCCGATGCGGGGCTCGATCCCAGGACCCTGAGATCATGACCTGAGCCGAAGGCAGCGGCTTAACCCACTGAGTCACCCAGGCGCCCCGTGAAGTGTGTTTCTTATAGGCAACACATATCTGGTCTTGTTCAAATGCACACTAATAATCCTTGCCTTTTAGTTGGTATATTTTAAATACTTACTTTTAATGTGAACATTGATAAGGTTAGGTTTAATTATAAGCCCTTATTATATATGTGTATATGTTTCATTAGTTCTTGTTCTCCTATTTCTCTCTCTCTTTTGTTTTTTAAAAGTGCTTTTTATGATTAATTTCATCTCTTTAGATGGTCTATTAATTATTCTCAAAGAAAAATTGACTGGATGGAATGAAATAAGCGTGGAAGATTTTACTTAAGATTACTACAATGTAGAGCAAGACTATTACAAAGGAGAGATTGAATTCAAGTCCCAAAACAAGTGGGAGCATTTTTAAGTGCTGAGATGGCTAGGAAAAATACTGGAGGACTTTAGAGGGGCAGTTGCTCAATGAGATTAAGATACTTGTTTTGGTTAATGGGTGGTTAAGGACGTTAGGCTTCTTTGCGGTCTTCCACAGAAACCCTTCCATTCCATAGAAACTGGGAGATTGGGGGTACTATTTTTTGATGATTATATTTCAAAGGGATTGCTCACAGGTACTTGTGAAGATATTACTGGGAGTAAAACTGGCGAGATACTGGGAAAATATTTACATCTTGAAAAGCCAAAAAAAGAATTTACATGTGCAAGTTTTATAGAATAAATTCTCAAAGAAAAGGAAGGTCAGGGGCCTATAGTCAAGAAGAAACCTATGTAAAATTTATTAAACTGTAGGGAACATTAAGACCATCTTGGTCAATATAACTTCATTTCCTCATTTCAGTGCTTGCTTTAGTATACATCTAAAATTTATCAGTCTCCATTTAAGTGATATTATACCACTTCAAGTACTGTATAAGAAACTTATATTTGCATATTTTCATTAAGCCATTCCTATTTTTTGTACTATGGGTATGATATATTTTATTTTTATGAACATTGTAAACCCCATACTCTATTGTTATCATTTCTGTTTAAGCATTCACTTATATTTTAATAAGATTTAGTTTATAAAAACATTGACTGTTTATGTACAAAATTAATATCTTCATTGCTCTATCTTCCTTTGTGTAAATCTATATTTTGTCATGGTATCATTTTCCTTTAGTGTAAAAGACTTTCTGTAACATTCTTGTAATATAGATCTCTGATTTCTTTTAGATTTGGATAGTTTATAGATAATTTATTTTGCTTTGTTTTCTACTTTGGTAACCTTTATTTATTTGTTTCCTGCAGTTTCCAATCTGTTATTAATCTCCTAGAGTGTAATATTATCATATCCATTATAATTTTCCTCTGTCAGGAGTTCAGTTTGTGTTTTTCAGTATCTTTAGTGCTTCCACTTAAGTTTCTGAACTTACGAAATATATACATAATAATAGTATTAATGCCTTGGCCTTCTAATTCTAACATTTCCATCACTTTTGGGTCCGTTTTTATTGATTGATTTTTCTCATTCTTATGAATTCCATTTTTCTGCCTTTTTGTATGCCTGGTATTTTTTGTTTGGATGCCAGATATTATTAATACTTTCTTAGTTGTTGGATATTGTTTGTATTATTGCTGTTTTTGAGCTTTGCCTAATGTACTCATTTGGAACTAGTTTGGTCCTTTTACATATCACTTTTAGGGTTATTTGATCAGATGATAGCTCAGTCCAAATAATCAACCCTACTACCATTACTAAACTCTTCTGAATCCTTTATTTAAAGCCTTGTGAGTCATGAGATTTCTTGTCTAAGAGAATGATGTCCTGTATGAGCCCTGGATATAGTTCCGTCTATTCCTCTCAGATGGCTCTTTCCACTGTCTAAGGTTGTTTCTCCACAGGGTGATTAACTTATTAATATTCAACTGCATACACAAGGGGGGGCCATCTTCAGATCTCTGGAATTTTCTCTCTGTGTACTTCTTTCCTCTCAGGGACTTTGTTTTTCTTACTTAAGATGACTTAGTCTCTATATTCTCAGCTCCAGCTCCTAAAATTAACATGCCTACCAACTGGCTTTCCTCTCCCTTTACTGTTGGTCAGAAATGCTATCAACAGAGTAAGCTGATATAGCTTTAGGGCTTGTTTGTTTACCATTTCTCAGTGTTGGTTATATTTAATTTCCTGATATTTGATTTCCAGTCAGATACCTGATGTCTTGAAAAACCAATTTTTTAAAAATTTTGTTTGTTTTTTTTATTTTTTTCAAGTAGGAGATTAAATCCATTTTGGCCAGTGGTAGTTTCTCACATATATTTTTTTTTAATTATTGAAAATGCAGTGAAATTTATTGACACCTAATTTCCAGTGTATAATTTTCAGGCCGAGTGAGGAAGATATACAAACACCTAGGAGACGCACTTTTGTTTTTAACATGATGGCCCCAAAAATATGAAAAATAAAATCTGTTTAACTAGAAAAATGCTTAAAGTTTTTATCTTGCCATTAATTGAATTCTTTCAGAAAGTTTTCTGTCATTTACTAAATTTTTAAAATATTTTTATATTCATATAAAATATACTTATGTTTTTTTATATATATTTTATACATATTCTGTCAGGAAAAATAGAAAGAGCATTCTGTCAGAAAGAAATCCCAGCATATTAGTTATATCTATTTATTTTGAATGACCCATGGCTTTAAAGTCTGTAGAGTATTGCATTTATAAGACAGACAGGATTTCATTTGAAACAAGTGATTTGATTGGCAACAGATTCTGTCTGACTACAGGCACAAACCCATCATTCCATCTGATTTCTAAGCAATAGTAGTACCAGTGATTTTTTTTTTTTTTTTTGTACTTGGACTCAATTATCCAACTCCCTGGCTGCATAAATCTATATGAATACATTTTAAATTAAAGTTATATTAGAATATCCACTTGACTGTAAATCTCAATATTCCCTATAACACCAGGAGGCTGCCTTACCATTCAAAAAGTAAAGCACAATGTCCTATATATTGAGACTGGTATGTATCACGTAAAGGGACTTGATGTGAAGGTTGGCTTGAATGTCCTATAACTTGTTTTATTAAAGCTAATGAAAAAGTGAATTATCATGGAATTAATTATCTTCATGAAACAAAATTTCATAAATTATGTGTAAATGAAAACATAGTTTTAATTAAGCACACAATAAATACAACTCATTAAAGCATGGGCATTTTTGTATGAGTGAAACATCACTACCACTGTTTCTAACCTGAAAATACTTGCCTCATTCCCCTCAAAATTCTAGCTTCCTTCATGAAAACAAAGGGATATGCCTATGTGTGTATATAGCACTACTGCTAAATGTAGAGAATAGAATCTCAGTCTGAAAGAATGCTATTATTCATCTCAATCTACATCTTTTCAAAAAATTCAATCTCAGGGGCACCTGGGTGGCTCAGTGGGTTAAGCCGCTGCCTTCGGCTCGGGTCATGATCTCGGAGTCCTGGGATCGAGCCCCGCATAGGAGTCTCTGCTCAGCGGGGAGCCTGCTTCCTCCTCTCTCTCTGCCTGCCTCTCTGCCTGCTTGTGATCTCTCTGTCAAATAAATAAATAAAATCTTTAAAAAAAAAAATTCAATCTCAGAAGTAAAGGATGCTTAAGATACTTTTTCCCAATTTCCCTAGAGGCTTCCTTTTGAAGGTTGGGTGAATACCAAAATGTTACCCTTTGTTTTGGGGGATTTTTTTTTTTAAATATATCTATGTGTACCACAAGAGTCCATATATTCTACTTTGAAGCTATACTTTCTGCTGTTTCTTGCTACTTGTATCTTCTAGTCTAGCTTGTTTTTAACTCTTTTTAACTCACTTTTCCTTTTAGCTCTTTATCTGTACAATTCCTTGGAGTCTTACAGTTAAAAAACATGACTTGACTACTAACTATCAAAAGTCACAAATGAAATGAGCTTAGTAATATTCAACTTGAGATATCCTACTGCTATATGTTAGCATTATATGCTTATATTCAGCGTGAGATATCCTAATGCTAACTACAAAAAACTTTCCTAAATGCTGCATTTGGGGCAGTCAATTACATAAACTCTGTAAAACATGGTAACATAATAAAATGATGGGAAATACTGACTGAAATATTAGAAAAAAGACCCAACATTAATTTAGTGGGTTGTAGTTGCATTACTGATTTTGTTCCTTAAGAACATGACTGAAAGACAGTGAAATCCATTATTCTACAATTTTGAAGTCCACTTATAAACCATATCATAGTAAAATTCTTAGAACATAAATAACCTGAGAAAATGTGTTTTAATTTAATATCAAAAGTAAGAAAAAAGTAGAGTTCAACTGTAAACTTGGGACTTCTAAATTTGTGGGCCAATTTACAAGCTAAAACTACTACAGAATATTCTATTATTAAAGGTAGGGGACCCCGGGGTGTCTAATTCAGTTAAATGTCTGACTCTTGGTTTTGGCTCTGGTTATGATCTCAGGGTCATGAGACTGAGCCCCATACCAGCTCCATGTTCAGCATGGGTCTACTCGAGTTTCTCTCCCTCCCCCTCTTTCTCCCCTTTACCTGCTCATGTTCTGTCTCTCAAATAAATAAAATCTAAAAAAAAAAAAAAAAGTTAGGAAATGTTAAAGGATTACCTATAAAGTGTTTAATGTGTTAGTTAACAGCCAGAGTTATCTCCTGTACTTTATGGTATTGACATCTTAGTGGGTCATAGAATGTATAGATATAAATAACTATATGTTTAGCATTATTATGCTAAAATTATGTAGTATGTATATTTAGCATTATTATCATGCTAAACATAAGCTTTTCAAAAATTATTTAGCACTTTAAAAAGTAGCAATGCCAAAAAAAAAATAGCAATGCCAATCATAGATGTACTATCTAATGAAGTCTTCTTGTGGGATATAGCATATGAATTCATCAAGGCATTAAAAAAATACTAAAATAAAACAAAACAAAAAACTCAAAATAAAAAATAACAACAACAAAACACTTTGAGCAAAATACAGTGGTTGTAAGTTCAGGGGGAAACCAGAGCAGTTCTGAAATGACTAAATCCATGTGTAAAATCTTGGGGACATCTAGAAATTAAAATACATGTCTTCTTTAAGACTTCACTTCCAGCCACCTCTATGTGGATCCTGCATACTCAACTGGTGGAGCCAAACATGAATAAAATGCTGTAATGTTTTTCTTCAATATTTTGCTATCTAAGAACTTAAGGCAGTTTGTAATATTTGAGTTTCTGCATGCCTTTCCTGAAAGGGGATGTCTATATTCAAGCACATAAACTCTGCAAAAAGACACCATGGTGCATATAGCCTTGAAAATTGCTTGGGGTCGAGAGGCGGGTATCCTTTGATCTAGATTCTAATTCCACCACTCATAAATTCTGTCATGTGAGATAAATATTTGACCTCAACAAATGCTGGACTTCTCATCTATAAAATAAGAAATATTTATAGGAATGAAGACGCAATCTGTATAAATATAGAGTATTTGAAAATATCTCATGTCGTGCTTGATGGATATGTACTTGTCATCTGTACATTTTATACCCCCTTTGTGCTACTCAATAAAACACTACACAAAGATCTTTAAAGACATCTACAACTAATTTAGATCCAACTGTAGTATTTTATTCATTCCTTAGTTGTATCCAAATATCATAAATCAAGATGTTCTTACCCACTATTCATGACCTCCATTTTGAAGGCCAAACTTTGCATCCTGATAAGTATGAATACACACACGCCACACATACACACATCATTGGCTATCATATGACACAGCCCACTATCAAATCTCTATAACACAACAATTTGGCTTTTGTTCTACTGTTACGTACACTTTTTTTTTCCTTCAGTAAAGATATTTAAATCTGCCTGGTTACTTAGTGGATATTAGTAACTTCCAGACAGGCAAAAAGTCATAAAAATTCTATTAAAAAATTTACTGACAAATAGCAGCATACTGCAAGAGAGTCTTTCCATATAGTACATTCAGCTGGGAAAACTGTCTTGTCACCCTTTTACCCACACATTAGAAACTCTGAATATTTTGAATTGCTCACTTAAAGATGCTCTAACATGAGTACATTTTGTAATGATGGAATAGTTGGCCTGGTTAACCCACTCACAGATAACCATTATAAACTCTGAAAAATTACATAAAAATAACTGTTTGAAGGTTAAAGAATGATTTAAAGACTAATCCCCCACAATGCAGAAATTGAAGGGAAGAGGACACTAGAAGAAATGAAACTATTGAGATTTGCCTTTATAAGTATTTTTGCCTGAGAGAAATACAGTCCTGACTATAATATGAGCAGAGAAAGTGCTCCAAAATCTGTATATATACTCTGCATAAATTTTTGATGAATCCTTGACCATTAAACTGCATCTACATGGAGGAAACTTCAAACTCCACCCCCCTCCAAAAAAAAAGAAAGAAAGAAAAGAAACAGCTGGAAGTCTTAAGAAAAAGAAAAGAAAAGAAAAAAAGTTGAGATTTCATTCATGGCCCCCTAAAAAAAGAAAAAGAGCTGGGGCACCTGGGTGACTCAGTGGATTAAGCTTCTGCCTTTGGCTCAGGTCATGATCCCAGGGTCCTGGGATCAAGCCCTGCACTGTGCTTTCTGCTCAGCGGGGAGCCTGCTTGCCCTCTCTCTCTGCTTACCTCTCTGCCTACTTGTGATCTCTCTCTGTGAAACAAATAAATAAAATCTTAAAAAAAAAGAAAAGAAAAAGAGTTGAGATTTCATTCATGGCCCACCATAGGGGAGGTAGAGTTTTTGTATATGAATTGAATAGAGTTTCTACCCTCTAGTACACAAAATCAACACTACTGAAAGGGAAGTAACAGAATGCAGTTCTCTACTTTTACTATCCACAATGGTAAACTTCTTAAATAATCTATAGGAGATGATGGAAATAATGAGTGAAGAGAAGTATGATTTGTGAATGGAAATGGAAACTATAGGAAGAAGGACTAAATAATTAGTCTACATAATAAAACACAATAAATGAAATGAAAAATTGCCTTCATCAGTTTACTAGTAGATCATAGATCGCAGAAGAAACATCAATATACTTGAACACAAAATAATGAAATTATCTAATCAGCAGAACAGAAAGGCAAAGAGGAGTAGACGGACAACAGAAAGACTAAGACAAAGAAAGACGTTTTTGTTGCTGTTGCTGTTGTTAATGAGACCAGTTGGGTCAATGGGACAAAATTAAGAGGTCTAATGAATTTTTATTTGGTTATTCTAGAAGGAGAAGATAGAGAAAGTGTGGCATGAAATCATTGGAAAAAATAAGTTTGCACATTTCTTAAATTTGGTGAAAAGCAGTTACTTTTAAATCAAGAATCTGCATGAATCCTAAGCAATATAAATATAATGGAAGCCATGTATAGTCACCTAAAAGCCAAAGATAGAGGAAAGTTTTAAAAACAACTAGAGGAAAAATATGTAATTTGCATATATAAGAAAAGTGATATAAATATAAGTTTACCTCTTTTCAAAAAAACAATGGATACCAAGAGACAGTGGACATTATATTTAAGTCTTGGTGGTGGTAGTGGTAGGGGTTTGTCAATGTAGAATTCTGTAGCCAGTAAAAATACTTTCAATAAAATGGAAAACTAACAAAATTAAGGGATTAATTGACAAAATCACAAACATAGTGGAAGATTTTTGAGAAGCCACCCAGAGAGAACCACTAGGGGAAAAATTTTTTTAAAAATAGAGAAATAGAGAAAGATGTAGAGATCTTATCAACACCATCAAATGCCAAACTGCAAAATACACATTCTAAGTACAGAAAATATTAACCAACGTAAAACAAATACTGGGCGATATAATAAATCTACGGACCTTCTAAATATTTCAAACTTAGAAAGTATGCATTCTGACAAAATTTAATTATAGCAGAGATCATTAACAATAAGATGACTCCAAGAACTTCCCCAAATAAATTAGAAAATTAAAAGCAAACAAACTGACAAAAAACAAACTTCTACCTTAATGAAAGTTCATGAGCCATTGAAAACAATGTGTTTAAGTAAAATGTCAGTTAGGTCAATTTGCTATTTAAGGAAATTGGTCAAACTGCTCTTTAAGTCTTCTATATCCTTACTGATTATCTATTAATTCTACCAATAGACCTTTATCTACTAATAATTAAAGAAAGAGCTTTGATATCCCTAGCTATAATTGTTTCTCCTTTCAGTTCAGTAAGTTTTTGCTTCATGTTTTTTAAAGCTCTATTATCATATGCATATTCATTTAGAACTATCCCCCTTCCTCCCTCCCTTCTTTCCTGCCCTTCCCACCTTTCTCTTCCCTTCCCTCCCTTCTCCTCCCTTCCCTAATCTTCCCCTCCCCTCCCCTTCCCTTTTTTGTTTTTCTTTCTCCTTCCTTCCTTCCTTCCTTCCTTCCTTCCTTCCTTCCTTCCTTCCTTCCTTTCTTTCTATCTTTCCTTCTTTATTTCTTCTTTCCTTCTCTTTCTCTTTTTCTTTTTTTCTCCCTTCTTCAGTCCTCTTGATGAATTGAATGCTTTATAATTATAAAATTACCTTCTTGGTTATAGTCCTTTTCTGAAGTCCACATTATCTGATATTATTACAATCTCTTAGGTTTATTTTAATTAGCGTTTCTATGGTTTACCTCTAAATTTATTTTTACTATTAATCAGTGAGTTTACAGAGAGATAATTTATGTAGTTACATTTGTTTGTTTTAGCGGTACAGCCATGAGTTTTGACAAATATATGGACCATGCAACTACTACACAATCAAGGCATAGTACATTTCCACCCCTCCCCAAACATCCCCCATTCTATACTGAAATCAATTCCCTTTCCTTGCCCTAATTTCTACTGTTCTTTGGTAGTATTTATGTCTTCTAGAATGCTGTATAAGCTGTATGATACAGGATTCACTTTTTGTCTTTACTGGGTTCTTTCATTTAACATTATATTTTTTAGTTTAATCCTTATAATTGTAGTAACTCTTGTTTAATATTCAGTTGGGTGGCTTTATCAGAATTTGTTTACCATGGATTAGTTGATGGGCATTTGGGTTGTTCACTGCTTTTGGATACTATGAATAAAACTGCTATAAACATTTTTGTACATCTCTTTCTATGGACTTATTTTCATTTCTCTTGAGTAAAGACTTACAAGTTACTGCGTATTATATGATAATCAGTAGTGTAATATTATGAGACTATCAGTTGTTTCCAAAGTACTTATACTTTGCATTTCTACTAGCAATTGCTGAGTGTTTCAGTACTTTCTATATTCACCAGAATTTGGAGTAGTCAGTGTTTTGTTTTGTTTTGTTTTTTTCCCTCCTCCCATTAAAAAGAAAAATACTGATGGTGAAAGGTGTGTACTATAATATCATAACATTTTGCTGATAACTATTAGTATTGAGCATCTTATGCTTCGTTGCCTAGCATTTTTTGTTTGTTTTTTGCACTGTATTTATTTATTTATTTTAATTTTTTATTTTTTCAGCGTAACAGTGTTCATTATTTTTGCACCACACCCAGTGCTCCATGCAATCCGTGCCCTCTACAATACCCACCACCTGGATCCCCCAACCTCCCAACCCCCGCCCCTTCAAAACCCTCAGATTGTTTTTCAGAGTCCATAGTCTCTAATGGTTCACCTCCCCTTCCAATTTCCCTCAACTCCCTTCTCCTCTCCATCTCCCCTTGTCCTCCATGCTATTTGTTATGCTCCACAAATAAGTGAAACCATATGATAATTGGCTTTCTCTGCTTGACTTATTTCACTCAGCATAATCTCTTCCAGTCCAGTCCATGTTGCTACAAAAGTTGGGTATTCATCCTTCCTGATGGAGGCATAATACTCCATAGTGTATATGGACCACATCTTTCTTATCCATTCGTCCATTGAAGGGCATCTTGGTTCTTTCCACAGTTTGGCAACCCGAATCACTAAGGAAATGTTGAAAAACCAACATAAAACTGGGGGCATCACATTACCTGATTTCAAGCTTTACTACAAAGCCGTGATCACCAAGACAGCATGGTACTGGCATAGAAACAGACACATAGACCAGTGGAACAGAGTAGAGAGCCCAGATATGGACCCTCAACTCCATCATCAAATAATCTTTGACAAAACAGGAAAAAATATGCAGTGGTAAAAAGACAGTCTCTTCAATAAATGGTGCTGAGAAAACTGGACAGCTATATGCAGAAGAATGAAACTCGACCATTCCCTTACACCGTACACAAAGATAAACTCAAAATGGATAAAAGATCTCAACATGAGACAGGAATCCATCAGAATCCTAGAGGAGAACATAGGCAGTAACCTCTTCGATATCAGCCACAGCAACTTCTTTCAAGATATGTCTCCAAAGGCAAAGGAAACAAAAGCAAAGATGAACTTTTGGGACTTCATCAAGATGAAAAGCTTCTGCGCAGAAAAGGAAACAGTCAACAAAACAAAGAGGCAACCCACGGAATGGGAGAAGATATTTGCAAATGACCATACAGACAAATGGTTGATATCCAGGATCTATAAAGAAGTCCTGAAACTCAACACACACAAAACAGACAATCATATCAAAAAATAGGCAGAAGATACGAACAGACACTTCTCCAATGAAGACATACAAATGGCTATCAGACACATGAAAAAATGTTCATCATCACTAGCCATTCGGGAGATTCAAATTAAAACCACATTGAGATACCACCTTACACCAGTTAGAATGGCCAAAATTAGCAAGACAGGAAACAACATGTGTTAGAGAGGATGTGGAGAAAGGGGGACCCTCTTACACAGTTGGTAGGAATGCAAGTTTAGTGTAGCCACTTTGGAGAACAGTGTGGAGATTCCTCAAGAAATTAAAAATAGAGCTTCCCTATGACCCTGCCATTGCACTACTGGGTATTTACCCCAAAGATACAGATGTAGTGAAAAGAAGGGCCATCTGTACCCCAATGTTTATAGCAGCAATGGCCACGGTCGCCAAACTGTGGAAAGAACCAAGATGCCTAGCATTTATTTAAAACTTTTCCCTATTAAAGGTAAAAACAAAGTATTGTTTGCTTCTTATTATTATTGAATTTTAAATGAGATTTATATAATCTAGGTATATTCCATTATCAGATATATATTTTAAAAATTTTGCTTCCAATCATTTTTTAAATAATGTCTTTTAAAGTATAAAGAGGACACCTGGGTGGCTCAGTTGGTTAAGAGTCTGCCTTCAAATCCAGTCATGATCTCAGGTCCTGGGATCAAGCCCTGCTGTGGGCTCCCTGGCCAGCGGGGAGTTGGCTTTTCTTTCTGCCTCTTCCCTTTGCATGTATGCTCTCTCTCTCTCTCTCTCTAATGAATAAATAGAATCTGGAAAAAAAAAGTATAAAGATTTTTAATTTTGATGAAAACCAACTTATCTTTGTTTTCTTTGGTATTTTATGTCCTTGGTGTTATATATAAGGAGTCTGCCTAACCTAAGAGGAAATGATATTTTCTTTGATATTTACTTTCCAATGTTTATTGTTTTAGGCTTTACATTTAGATTTATGAACCATGCCAACCTATTTTTTGTTTTGTTTTGTTTTGTTTTTAACCCATTTTTTAAAAAATATGGTATGAGGTAAGGATTGAAGTTCATTTTGTTTTCAGGTATGGGTTTCTGATGGTGCAGCACCATTTGCTAAAAAAATTTACCTTGGAAACTTTCTTGAAATTTTTCTCGAAAATCTTTATTCTGTTAAAGAAAAATGGGGACGCCTGGGTGGCTCAGTTGGTTGGACCACTGCCTTCGGCTCAGGTCATGATCCTGGAGTCACAGGATCGAGTCCCACATCCGGCTCCCGGCTACGCGGGGAGTCTGCTTCTCTCTCTGACCTTCTCCTCGCTCATGCTCTCTCTCACTGTCTCTCTCTCTCAAATAAATAAATAAAATCTTTAAAAAAAAAAGAAAAATGTACAAGAATGTTTATAGTAGTTTTATTTATAATTTCCAGAAGCAGTAAATAACTTGATTATAATGTATTAACAATTAATGTATTTCCAGATACTTACTAACATTTTGTTAACAAAGTTTGCATCTAAGTTTATTAAAAAAAAAATCTGTAGCTCATTATTTTTCCTCTCTTCTTCTTTTATTTCTTATTTTATTTTATTTTTTTCCTATAGACCATGGTCTGATCAATCAGGCCATTTGTTTCATATATTTTTTTAAAAATTTTATTTATTTGACAGAGCGAGATCACAAGTAGGCAGAGAGGCAGGCAGAGAGAGAGGGGGAAACAGGCTCCCTGCTGCACAGAGAGCCTGATGCGGGGCTCGATCCCAGAACCCCAGGATCATGACCTAAGCCAAAGGCAGAGGCTTAACCCACTGAGCCACCTAGGTGCCCCTGTTTCATATTTTAAAGGTTAGAGTAGACTTTGTCATTCTGACAATGGTGTTAGTGCAACTTTAAGCCTATTGCCAGCATTCATCTTCTCTTCCAACAGTGGGATGGGAGTGGTGCAGGAAAACATACCTTAGTCTAAAGAATAGTAAGGAAACCCTAGTGACATTTCGATCAAGACCAATATCAAGTCAGTGTCACCCACTATCTCTGTTACTGGATGACATTGTTTTGTAGGGCCATGAATGTGTCCCTTATACTTCTTTTCCTCTTCATCCCACAATTGTCAACAGACACTTCTCCTTTGCTTTTTGCATTTTTTTTTCTTCCCCAGAATATATTCATTTTAACTACCACCCCTTTGAAGTTCATGTAGTTTTAAGTCTTTTCCCTGTATGCCTTGATCTCATCATAAGATACTATGTTAGTATCTTCATTTTTCCAGTGTTTTTGGATCAACCTTAAGTCAATTACTAGCTTTTCCTTTCTGCCTTTCTTCAATGTGGTGGGGATGGACAAGAATGTGAGAAAGTGTATGGTAGACTTCCTTTTTCTTTCTTTCCCTCTCTCTCTCTTTTAACTTACATTTAATATTTTTCAGCAACACCAAAGGTATGGTGTTGTGTACTTTTAATTTTCCCCCATTATTTTGCATCTGGAAGATATTTTTGGAGGTGGAGCTTAAGTAGTTGCCTATTCATCCCTCTCTTCCCACTAACTCTTGGCAACCATTGACCTTTTTTTTTAAAAAAAAAAGATTTTATTTATTTATTTATTTATTTGAGAGAGAGAGAGAGAGAATGAGAGAGAGAGTGTGAGAGGAGAGAGATTGGCGGGAGAAGCAGATTCCCTGCTGAGCAGGGAGCCTGATGTGGGACTCCATTCTGGGACTCCAGGATCATGACCTGATCCAAAGGCAGTTCCTTAACCAACTGAGCCACCCAGGTGCCCCAACCTGTCTCTGTAGTTTTTTAAAATATTTTATAAATATTTTTAAAATATTTTATTTATTTGACAGACAGAGATAACAAGTAGGCAGAGAGGCAGGCAGGGAGAGAGGGGGAAGCAGGCTCCCTGCTGATCAGAGAGCCCGATGCGGACTCAGTCCCAGGACCCTGGGATCATGACCTGAGCCGAAGGCAGAGGCTTTAACCCACTGAGCCACCCAGGTGCCCCTGTCTCTGTATTTTTGCCTTTTGTAGAATGTTACAGAGTTCAGTCATACAGTGTCTTAGTCTGTTTGGGATGCTATAACAAAATATTGCAGCCTGGGAGGCTTATAAATAACAAAAATTTATTTTTTATACTTCTAGAGGCTGCAAAGTCAAGGATCATGGTGCTGGCAGATTCAGTGAGGCAGATGGTGAGAGGCCATTTCCTGGTTCATAGAGGGTACTTTCTTATGGTGTCTTCACATGATAGAAGGTGCTAGAAATCTCTCTGGAATCTCTTTTTTAAGGCACTGTCTCATTCATGAGGGCTCCACACTTGTGACTTAAGCACTCCCAAAGGCCCCATCTCCTAATATCATTACTTTAGGGAATTAGAATTTCAGCATAAATCAGGGGCAGGAGAGGTATACAAATTCACATCATAGCATAAACTATGTGACCTTTCCATATTGGATTATTTCACTTAATAATATGCATTTAAATTTCTCCATGTCTTTTTATTACATGATTTTTTAAAGATTTTTTTTTTTTTTAGGTAATCTCTATACCCAGTGAGAGGCTTGAACTCACAACCCTGAAATCAAGAGTCATATGCTCCACTGACTGAGCCAGCCAGGCATCCCTTATGATTTTTAGAGTAGTGATTTGGGTACATGTCATTATACATTTGTCCAAACTCATAGATCAGTAGTGAATGTGGACTATGGACTTTGAGTAATTATGATATGTTATTATAGGTTTATCAATAGTAGCAACTGTACCACTGTGGTGGGGATGTTGATAATGGGGGTGGGTGGTTATGTATGTGTGGGGTCGGAGGGTATCTGGAAAATTTATATATCTTTTGCTCAATGCTGTGTATCTGAAACTGCTCTAAAAATAAAGTCTATTAAAAATGTAATGCATGGGGCGCCTGGGTGGCTCAGTGGGTTAAGCCGCTGCCTTCGGCTCAGGTCATGATCCCAGGTCCTGGGTTCGAGCCCCGCGTCGGGCTTTCTGCTCAGCGGGGAGCCTGCTTCCTCCTCTCTCTCTGTCTGACTCTCTGACTACTTGTGATCACTCTCTGTCAAATAAATAAATAAAATCTTAAAAAAAAAATAAAAATAAAAAAAATGTAATGCATTTCAGATAAGTTCTGTGAAGAATCATATAAGTGAGGTTATGGAGAATAATATAGGTTAGATTATGAATAGTTTAGGGCACTATTTGATTATCAAAGTTATAGGGTACTATTGATTATCAAAGAAGAACTTTCTCATGAGATGACATTTGAGCAGAGTTTGATGTTATCATGAGAGTGAACAAATGGATATTTCAAGGAATACTGATCCAAGGGAATAACAATTGCAAAGGGCCTGAATTTGGAGTATGCTATTATTTTAACGTACCTCCCCCAATTCTGCTCAGTAAATATTATTGACTATATGAACTGTGTAGGTCATTACATCCTTGCATCTACAAATTGATAAATTCATAACTTATAACACTTGCAAATAAAGTTATGCCCAAGAATTGTTATATGTAAAGTTAGGCTATAATTTCAAAAGAAGCTGTAGACTTTTGCAGTAACAGGAGATTCTGGGCACAACTGCTAAAGTAAATCATAAGAAATCATTTTTATAAAACATTTTCTTAGTTTCTAAAATAAGCATAACAGTGAAAAACAGCATTGCTTTGAAACTACACTTCCTATTTTTTTTAAAGATTTTATTTATTTATTTGACAGAGAGAGATCACAAGTAGGCAGAGAGGCAGGGAGAGAGAGAGGAGGAAGCAGGCTCCCCACTGAGCCAAAAATCCAATGCGGGGCTCGATCCCAGGACACGGAGATCATGACCTGAGCTGAAGGCAGAGGCTTAACCCACTGAGCCACCCAGGTGCCCCTACACTTCCTATTTTTTAAAACCATTTTCATATAATTTTGTTCTTTTCCTGCCAATTCTCCCATGATTTAGGGGGAGGAGGAGGAGTCCTTGTTTCACAACAAATGGCCATTGTATTCTCAGTTTTACAGACCTGTATGAACTACCCTTATCACAAATTTCTGTATCTTTTTTTTTTTTAAAGATTTTATTTATTTATTTGACAGAGAGAAATCCCAAGTAGGCAGAGAGGCAGGCAGAGAGAGAGGAGGAAGCAGGCTCCCTGCTGAGCAGAAAGCCTGATGTGGGGCTCGAACCCAGGACCTGGGATCATGACCTGAGCCGAAGGCAGCGGCTTAACCCACTGAGCCACCCAGGCGCCCCACAAATTTCTGTATCTTAATGAAATGCTTTGAGTTCTTTATATAAGCCAAGTATTGTATATTCTCTTTTATAATCACAATACTATTATACAACAGGTGTTATTTTATTGTTGATAAACAATAAAATCAGAACATTTAAGACTAGGGTGACACAGTTGCATCTGTATAAATGACTTTAATCTTCAGTAATTATGACTATGTCACAGACCTAGATTTGTGTTGATTTATAATACTATAATCATTGAAAAAGAAAATACATTTATTAATTATACTTAATGAAAACTTAAGTATGCATAATTATTGCTATTGATATCACTACAAGTATGACTGTATAACAATTGAAAGTTTCAGATACAATAGTATTATCTCATATAACACCTTATTTGAATGGAAACAATTGCAATAAGATAGGTACAGCAAACATTAAAATGCCAGTTTTACAAAGTAATGCTCAGAAATGTGACTGAGAAAAGTCCTACAGCAATTAAATGGTACTCAGTAATTTGAAAATAAGTTTCTATTAAGCTTGCAAGTCACATGCCCAAAAACATATATATCATGGAAGACATGTTATTGTTATCATTCAAATTAAAATCTAACTTTCCTCTTTGAAAAACAGATATTTTAAATAATTTTATGTCATATCCTTTGATCATAATTTTGGAACTTAATTTAGGAATCTTAAAATGAGAGAAGTTAATAAAGTGTCTATGATAATGAATTCCCCTAAAACATAGCCCAACTTATTATAGATGCAGGGGACTTTGTGTGGCATTCATTATTTGTTATGGCTGACATAAAATTTGGATGAACCTATTCTCATATTACTAGCGTTTATTTTTAGTTTCATAAAAAGTAATTATAAGTATACAGTGTAATTCATTACCTTATTAAAAATTAAGGATTTTGTTGTTTATTATGAATAGGCCAATATGCAAATCTGGTATGGTATGTTACTAAGCCCAGTTTTATTTTTTATTTTTTTTTTAAGATTTTTTATATATTTATTTGAGAGAGAGAGGGGCAGAGGGAGAAGGAGAAGCAGACTCCCTGCTGAGCAGGAAGACTGATGTGGGGCTTGATCATAGGACTTGAGGAGCATGACCTGAGTCAAAGTCATATGCTTAACAGACTGAGCCACCCAGGCACCCCAAGCCCAGCTTTAATATGAATGCAGTATTTTGAATTTTTGACATCAACAGCTACTGAATGAAAAAACATCTAAAGTGATGTCCGAAGCATGTCTCATGGAGAGAATAACTAAAAAATCAGTTATTAAAGAAGTAAACATGACTGAGGTATAATATAATATACAATGGAATTTTGAATTCTTAAAGTATTATTGAGTTCCTACCCACTGGAATATTTGGTTACAGATACATTTCAAATTGCATTCCTATTTATGAAGATGATTTTCCTGACTAAAATCTATTTACCTGGGGCGCCTGGGTGGCTCAGCGGGTTAAAGCCTCTGCCTTCGGCTCAGGTCATGATCTCAGGGTCCTGGGATCGAGCCCCGCATTGGGCTCTCTGCTCAGCGGGGAGCCTGCTTCCCTTCCTCTCTCTGCCTGCCTCTCTGCCTGCCTGTGATCTCTGTCTGTCAAATAAATAAATAAAATCTTAAAAAAAAAAATCTATTTACCTAACAGTGCAAAATGAATAAAATATTGCATTACAGTATCGCTGCATTTATTCTACCAGTATTAATTTTGAAATTCTGAGGAACTCCAAGGAAACAAAAGAAATGATACATTCGTTAACTTTTAGGAACTCTCCATTTCAGATTTTCTAAGTATTTTCTAAATTTTAGCACAAAATTATCTATTTCAGACCTGTGACAATCTTTTTATCTTTATATATTTCTCTTTACAGAAAAAAAAGCATGTAAATTTTGGGATACTAAGGAATTATTTATGAATTCTAAGGGATGAATAAACAATGAATTGCCTATTTTATAGCAAGTGGGTAGTTCAGTAATTATGAAAGTTCAGTAATTTCTGTCTACCTTGAATGGTGTAGAGGTTGAGTCAGTGGTTAGTTAATGGAGGAACGTACATCAACAGGAAGCTTTCTTTGCCTACCATCTCTACACAATTCAGTCTTTAACTCTGAATCAGTTATTCATTCTCCACTGCCTTTTCTCTTATATTTTCTCATCAGAATCTTAACACTTCCCATATCAAAATATTAGACATTGTCATGACAATGTTACGTTAGATGGTGAAGAGGAACTATTTTAAAGAATGTGGCTATGACGCAACCCTTCTTGTTCTCCTTTATATGTTTCTGTTGTGTGCCTAAGGTACACATAGTAAAAGGCTGCATAGGCTATATCCTAAGCAATATGAGCCCTTTGTGAATTTTAACATAACTCACCAGGGAACCACACTGGGGTATAGGAAAATACTTCAAAGCAATAAAATATTAGCATTTACTGGACTTAAAAGCACAGAAAGGAGTCAAAAACTTCTGCAATGACTAATGCAAGAAAATATTCAAATGAGACTCACTATATCTCAATCACTGTGCTTGGGGATTTTACAGTTATCTGATTATTTCAATAATCACTAAAGTAATTATTTTAGTCATATTTTAAATATAAGGAAACTGACCTTGAGTAGTTTTCCCAGCTTGCAAAGCTAACATATAGCATAGTGAAGTTTGCAACATATTTTACTTTCATTCCATATTCACTGTTCTTTTCACACATCATCATTGCCAAATCGTTCTAATTGAACTAATGAATATGTGAAGACTCTATGCGAAAGGATTCACACTTTCCTATGCTGTTGTAGTAAAGTTATGTTTTCTGTTTTTTTGTGTGCTTTTTTAGGATTTTTTCAGGAAATGGGAATCAACACCATAGGTAATCAGAATGTTATTTAGGTCATTATAGTCTAATAAAGATAAATGTTTAAATCATATGTTTTTATCCCTTGTATTCAAAAACCTCAAAGAATCTCAAGTAGGAAGAAAATAAAATACATACCAAAATGTGATTGGAGAAAAAGTGTCCTTTGAAAAAAGTTATGATATGTATGGGATAGTAAAATATAAATTATGGCTAAGTTAATGTTTGACTTACTTTGTTCAATGTTCCATAGAGAAATAATCATTGTCTAAATTGTAAAATAGAGAGGACATGAAAAAAACTCTACCACAATTATAATCATCTTTTTTTTTTAAACCTTAATGAAAAACCCAAATATCACTGAGAAAAAAAGAGTTAAACATGGCAGGCATTTTGTATATTAACATTCGTGATATTAATAGTAGGGAGAAAGGAATTATTAAGGGGTGCCTGGGAATCTCAGTCAGTTAAGCATCTGAGTTTTGATTTTGGCTCAGGTCATGATCTCAGGGTGCTGAGATCCAGCCCCATATAGGCTTCCTGCTCAGCAGGGAGTCTGCTTGGGATTCTCTCTCTTCCTCTCTCTCTGCCCCTTCTCCCACTGGCTCATGCATGAGCACCCTCTTGCTCTCTCTCTCTCTCTCAAATAAATAAATAAATCTTTTTTTTTAAGATTTTATTTATTTGACAGACAGAGATCACAAGCAGGCAGAGCAGGCAGAGAGGGGGTGGGGAAGCAGGCTCCCTGCTGAGCAGAGAGCCTGACATGGGACTCAATCCCAGGACCCTGAGATTATGACCTGAGCCGAATGCAGAGGCTCAACTCACTGAGCCACCCAGGTGCCCCAATAAATAAATCTTAAAAAAAAAAAAGAATCCTTAATATGAGACCATTAGGATTCCACAGTTTTATGTCTTCAAATATTAAATAATTGTAAGTAAGCTGAAGAATAGTCTCTGAAAGAAATGGCCATTATAATAATTCTGATACTCAATGAGATAATTGTAATTTATATAATAAACTATAAAAATGCAAACTGTAAAAATTCAAATTGTAAAAGTACAGAAAAATTTATGCATATGTTTATAAGAATTTTACCTTAAAAATTAAAAAGCACACATAAAAATTCATATACACATAAACATTAGGCCCACACTTGCTCATTAATTTAATGTAAATACGACAAACAAAAAACATTCAGGATGACAATGATTAAATATCTTTTGAATAGTCAGAAAGAGCTAAGCCTATTTTGAGATTCATTTATCAGTGATATCTGTCCCTTAGGTGAATAAATAATCCTTTGCTCTGGCATTGAGAAGAATCTGTTAATCCTAACAAAAACAGAGGGTGAATAAAAACTATAAAGAGTCAGTTTAAATAACAGATGTAATTGCAGAAGAACCTAAGAAGATTTAGTTCTTAAAATTGGGAAAGATGCTTTAGTTCACAAAAATAGTGCCCAAACTGATGTTGGGTGTGAAGGCCAAGAAAAACAAGGCTGTACCCACCTCAAGTCTAGCCCTGAAATAAGTGCAGCCATCTTGATGTTCCAGATTATCACAAAATATTTCTTGGGTTCTGAGCTACTCAGGTTAGCACTTTAAACAGCCCCTCTCTCCTTTAATGATTGATTTAAACTCCTGGACTGGAAAAAGTTTTTTTTGTCAAATAGCAAAAAACTTATTTGAATTTAATTTTCTTTTTGTTACACTAATCATGTTTTGCTATTTTCTCCCATGTCTCCTCACCTGACTTCAACTCCTCCACTGTCATAACTTCCACAGATGATCCTTTCCACTTGGGAAGATCACCTGAGTCCTAGTCTCCCCTGGACTCAGCTGCCTCTGTCTTTCATAACTCTCCTACACATTCCCCAACTGACCAGTGTTGACCCGATTGGTAGGGAAAACTCTACGCCCCTGTTCAGCAGGGAAAAGTTACAGAAGATGAGACCTTCCACCTTTAATAACCTTAAAGATTTAAAGGTCAAAATTGTTCAGGGAGAAATGTAGAGGCCGAGAAAATTAAGGCCATCTCACCTCAGGTTTAGCTGATGTGGGAAACAGAGGCAGAAGAAAATCATTAAAATTCCTTACCTACTGACAAGCCCTTGAAACAGACAGAGTGGCTCTCCCCTGGGGACTTAACTGCCCACACCTTGAGGTTTTGCTAAGGACAATCCTAGCCTGACCGATCCTCTGCCGCGACAGGTCCGACCAGGATCCTGTAAGTCTACTTTATCTCTAAACCTCCAAGATAGTGTCGAGAGTCATTCCCAAGCATATGGCCCACTGATATACATCTAAAGGGTCTCATGAGAAGATTTTTACTACTGGTAATAAATAACCTTTCTCCCAACAATAGCTAGCCCCTCAAGGTCCTGGAGACCTTGCTTCCGAAAATCCTTGGAGGCTTACATCATCCAAAGTCCCCTTTGTTCTCACCCCCCCCCCCCCACCAAATCCACCCCTACTCTGCCTTTAAAAACTCTGACTGTAATCTGGTTCGGGGTCCAAGTCCCTACTCTGCTGCATCGGGTATAGTTGGGCCCAAGCTTAAGCATGTCACCTCGGGGTCCAAGTCCCTACTCCACTGTGCCAGGTGTACTTGGGCCCAAGCTTAAGCTTGTCAAATAAACCCTCGTGTGATTGCATTGGTGCTTGGCTCCTTGGTGGTCTCTCGGAAGCAGGAACTTGGGCATAACATTGGGAAGTTCAAGATTACGTTTTCCAGAAGAAAGAATAAAATATTTTTGATAATTCAGGACATACTTCATTGTTTACCATTATAAAACCTTTTCAGCTTGTTTTGTTTTGTTTTTCATTAATACATATGTGTATGGGAAGAGTGCCATCTTGGAAAGAAGCAAATCTCTCAAATATTTAACATTTTTGTACATTATATATATATAAAATTTTCTGCTTGAGAGCACAAATCATCAAATTTTGAGGGTGTATTTCGTATTCAAAATATTATGCTAGAATATAAAATTATTATGGGAGTTCATAATGTCCTAAGAATTGTAAACAAAAATATTGAGCAGAAAATAAGAAGAAAGGTAGCAAACAGAACATGATAAGTAATCAATTAAGACTATATTTTATGTTTTGAATTGGCTTTGTTTTTCCCTGTTATTTAAAAGCTGAATCTGACTTAGATTCACTGGAAGCAGAGGACATGGGAAGTAGCCTATCTTGGTCCTAATCCTAGGTCCCAACTCTTTCACTATCTATTTAATTTAGGATAGTTACTTTAGCTTACAATGCCTCTGATTTCTCATCCCTACAATGTGATGCTAATGAAACCTAAGGGGACCGGGCGGTGCCCTGAAGTATTCCGCTCTTGGTTTTCGCTCAGGTCATGATCTCAGAGTTGTGAAATCTAGCTGTGCATTGAACTTCCCACTTAGCACAGAGTCTACTTATCCCTCTTCTCCTGCTCCTCCTCCTGCTCTTTCTCTCTTTATCTCTCTCTCTCAAATGAAATAAAATCTTAAAAAACAAACAAACAAAAACAAACCTAACTGGGAGGACTTTTATGTGAAATAAACTTTGAAATCCCTTAGAATAGTGTCTTCTGTATAATAATCACTCAATGAATGTAACTGTAATTTATTATTACCATTGTTCTTGTTGGAAGGAGAAGTAACAGTAGCAATAATAGTAGTAGTAGTAGTAGTAGTTGGCAGTAGTAAAGAACAAGAGAAGAGACTTATTAAAGATTTTCTCAAGGGCAGGGAAATGTATCAGAGTAAAATTAGGAGGGTAACACGTGAGCAGACAATCAAAAAAGGTAGGCTCTTAATTTTCTGTGGCCATGGTAACAAATTATTGCACACTTATTTTATTATTTTATTATTATTGCTTATTTTATTGTCATAGAACAATACACATTTATCCTATTACAGTTCTGGAGGCCAGAAATCTGAAATCAGTTTCATGGGGCTCAAGTCAAGATGTTACCAGGGTTTGTCCTCCTGAGGCTCAAGGGGAGAATCTGTTCCTTTGCCTCTTCCAGCTTCTGGAGGTTACCGACATTTCTTGGCTTATTGCCACAATGTTCCAATCTCTTTATCTGTCATCATATACCTTCTCTTCTGTAGTCAGATCTCCCTTAGTGTATAAGGATACACGTCATTATATTTAAATCCACTTGGATAATCCAAGATGATCTCCCCACATCAAGATTCCTAATTTGATCTGATATGTAAGGGAAGTCCCTGTTGCTGTATAAAGTAACATTTGCAAGTTTCAGGATCAGGATGTGGGTATCTTTGGGTTATTATTATTGTTTTATTATCTTTTTAAGTACTCTGACTTCTCCAAAAGATTATTGTTGTTTTTGTTATCATTATTATTATCTATAATTTCAATAAATAGTCAAGTTGAATCAAGGAATTTTTTGTCATTTTTCTGAGAAAAACTATTTACTTTTAAATTAATGTTAACTCTTTTGAAAAAAAAATTAGTAACAGAGAGTTGGGATGTTTCATAGCCGCATAAAAAGTAATGGGATGCTTTATAACACATCTTTTACTTGTCAATATTTCTACTTCTAAAATCATAAAATTATAATAAAATGTTACATGTATGTATCTGCAATCAAATGGAGTAATAATTCAGTTTTCATTGCCTGACATCAGGTAGTATACTAGATTTAGGAGTGGTTGGTTAAGAAACTAAACAGAGTCACACTTATTTCTAATATGCTGAGTATGAATTAAACATGACAATTTTTGCCAGATTTCCACAAGAAACCAAACACTTCCTCTGTTTTTTCCTGGGCCAACTGGCCATTCTTCTTTTGAAATCTGGTTAAAAGCATGGATTGTGCCCTACTTAGTGATCCATCCAGAAAATAATGACAGCAACCTGAATTCCAAATACCAGAGGCTGAAATCTTCAGCATTACTTCAAAGAGAACCTTAGTCTTTGAACCTTTATCTTGTTGTATTGTACAGGGCATTCTCTATACTAATTTGTTGTGTTATAAAACACTTAGCCAAATAGTTTACATTTGATTTTTTTTTTCTATTCTATACTTCTCTGCCCCATTTTCCCCCCTCAAAGTCCATTTCTTTAAAAAGAAATAATAATCTGTTGGGAAAGTGAAGAACAATAAAAATAAACCAACAAACTAAAAAATAATGGTCAGAGCCAGTGTTTATTCCCAAGGCTGGATTTTTACATATTTTATCTCATTTAAGCCCTCCAACCACCTAACATAGACCTTGAGGCTCTTGCTGCAGATGCAGACACTACAACTCAGCTTGGTGAAATTTCTAACTAGCAGAGGTGGCATTTGAGCTCCAGTGTCTGGCTACAATGGGTGGGTGTCCCACAGTATTTTTGTTTTCTAGCATTTAATCCCTGTATTATTACCTTTATTATTACAAATTTTGTTCTAGGTCATCATGATCAGGAGCCTTGTTCAGAATTTCAAACCAATGTCAATTTTCAACTGATGACCATTCAGATACTAATCTAGTATAGGAAGAAGATCTGCAAAAAAAAAAAAAAAAAAAAAAAAAATATATATATATATATATATACACATATGTATATATATATATATATATATATATATATACACACATATGTATATATATATATATATATTTTAGATCTGAATTCATTCTCCTCAAGGAATTTTCTTCTATAGGTGTCAAAACTGCTTTAATTATTTTTGAGATTTTATTTATTTATTTGAGAGAGAGAGACAGAGAGAACACAAGTGGGGGGCTAAAGAGAGAGGGAGGGAGTTAAGTAGACTTCCTGGTGAGTGGGAAACCTGATGAAGAACTTGATCCCAGGCCCCTGAGATGATGAGCTGAGCTGAAATCAGATGCTTAACCGACTGAGCAACACAGGTACCCAGAAACTGCTTGTATTTTTTACAATAAATTTTCCAAAGGGCCATGTTAACAGACTTTTAGAGTATATATAATTAATAATCAGAAAATTGCATATTTTATCATATTTTCCATCTTCCCTGATCCTCTTAAATTCTTGCTTCTCATTACTTCTATAATTTTCTGCTCACATTGACCTTTTGTTATCTAAATTGTCAGAAAGCTAGAAAAATACTAGCTATATTTTAAGTTGGAAAATAACAGAAAACATTACCCGAAAAATGAGTTTTTTAAACACATGAATTTTCTTCTGAAATATATATTTAACTCAATTATTTTCAAAGATCACATTTAGATTTTTCATGATGTCTTAGAGGTATTTAGAACATATTAAAAATAGTAATTAGGAGTACCTGGGTGGCTTAGTCAGTTGAGTGTCTCCCTTTGGCTGAGGTTATGATCCTAGGGTTCTGGGATCAAGCTACACGTCAGGCTTCCTGCTCAGGGGAGTCTGCTTGTCCCTCTCCTTCTGCCCCTCCCTTTGCTCATGCTCTCTCTCTCTCTCTCCCAAATGAATAAATAAAATCTTTAAATAAAATAAAAATAGTAATTATATGGGGGCCAGTGAACTCTTGGCTTGACATTTCCATGGGAAGCACTAATGTTTATGTACTGATCAAAATAAATGATATCTCAGTATTACACAAATTTAAATTTGTATAATAAAGTCTAAAGTCTGACACTTGACTTTAGAAAAAAAAATACATCAGAAGCAGTCTAGGGGCGCCTGGGTGGCTCAGTGGGTTAAGCCGCTGCCTTCGGCTCAGGTCATGATCTCAGGGTCCTGGGATCGAGCCCCACATCAGGCTCTCTGCTCAGCAGGGAGCCTGCTTCCTCCTCTCTCTCTCTGCCTGCCTCTCTGCCTGCTTATGATCTCTCTGTCAAATAAATAAATAAAATCTTTAAAAAAAAAAAAAAGTCTAGAAAAGTATAGCATCAAGACTAGCAAAGTCATGTTAAGGAGAATATGTGGCAGGTATATTTAAACTCCACATGAAATTCAAGGATATAAATGTTCTTTAAACTTTAACAACCTTTATCTCTTTTTTTCCAAAAAAAATTATTTTTAAATTTCTCTTCTTAGTGGTGTTTTTATTATTTTTCTCTGATTAGCATTAATTTTTTCCTGTATTTTATTTTTTTAACGACTTTATTAAGGTATGCTTGATACACAAATCCACACAAATATAATATAAACAGTTTGATGGGTTTGAACATATGCATACACCTGTGAAATCATCACCAAATCCAGGTAATAAATGTATCTATCACCTCCAAAAGTTTCCTCCTGCCAGCCACCTTTTTTTTTTTTTTTTTGGTGGTGGTAAGAACACTTAAGTTGAGATTTTCTCTCTTAACTAATTTTTCAGTGTACAATGGAGTATTTATTGTTCACTACAGGAAATTTGTTGTATAGTAGATCTCTAGAACTCACACAACTTTGAATGACTGACATTTTATACCCATTAAACAACTACTCCCTATTTCCTTCTCCCCGCTCAGCTCTCAGATTACCATTATTCTGGTTCATTCTACTCTCTGCTTTTGTGAATTTGACTATTTGAAATTAGAACTTCAAAGAAATACCTCCCATGTTCATTGTAGGCCTATTCACAATAGATAAGATACTTAGATAAGATACAGAAACAATCTAGATGCCCCTATCTGCAGGTGAAAAGATAAAGAAAATGTGGTAAATACATATATTGGAATATCATTCAGCTTAAAAAAAATCCCATTATATGTGATAGCATGGATAATCCTGGGGGACATTATACTAAATGAAAGAAGTCAGTCACAGAAGGACACAAAAATCTTGCTTTATTGGACAAATATAGAGACTACCGCTTCTCTGCTTTAAAATTAAAACCTGTGTCATTGTGTTGCTACGCTACCAAAAAAAAGGGGTGTGTGTGTGTGTGAAAGTTTTAATAATTAAAAGTAAAGAAAAAAAGAAAACTCTTACTTTAGTAATTCCTTCACTTTATGAAGAATTCTTTCTCTCCCAAGCCCTTGGCTACCTTGGGAATAGTTTCAATGATATCTCATCTCCCCACAACATAGAAAGTTGAGTTAAATCAGCTATAAAGGGAAATTCTTTTCTGTAAATTCTACACTTTTCCTCAGCTATTATTTCATCCAAAGATAAGAATTAGCCCTTCTGCAAATGCTGGTTTGGACAACTGAGTACTCTCCATCTCTTATAACCAAATTATCTAGTCCTCTTCATGTACACCAAACCCAGACAACTGATATTGGGGATATGCATAAACTTAATCTTAGTGAGAAATAAAAATCTGAGCTTCCTCTCTAGGAAAATATTATCTTCCATGTCAAAAGTTTTATGAGAATTCTTTGCAAATGAGAAATGTCTGTAATTATCCATTTCTGAAGCATTCTTAAGTCCTCTATATAGTATGTAAGTGGGAAACATAGTTCCTTTCCAGTAAACCATATACTTGTACTGAAGACATGTAAAAAATACATCAGCAAACTCTGGTGCAGTAAGGCTTAAGAGCAATAATTTCAATAGTTTGTAATTGATTTTGTAAAATAAAAAAAATTCAGTGATACTAATTATATAATAGCACTCTTTAATTTTGGAACGTGAACCCAACCACTATTTCCAAACTTTAGCGTTGTTTCTGAATCATATTTAAAATATACTATTATTATATACATTATGTCCTCTGGGTTTCTGGGAACCCAAGGGAAGCCATTATTTTGCTTGGAATTTGATTGGCAGAACTATGAAAATAATCACTATCTGTACATTCCTTAATTTTATAACCACTTTTGGCTTTTTTCCACTTGTAATAATATTAATTATTATTAATCATACATATTATATAAAAGTGAAAGAAAAGAAATAGAAACTAACCTTAGTATGACTATAATTTCAGTGTTCAATTGAAGGGACAAATCATCTAGTCTCTATTATGTGTAAGGTATTATGCCAGCCATGGTAGGAGATGAAAAATTATATAGGCATTATCCCTGTTCTGAGTAAAAGACTATTCAAGTGGCATAAATATAAACAACACAAAATAACAAAATGAATATAACAGGCACAAATAAACACTATATATTCATAAACATTCTTAACTTTTTTGTTGTTGAAGTCATTGTGGAAAAGTTAACTTTGAGTCCAAAACAAGAATTGAATGTGATAATACACCATTGTGCATGGATGTGTGTGTGTGTGTGTGTGTGTGTGTGTAAATGTAAGTGTATGTATATATACATATACAAGGGAGAAGACATTAAGATATTAATAGTGTGTTTTCAGGGAATCATGAGCATTCCAGAGTATAGCAAGAACTGAATAGGACACATAATGTAAAAGTAGGTTAAGACTAGTAGTAGAACATGATATGCTAAGTATTTCAGTCTTTGTTGTTAAACTATTCACAAATATATAGAGAAAGTCTTTAGCATAAACAAATTGGATCTTAGAATATTAACTCTGCCAATCATAAAATTTCTTTAATTGAAAAAAAAGCAGAGGCTGCATAACATAAGCAGAATATAAATTTATTGTAAAGTTTGAAACGACTCATAAACAACATTAAAACTTGAAAAACTAAGTTCAGAATTAACAGTGACTATGGCATTTCTGGAGATGATTCCATAGGTTATTGTTTATTGCCTATAAATGTAGGCAATATAATTTAAATAAAATTAAGTGTAATATTAAAATAACAAATCAGAATGATTTTTAACAATCAATAATAATAATGATAATAGGATCTTAATTGGGAGTTGGGAAAGCTGAATTTGTTATACTGATTTGACTTTATAGTACATGTAATTAGCAGACATTTAAAATGCAACTGGGAGAAAATTTGAGACTGAGTTTATCATAACAGTCTATATATACAAATATATAAATTTAAATGATTAACCAAGAGATCATATAATGTTTTAAATCAAATGTTGAGATTAATAATTTTAAAAAGCAAGATGAAACAAATTTCAACTCAAAATTGTAGAATTATGAAAGGTAAATTTGTGCTAATTTCTTCTCCTATTTAAAATATTTACGTACACTTTTTTCAGTTTTCAGGATAACACTTAATTGCATAATTTATTTTAAATTAATTTCTTCTATTAACATCATGGTGCCCGTTATTATAAAGTTAAATCACACTAATGTTTTTTTTTTCTTTTGAGAAATATATCATTTTCTTTCTCCACCTTCCTCACTCTCATTAGTCTTCCTCCCCCAAAGTGAATTGTTTTAGATGTTTCTTCTGCCAATGTTTTTTTGCCTTTCAAGTTTTTATTTTTATATATTTTTTATTTAAAAAGATAAATACCACAATTTACAACGGACTAAAGCAGGACTATATAATGAATGAATCACTTCAGCCTGGAAAACAGATATTCGATAATATTAATGTTATAATACAGGCTTTTACATTATTAAAAAAAAGTTTTGCCTTTTTTAGATAGTTTCTTAGATTTTTTTTAAAGATTTTATTTATTTATTTGACAGAGATAGAGATCACAAGTAAGCAGAGAGGCAGGCAGAGAGAGAGGGGGAAGCAGGCTCCCCACTCAGCAGAGAACCCGATGTGGGGCTCAATCCCAGGACCCCGACACTGTGACCTGAGCCAAAGGCAGAGGTTTAACCCACTGAGCCACCCAGGAGCCCCTTAGATAGTATGTCTTGATTTGCTACTATGGTGAATGAGATTTAGCTATTTTAGGCCACCATATTTTCTACTTCCTTTCCTCACAATGTGGTCATATTGTCAATAACAATATTTAAATAACATTCCTCTTCAAATGTTATCTGTAATTAAACATCTTATTGAACTATCATCACCAATTCTTTATGTTTTCCTGAAGATAATCAGTACCTTCTTCATTAATTTGCTTTCCTCTGTTCTAATTGCTGATTGTTGCTAACTCTTAATAACCTCTCAATTTTCCACAAAGCCAATTTCCTCAAATAGTTCATTAGTTTCAAGTTTTGCTTGGTAACATTCCTCCTCAGTAACTCCTGCGAAGGTTGGTTACTTCCTTGGTCTGATGAATAATGGTAATCTCAGGACATCCCTTTGATGGTATCCTTAAATTCCTTTGCCTGATCCCTGGATTGGATTCCGAGGTTCCTGAATCTCATGACTTCCAGATTTTTGTTGATCTGTTTTTGGTTTTTCACATGTTTTGGAAGAACATATTTTCTGGTAACTTGATAAAATTGAAAATATTTTGCAAATATAGAGGGTGGAACTGATGACAGCCCTCATAAGATAGCTCCATATCCAATCTGAACTCATAGGAATTCAACCAGTTGAACATTAGACCTGCCTTTCTTTCTTTCCTTCCTTCCTTCCTTCCTTTTTCTTTCTCTCTCTCTCTCTTTCTTTCTTCTTTTCTTTTTTCAACTAACATATTTTTAAAAAATTTTTAAATTTAAATTCAGTTAGCCAATATATGGTACATCATTAGTTTCAGATGTAGTGTTCAATAATTTATTGGTTGCATATAACACCCAGTGCTCATTACCTTGAGTACCCTCCTTAATGCCCATCATCCAATTATCCCATCTCCCACCCACCTCCCCTCCAGCAACTCTCAGTTTGTTTCCTATAGTTAGGAGTCTCTCATGTTTTTGTTTTTGTTTTTGTTTCTCCTTCTCTAGTGATCCCCTTTCAGTTTTCCTCCCCTTCACTATAATCCACTGCACTGTTTCTTACATTCTACATATGAGTGAAACCATATGGTAATTGTCTTTCTCTGACTGACTAATTTTGCTCAGCATAATATCCTCCATTTCCACCCATGTCAATGTAAACAGTAAATAATCACCCTTTATGATGGCTGTGTAATATGCCATCTTATGTATATACCACATTTTCTTTATCCATTCAACTGTCGATGGACAACTCAGATCTTTACACAGTTTGGTTATTGTGGACATTGCTGCTATGAACATTGGGGCACAGGTGCCCCTTTGGATCACTAGATTTGTATCTTTGGGATAGATAGTTAGTAGTGCAATTGCTGGGTCTAACTTCATTCCTCCCCTGAGGGAAAAGGAGACCCCAATTGCTAGAATACTCCAAACCTACTCTTTCTTCCTGAAATGAAAGAAAACATACTTGCTCTTTTATTTTTTTTTTAAAGATTTTATTTATTTATTTGACAGATAGAGATCACAAGTAGACAGAGAGGCAGGCAGAGAGAGAGAGAGAGAGAGAGAGAGGGAAGCAGGCTCCCCGCTGAGCAGAGAGCCCGATGTGGGACTCAATCCCAGGACCCTGAGATCATGACCTGAGCTGAAGGCAGCGGCTTAACCCACTGAGCCACCCAGGCGCCCCTACTTGCTCCTTTATTAAGATCAGGATGCTTCCCCTCATAAAAGTTAGGATAACTGTTAAATAGGGGGAGCTAATGGCCTATCAATACTCTTTCTTCTCTCTTCCTTCACAAGGCTCCTGTCGTGTCTTCTCTCCACAACTATTAAGAAAGGGGTCTGAGTTTTACATGAATTTTTCATGAGCAAAATTGTCAATTGGCATATACTTTAAGGTCAATTCTGAATATATGAACCTTTGAAAGTTCTGCTATATTGATTTCATGTGCCCTAATTTTATTTGGTTTATTTGCATCTTATTACATAATTAAGGAAGTATTGTTTTAAGTTTTTGAAATATGGTTGAATAAAATCTAGGGGAAAAATGTTGTAAGTTTTGGAAGCGGATTTCTTCTCTGCAGCATTAGAATTGAACTATTTTTTTGCTTGTTTGCTTGGGTTTTTTTGGGAAATTCCACTAAGTTTATATAACTTAATGTCATGTAGCTTATGAGTGGAATTGCCAAGATTCAAAAGGAAATGCTCAACTTATTGTTGTAATTTGATTTTGATTTGACAGATGTTATGTGCACATGGACTGGGTAAACATTTTATTCATTTCAGGAATAAATTATGTTTATAATATTCTTGAGTTTCCTCTAACCATAATATATATCATTCTGTGTAAATATAATTGTACTATATAAAATAATTATGCGATAATTATATTTACCTACTAAGAATAGTGACTAAACCAAAAATATGTGAAAACTATGAAGTCAAGTAGTCAATCTTTCTAATAGTGAAATGATTCTGTCATTCTTTATCCATTCTGATAAGTTGATAGACATATTTGAGTGAGAAGATCATTATTTATAATAATAACAAAAATTATAAAGTGTCTGTGAAAATAGACATGCTTTGTAAGCTTATAGGCAAAACAATCTTGTGGAGTTTCCCACATATGTTTCACCACTCAGATACTCTGACACCCTTATGCTCACTTATGTGCCCTGAGCAGAATGTATCTTGCTGGTACTTTTCTTTTTCATTAAGAATTTTTCTTATGCCAAAAAAGTTACCTCAAAAATGATATGAATATTCATGATTCACCCCCAAAAAATAATAATTAAAAAATAAAAAAATAAAAATAAACCTATTGGAAAATAATGAGAAAATATAGTTAGAGGATTCTTTAAATTTTTAGAAACTAAAGTCAAATAGTCAAAGTTGCTTGACTATTCAATGATTCTAGCCTAGTATTTTTGACTTCCTACTGGTGATAAACAATAAAACCCACTCACATTTGTTGAGTGTGCAATATTATGGCTTACTTCATTCTTCACCATGCTTTCTCATAGAACATATATAATTTTCACAAGAAACTCATAACATTTGTATTGTTTTAGAACCATTTTTGGGGAGCATCTGGGTGGCTCAGTCAGTTGGGCATCTTCTTCTCCCTCTCCCTCTGCCTGCTCTTCTGCCTACTTGTGCTCTCTCTTTAGCTCTCTTTCAAATAGATGAATGGAGTCTTAAAAAAAATTACTGATGATTAAGTCATGGTGGCAGTACAGTGACATAATTTCAGTGCATGCTCTGAATTGCTATGCCATACTGCCTCTGTGACATGATTGTTTGTCCTTCCTTCTTCCTTCCTTTCTTTCCACTCTCTCCCTCCTTTCCTTCCTTCCTTCCTTCCTTCTTAATAATATGAATGATGTTTTATCTGCTTCCTTCAAAACTCAGTTTCTCTGTTTGCACCCAGATTCCATTCTGGAAATCTTCTCTAGGAGCTTCACTGATGTGGCCTTCCCTTTTGCTTTATCAATTACTTCCTCTCTATTACATCATTCCCATTTGCATAGAAATGACTTCTAGATTCTCCTAGTTTAAAAAAAAAATTGTAAATCAATGAATAAATAAGTGAATCTCCCCTCTTCTCACCTTTACACCTATTCCTTATGCAGCATCAAGTCTTACTTTAGAAACTACTTTTAATTCTTTACCCCACTACTCGTCCTGCCTCTCTAGAACTCTCTTCTTCAGAAAAGAGGCCAGAATATTGGCTCCCAAAGATGTCTGTACCTAATTCCTGGAATCTATGATTATATTATGTCATATGGCAAATAGAAATTAAAATTACAGATGAAATTCAGTTACGTACTCATCCGATTTTAAAATAGACATTATCCTGTTTTTTTCAGGCAGGCTCACTGTCATCACCGGGTCATTAAAAGTGGAAGAGGGTGACAGAGAGTCAGAATGTGACTATGGAAGAAGCACCAGCAAGATATAATATTACTGGCTGAGAAGGTAGGGAAAAGGGGCCAGGAGTCAAGGAATGTAAGTAGCCTTTAAAAATGAAAAGGGCATTTTAATGAATTTTCTTCTAGAGCCTCCAGAAAGAACACAGCGGTGCCACCACCTTGATTAGTTTGGTGATACCTATGTCAGACTTTTATGCTAAAGAACTGCAAAAAAAATGAAATTGTTTGGCTTTAATCTGCTAAGTTTGTGATAATACATTGAAGTAAAAATAGAAAACAAATACAGCAGGACACCTGGGTGGCTCAGTCCATTAAGAGTCTGCCTTCAGCTCAGGTCATGATCCCAGAGTCCTGGGATCAAGTCCCTCATGGAGCTCCTTGCTCAGCAGGGAGCTTGCTTCTCCCTCTGCCTGCAGCTCCCCCTGCTTGTGCACATTCTCTGACAAATAAATAAATAAAATCTTAAAAAAAAAACAAAACAACCAAATACAGCTTCTCACATGGGCTCACCTTTTACCTGAAGCATTTCTCTGAAATCCCTGTGTTCTGTGTAAGTTATCTGTTCATAATTTCATGAAAAATGTATTTAATAAATAAATAAATAGGTCTTTAGTAAGACTTACCTAATATCATGAGCATGTCTGTTTCTTAGTCCTAGTGCTTCTAAGCCTAGACACCTGACGTAATTAACCAGTTCATGTATGTTTATAATTGAAGTATACCATTTCCTTTTTTATTTATTATTAATAGGTCTACTTGCAGGACCTATTTTAACATCTTTAAATTTTAAATGCCAAACAATATTTTATACACTCCTAGATAATTTTTTAACATTTTAGTTTTTTCAATGTTTTATTTTCTAATGTACATTTGTTCTGCCAATTAAACTTAAAGCTACCAACTAGAATTAAATAGTTTGTGCAACTATGCCAGTACCCTTGCATTTTGTTTAGTGCCTCATTAATGCTTAGGGCAAAAGAGAAGAAATGTTGAAGGAATAACAGTACTACAAACTTGAGGAAGAGTGAATACGTAGTTTGATGTTTCTGTAAAGTTCTAACCATGAGATTGGGCTTTTAATATTTTTAAAAACATTTTAATTAAACACTTTAATCTTCCAGTCTTAGTGAAGTTAAGATGTATGTGTGTGTGTGCACGTATATATATGTAAAAGATCTGGGAAATAAACTTTCATTTAGAAGTAATTTAGGCAAAGGGAAAATACCCATAAGCTGAACATTTTTTTTTTTTAAAGATTTTATTTATTTGTCAGAGAGAGAGGGAGAGAGAGCAAGCACAGGCAGACAGAATGGCAGGCAGAGGCAGAGGGAGAAGCAGGCTCCTGCTGAGCAAGGAGCCCGATGCGGGACTCGATCCCAGGACGCTGGAATCATGACCTGAGCCGAAGGCAGCTGCTTAACCAACTGAGCCACCCAGGCGTCCCTGAACATTTTTCTGTCATAACTTTTGGAATTTTCAAACACATACAGAACAAATACAGAAATGAAAAGTAAGACGGGGATGAGATACACCAATGAGGCACTTTTATGAGTAGTAATAAGTGGAGTGGATATTATACAGTGTTCTCAAATACTGTATTTTTTTTTTAAACATTATCTGTTTCTGAAGCTTTCCTTGGACCTCATTATAATTTTTCCACATCATCTTTGAGCTTGGTTATTTTTCTAGGAAATATGTTATCTATTTACATCTTTATCTGTCTATATCTATATGTGTATTTTATCTATATCTACCTCTGTATCTGTCTATTTACATTACTCATGTTTTCAGGCAATATAAAATAGCTATACCAAAATAAATGTTTTTAAGATGAAATTCAGAGGAAAAATAAAACTGGTTTTATGAGAAAAAGTTTTAATTTAAAGTGCTATTCACAGGCTCTTTTAAACCCTGCAAAAAAAAAAAAAAGCATTTGATTATTTAGAATATTCTTAGTTGGGATGGTTGTGATTTACCTTGTTCCTTTATATCCATTTTAAAATGGCCGTGTTGCAGCTTTGTCAAGTACAGGGCTCAGCAAACAATGGCTCATGGGAGTCCACTGCCTATTTTTGTTTTGTTTAAATAATATTTTATTGGAAAATGGCCACACTCATTTGTTTGCCTATTATCCCTAGCTGATTTCATAGCACAATGGTAGAGGTAAATTGTGACAACCTCCATTGCCCATGAAGACTAATTTATGATGTGGTCCTTTACACAAATAGTTAAATATGGATTCAAGTTCAGGAATTATGTACCTTGCAAATTATATTAGGTGACCTAAATTTTCTGATGTCTAACACTGTGCCTTGAATTTGACAGGTAGTCAATAAGTACTTATTGAATACATAATAATTCTAAACTTCCTCAGTAAAATGTAAGAACTACTAACTTGTTATAAAGATTCATGTCCAAATAAAATTATATATAAACAATATAGAAATATACCAGGGGCATTACATAGTAGGGTTTTTTTTTTAAAGATTTTATTTATTGATTTGACAGAGAGAGATCACAAGTAGACAGAGAGGCAGGCAGAGAGAGAGAGAGAGGGAAGCAAGCTCCCTGCCGAGCAGAGAGCCCAATGCGGGACTCGATCCCAGGACCCTGAGATCATGACCTGAGCCGAAGGCAGTGGCTTAACCCACTGAGCCACCCAGGCGCCCACATAGTAGGTTTTTAATAAACCCTGGCTTCCCCTAATATACCTTCACTGTTGAATTTTGGTATAGGGGTGGCTCTTATTCAAAGAGCAACAGTAATACCAAGAACCTGAAATTTTTAGGTGCCTTAAGATCCTTACTCAGAGGTAGACATAATATCATTTTATTCTTATCTCAATTCCTAATTTGTGAAAACGATTAAGGACCTAAGAGCTAAGCAACTTATGAGGAGCATTGGTTCTGTCTTTGAATGCCCAAATTGTCTCCCATCAAATTCAAATTGTGAATAGACCCTTCACATTGTGGGCCTAGCATTCGACAAGAGAATCAAAAGTCTTGGAGCTGTATCTTATCAAATGGAAACTGAGCATAATTGGTCAATTATTCTATAAGTATTAAAGCAGGAAATCAGAGGTAAAGCCAATGTTTGCATGAAACCAATTAAATTTGAGCAATTATGGACAATAAAACTAAACTATCTGCAACTGGCCTTACTGAACTTTGAATATACCTGTGATGAGCTGGTTTGATGGTTATGATTCAACTTCCTCTTTCTGTCAAGATAGAGTACCAGGAGCTAGATTATCCACCCCTACACACTTAAAACATTAAAACACATACACATTTCATCACACAAATATTTGAAACAAGATATTGGGCATCAGGCAAGGGGCAATCAATAATTTCTGAGAAATAAAATCAGTCCTATAACTGCTCCAGTTTACTGCCTTGGGGGTGTTTCCAAACTGTGCCATCATGATAGGGAATTCATGTAGATCCAGGCAAACTCCAGAGTTTGTAAAACAGAACTGAAAATCCAGGGCAACAAAGACAGTTAGAGGTTATAGGATAGAAAAGTACAGGGAGAGCTGCACAGAGAACTCCAAACCTTAAAAGGGTCTCCTTGAGTATTCATCTGAGTACTTGTAAGCCCATGCACATGAGGAAACTACCTTAGACTGGGCAATGAATACCTGAGATGTGTCTGTTCCAAGCCTGTCCTCAGTCTGGAGAATATAAAAATTGGGGTATTAGATAGAGTACTCAAGGGTGTTGACATTGTAGTAGGGAATAATAAACCCATCCTAAACGCTCTTCTGGTGCCACCTAACATATCTTGACCACATGATTCAAATTGTTTCTAAGTAATTTAGTTGCATCCTAGAATAAATTTCATAAATATTTATGAATACAAAAAATACCCAGCATACAATGGTGTGAAATTCACAATGTCTAATATGTTAGTCAAAGATTAGTAAGGATGATAAGAAGCAGAAAACTGTGACCCATAAGAGGAGAAAGATGAAGTAGCTAAAGCCAGCCAAGAGGTGACTAGAATTAACAGATTCTTGACTGTTAAAAATAGTTAAAAACAGACTGTGTTTCAGGTGGTACAGAAACTATAAAAATGACCCAATTCAAATGTGTAGAGTTAACAATTAGAATATCTAGGACACTTGGGTGGCTCAGTTGGTTAAGCAACTGCCTTAGGCTCAGGTCATGATCCTGGAGTCCAGGATTGAGTCCTGCATCAGGCTCCCTGCTGGCCAGGAGTCTGCTTCTCCCTCTAACCCTACCCCTTCTCATGCTCTCTCTCATTCTCTCTCTCTCTCTCTCTCTCAAATAAATAAATAAAATCTAAAAAAAAAAAAGAAAATTATAATATCTAAAATGTAAAACACACTCAATGAGATAATTGGAAATATTTCACTATCAAAGAAAGATTAATGAATTTGAAATTACAAACATAAAACATACAAAGAAAAGGGAATCAACCAATAATCTAAAAATCATAACTGAACTGTGGGAGAACTTTAAACAACCTAATGTATAATTTGAGTCTCTAAAGGAAGAGAATAAAAACATATTTCAAGAAATAATGTCTGAAAACATTTTGAATTTGATAGAAGTTGATGCAAAAAGCTCAATGAATTCCAACCACAAGTAACATTAAGAAAAACTTAAGTCATCTTATAATCCAACTGTCCAAATGAATGATGAAGAAAAAATATCTTAAAAGCTGCAAAAGGGGATAAAAATGTTACCTTCAGAGGAAGAAACTTGTGTCCAAATGAATGATGAAGAAAAAAATCTTTTTAAAAAAGATTTTATTTATTTATTTGACAAAGAGAGAGACAGCAAGAGAGGGAATACAGCAGGGGGAGGGGGAGAGGGACAAGCAGGCCTCCCACTGAGCAGGGAGCATGATGTGGAGCTTGATTCCAGGACCCTGAGATCATGACCTGAGCCAAAGGCAGACCCTTAATGACTGAGCCACCCAGGCACCCCAGAAAAAATCATAAAAGCAGCAAAAGGGGGAAAATATTACCTTTAGAAAATATTACCTTTAAGTTTAGAAGAAACTTAAGTATTACAGCATACTTTTTGTAGAAACAATACAATAAAGTAGACAAAAGATCTGTCTAAAATAACTGACAGATAAGAAGTGCAAGTTTTTAGAATTCTATACCCAGCTAACATATATTTTAAATGTATGGGGTGAAATAAAGACTTCTTTCCAGATACACAAGCTTTGAAAAATTACTTCACCAGAAGTTCCACACTATAAGAAACGGTAAAAATGCTCCTTTACATAGAATAAAGACGGCACAAGATAGGCTCTATAGAAAATGTCGATCCCAGAATTTAACTACATTAATAAATATATCATATTTTTTATTCTTTAAAACTCTTAAAAAGATATTTGATTATTTAAATAAAAAATGTAATACATTATATTTTTAAAATTTATATTTAAAAATAAAATGCATTATAAGAAATACATCACACCAAAATATGAATGAATCTCATACTAATTATGCTGAGTTAAAGAAGCCAGAGGAAATTATTTCATAAATTATGATTGCATTCATATAAAACTCTAGAAAGTGCAAATGAATCTGTAATGACAACAAACCTAGTTATCACTGAGTAAAATGAAGGAAATGAGAGGCAGAGGGACAGAATTACAGTAGGGTATATTGAAGCATTTGAAGATAATGGAAATGTTTATTATTTTTATTTTGGTGATGGTTTTATGGTTTTATACAATGATTAAAACTTACTAAATTATACACTCTAAACATATGTATTCTATTGTATGTCAACACATCAATAAACTGATTTAAAGAAAAAAAAAAGCTTGAAGGTGATAGATGATTGCTAATGACTCCTTTTCCTTACAGTATATTTTTATATGTGTTCAGAACTGTATCTTCAGGAAGGAAATAATCAGAGAGCTTAAGCTGTTTGCCATGGAGTTTATACTAAATATTTATTGGTTGAACTAAATTAAATGCTAACCACATTCATGCAAAATAGTCCAGGGATCTGACCTTCCCTGATCACATTGAGACAAGTGAATTTTCCAGTGTTTAATTCAATTAAATCAATTATTAAATATGATTTACCCCTTACCTTTACTCCTTAGAACAGCACTGCAATATGACAATCAAAACAGAACATATTATCTTTATATATACTGCTTTATTTGTAACCATTATCTTGTTAAACACCCTCAATCTAAACAATCTGGTCAGGTTACAGTAATTTTACTCTGTTCCTCATAACAGATTGCTGCAAACTAATAACACTTTTGGCTGAACCTGCCTTTAGTCATGAAATTAGACATTAAATTGAGAAGTCATCATTCATTAATGAGCACTTTTTTTCCACCTTGAAAGTTGACATACAGATGATGACAAAAACTACTATATCAAAGAACCTGAATTTAAGGTGGAGGGAGACTTACAAATGAGTATGTGTGGTAAAATTTGACAGTTGCTTTGGCAGTCCTGTATTTAGTGCATGATAAGAAAAATGAGGAAGTAGTGGTTACTATTTTTTGAGTTGTTGTCAGAAAAAAGCTTAAAAAACAAGTAAGATTTGAGTTAAATCTTTAAGAATGGCCTTATATTTGACAGGTAGAAAAAGAAAAGGTGGTCATTTAGAAAGATAAATGAGTATATACAAGCAGGGTAGCAACTGAATTGTTTGCAGAGTGAATGGAGACAGCCAAAGATGAAGCTATAGAGTTATTTAAGAGGCAGATTATAGAAGGAGCACATTGTGGAGGGGTTTTAAATCAGACACTTAAAATGTTATTCAGCTTTATGGCCCTAATGGAGTACTCACTCTAAATTATTCTTGCCTTGTTATAATTATCCACAGCTTATTCTGAAATGTAACAGTTTTTCTGCTATTCTTTATAAGGACAAAAAACTACCTAAACCACTTAGAAAGGTCTTCACATCTTAAATTCTGCTGAAACATTATATTTATACACAGCATCAGTTTTTTAAAATTCTCTAAACTTAATTACTAGTGTGGTTTAGGTCACATGAAACAAGTTATGTATAATCCAGGAAGACCTTTCTTAGAGTTCCTGCTTTTGTCCTCTTCATCTTACTATCAGTAAGGTCCTTCACATTTCAGAGGATCTGGGGTTATATGAATTATAGAATTAACATATAATAATGTAAATTAAAATTAACAAAATATTAATATTAATCACTGCACATTGAGTGCTAGCTCTGTGATAAACATAAGGTGAAGTGCTTGTGTATTCTTTCCTTTAATTCTCATGACTAACCAATGAGGTTGCCATTTCACTGAGGAGCAAACTGAAGCTTCAGATAGTTAAGGTCATATAGATAGAGACTGGAGTGCAGCTCTGTCAGATTCTAAATAATGTAATAAAATGTAAGGTTAATGAAATAACTGGTACCCTACTAAACCAAAATAACTCTTGTATTCTCAGAATGTAATTTAGAACCTGCAAAGAATATAATATGCCCAATTACTATCAACATTAAAATGAGAAAAGCCATTTCATTGTTAAATATTCTATTACTCCTTTAAAATTCAATCTACAAAGACATTTTTAAAACAAAGTATACAAAAAGCATAATTTGAATTCAAATGTTAAGTGCTTCTGATTCTAGGGGAAGCATTGGAAGTTGTTTGGAATTCTTGAATGAATATCTCTAAATTGGACATTTACATAAAAGAGGTTTATTTTTGAAGGCATATAATTTTGAATCTGCAGAGTGTATATGTGCCTGTTTGTATATAATGAGTCAAATTGGAATGCTGTTACCTGTAAGAATAGGATCTGTCATCTTCAAGATTCAAATGTAACCCATGTACAAACTATTTAATTGAGAAAGAAAATAGTAACAGTGTGTTGCTTCTTTTTTATGCTTTACATGGAATAAAATGTCAGAGAGTATCGAAAGGCTTTAGCAATTCTGCTTCTAAGGACTTTAATGACAGATACAAGGCTAAAGCCCCATGCAGCATTATGAAAATTTATCCCACATGTGCTTTAATTATATGTGTTAACTTTACAGACAAAGCCCGATTGTTCTAGCTGTCAGCATAGAGGATCAAATACAAATGTGAATACATGGGGCACACTGTGCTGATTTTCCTAACATACCGCAATCCTACTTGATTTTCTTTAACATTAATGATGAACCTTAGACCAAAATGTTGATGAACAGAAGACAAAATCAAATTGTAATCCTTCACTCACTTAAAAAATTATAGATTTTTTGCTTTATAATATGATAATTAACATAATTATTAAAGACATCATTAGTGTGTTTGTTTTCAATCAAAACTGTCAATGAACTGGTGGTACATACAAAAGTTTTTAATAGGGGTTATATTAAAAGTAGCAGAACGAAGATTAAGATAGTTGGATTTCTAAAGTATTCTTATTTTATGTGAAAAAAAATCTAGTTTGTTCTAAAATATCAAATTAAATTATTTACCCTGAAACACATCACCTTTATTTCTAGAGAAATCTTCTAATCATCACTTCTATTCAAAATCATTCCATCACTTTGAATTTATTATTATATTATGCCTGAAGTCCAGGGTGGAAAATTTCAGTCTTATATCAGAGATTAACTCCCAGAATCTGAAGCTAATCAATGTCTCCAACAGTAATGTTTGCAGAAATTGCAAAATATGCATCTACCTATGGAAGTATTCTAATGGATAAAGCAATCATATCAAAAGCCTTAATTCTTTATTCTTTTCTATATCCATGTTATTTGTCATATAATTTTGCCTTTCCACTTGCTTTTGTGTTCCTCTGCCTTCATCATGAGCATATTCTAGTGATGGCCTGTTAAATAATGAGGTAAATGGGGGAGACAGATCTACTCACATAAGGCCAGTCTGTAGCTGACCCTCAAACACATGAGTGATGAGCCTAGACTAAATTGGCAAACTATAGATTTGTGGACTAAATGAATACTTATTAACTTGGGGCACTAAGCTTTAGGATGTTTTACTGACCATAATTATAGGAATAGATCATTAATTCACATCACTTTCTTTTTAGCTGAATTTTTTTTTTAAAGATTTTATTTATTTATTTGACAGAGAGAGATCACAAGTAGATGGAGAGGCAGGCAGAGAGAGAGAGAGAGGGAAGCAGGCTTCTTGCTGAGCATAGAGCCCGATGCGGGACTCGATCCCAGGACCCTGAGATCATGACCTGAGCGGAAGGCAGCGGCTTAACCCACTGAGCCACCCAGGCGCCCCATCTTTTTAGCTGAATTTTTAATTAGTGTTTAAAACATTAGTATTTAAAACTGAATGAAGCTATACCTAATTTAAATATTCACATTTTATCATAATATTTTTCCACATCCTTACATCTAAAGAATATTCATTAACCTTAAGGTACATGTGGTTTTATCACCAGATAGGTATTCAGTCACAGGATACTTGGTTAATTTAACTAGGATGCCATCTCAGCGTGCTGGCATGGAACATAGCCCCACCAATATCTTCTTACCAATTAATATAAAGACTAGATCTTTTTCTAAGTAAACTCCTATTTCCAGACCAGGTCCCAATTCTTCTAATTTAATCATTGTTTAATGGGTTAATTTGTAGCCATGTTCAATTTAAATGTTTTGGAGCTGGAGAAGTTGCCACTGAGATCTGTAAGAACTATTAAATCTTTCTTAAAGTTACAATTTTTTGGAGTAGCTCTTGGTCTTACTGTGTTTAATGATCATTGGTGTTCTATATATGCATGATCTGTCTGCCTACAACAAACACAAGTTTGCAAACTTGTCCACAGGCCAAATCCTGCCTGCCACCTGTTTTTTATTGTTATTGTTACTGTTTTCTAATTAAATTCATTAGAATACAGCAATGCTTATTTATTTACATATTGCCCATAGATGTGTTTGTGCTACAATGACAGAGTTGAATAATAGAGACAGAGAATGACCTATAAAGGCTAAAATATTGATTTTATGACCATTTGTAGAAAAGTTTACAATTTCCTGGCCTATTACATCAAGTATTTATTTTTTATTTAGTTTTGAACATCAGTCATGCATTTCTCAAATTTTGCATTGATTTTACCAAGTCCATTTATTATTTCTATGCATTTTGGTAAAAAAATACATTAAACATTTACATATTTTAAAAGCAAAGTCAGATGAACAGATGACAGACAATTGTATTATCTGCCATTCATGAAGTAAATCAAGTCTGAGTAATTCATTGGATTATTCAAAGTTCTCCATAAGTTGGCCCTGTCACTATACTAAAGTTGATGCATCACTATCTTTTACCATACCATTCTTTAAAATCATGCCTCTCAGAGAAAAGTTTTCCATTAATTTTCTACTATCCCTACCTCCTTCAGGTCTCCTTTTGAAATGTACTATTTTCTTATTTAATATAATTCAAGAGTCAACTTTTACAAGTATCATTTTTCTTGCTAATTTTAATCTAAAAATTTCAAATCATCGTGTCAACTACATGTTGATCTATAATATAATTATACAATCAATCATGTTTATTTCTGAGGCCATATTTCAAGCAAAACATGATTTTATAAGTAAGATATAAGTTCTTAAGCCAATTGTAATCTTCTCATGTATTTTATATTCCCTAAGAACTGAGCAAATTGCTGGTTTCAGAGTTTAACAAACTTTTTTTGAATAAAAAAATGGACAAAGACTTCAATTCAAAAAGTTTGAGATGCTCAGTGAGTTTACATTCAAGCTTAGCACTAAATTAAGAGTTGGAAACAAAGAATACAAGGCCAAATAAGACAGTTTGAAATGAAAATTATGGACATGTAAGAATCCATTCTTAGAACTAGCTATAAAACAATACTAAAATAGTACATTCTAGAAAAAGAGATTGCTGTATTTTAATGAATATATATTAGGTATTCAAAATGAATCTGATTTATATAATGTAGTTTTGTAGGTTGAAACTGAGAAGGTAGAAATCCATTCCCCTTTCCTTAACAGGGAGAGCTTTGTGATACAGTCTCATTACATCATATGAAAATGACCTAAGAGTGGGAAAAAATTATATGGAGATTAAATTTAAAACACTTAAATCACTTTGGGGGTTTGAGGTTGAAAATATTGAATTTTTATTGCTAGTCAAGTCACAAGATTTAATGGAATACTCTTCTTTAAAAAAAAGAAATTGGAATTCTAAATGTTTTATTCTATACTATCAGAACCTTTTGAATATAAAACCCTGATATTTAAATACCATGAGTGGAGAACTGTGGTTTTCTGATCTTCCAGAATGAGACTAAAATTACTCCAAGAACAGTCTCTCTTAGGACATTTTATTTAATTTTATTTAATTATTTATTTAATTGCAAAATATGCATCTACCTATGGAAGTATTCTAATGGATAAAGCAATCATATCAAAAGCCTTAATTCTTTATTCTTTTCTATTCTTTTCTATATCCATGTTATTTGTCATATAATTTTGCCTTTCCACTTGCTTTTGTGTTCCTCTGCCTTCATCATGAGCATATTCTAGTGATGGCCTGTTAAATAATGAGGTAAATGGGGGAGACAGATCTACTCACATAAGGCCAGTCTGTAGCTGACCCTCAAACACATGAGTGATGAGCCTAGACTAAATTGGCAAACTATAGATTTGTGGACTAAATGAATACTTATTAACTTGGGGCACTAAGCTTTAGGATGTTTTACTGACCATAATTATAGGAATAGATCATTAATTCACATCACTTTCTTTTTAGCTGAATTTTTTTTTTAAAGATTTTATTTATTTATTTGACAGAGAGAGATCACAAGTAGATGGAGAGGCAGGCAGAGAGAGAGAGAGAGGGAAGCAGGCTTCTTGCTGAGCATAGAGCCCGATGCGGGACTCGATCCCAGGACCCTGAGATCATGACCTGAGCGGAAGGCAGCGGCTTAACCCACTGAGCCACCCAGGCGCCCCATCTTTTTAGCTGAATTTTTAATTAGTGTTTAAAACATTAGTATTTAAAACTGAATGAAGCTATACCTAATTTAAATATTCACATTTTGAATACAAGTTTGGATTTAATTTATGATTACTAAAAATGTAACCCCCATTCTCTAACCATTTTATCAAAAACTGTCAGCTCCCTGTCATTCAGATATTAAGATTTTCAGCTACTCTTAATTAACAGGGAGAGCTTTCCTTCTCTGGGCCTGCTAGAATCTAGGTATATCTTAATTTTAGTTGAGTTTGCTTTGCTTTATTTTGTTTGTTTATTATAACAATGTTATGAATTGAATTTCAGTTTTTTTCAAGATCTGTTGAAGTCCTAACCAGTGAATTATCTTATTTAGAAATAGGTTCTTTGAAGATATAGTCCTAACATTAGATTTTAAACTTCTGGGAATTGAATTTATAAATTCCTGCAATGCATGAAGCTCACTTTTAGAGATGGACAAGCCTAATGTCTTCTCACTTTTACTCTTTTATTCCCCACTTTTATCTTGTTCCTTTCCTTCTCATGCAATTTACTGTAAGCTCCTCCAAGTGTTTTCAGACATTTACTGCTACTAGATTCTAGTACTGCTCAATCCTGTGACCTGATGGGCTAAAACATTATCCCAAGCTTATCTCTGCCTGCATTCCTAATACCCAACAGGATCAAATTTCATAGTATTTCATCTCCCTGCCTTTTTATGATGCTGAAATTTTAATGTTTAAGCCTCTCCCAAAAGGCAAATTTATCAGTACTAGTTTCCTTTCCACCTTCAGACTCTTTTTGTCTTCATTCTGAGGGAACACACAAAGACTTGATGAATTAAATCAGTTATTCAATAAATTTTGCTTTAGAAAATACTACTTGTTAGTCACCCTCTTAAGTGATAGAAATATCAAAAACTGATTTCTGAATCTGTGCCATAAATCTTAACAAATGCATTAAAATCAATACCTCTCTATGTCTAGCATTTCACAATGTATTCTTTCCTATTTTTCTGATTACTTTTTCTAAAAAATCTCTTGTACTAAAAAGTAATTAAGCCATGCCTTTTATATGCTCTTCTAATATAGACTGATACAATGCTTCCTTTCCAGTAATTAGTCAAAGTTATTCTAATTTTTAAAGGATTTACAAATAAGAGTATTATATAAGAAATTTCATTTGGAATATTTTATCAAAACATTAAACTAAATAAAGCAATTTTAGTGCTTTAGCAATTGTTATTTGATATCTAACTGGAAATATGATATTCATTCTGCTCTTAAATAGCACAATCAAAGGGTTATTGCAGAAGATAGATGTCCTAAGATATAGTCAAGATGACTTCATTAGGGTAGGCCCTAATTCAATATGACTGGTGTTTTTATAATAAGAGGAACATTTGAACACAGAGACACACTGGAGATGGTATTGGTGGAAGAGGCAGAGATTGGAGTGACGTATCTTCAAGTGAAGGAATATCAATTACGGATGATTTCCATCAGAAGCTAGGAGATGGCAAGGAAGGGTTCTGTCCTACAGGTTCCAATGGAAGTATGGTCTTGCTGACAGAGATTTCAGACTTCAAGCTTCCAGAACTGTGAGATAATAAATTTATGTTATGTTAAGCCCTTCAGATGTGGTATTTGGTTAAGGTAGTCTCTACAACTGCTACAGAGCTTAGTACCAGAAAGTGAGGTTCTGCTGTAAGAAGTACTTAAAAATGTGGAAATGGCTTGAAATTGGGTAAGGGTAATGGCAGGAAGAATTTTGAGGCATTTAATAGAAAAAGCAGTTTGTCTTAAAGAAACTCTTGGTAGAAATAAGGATGTTAGAGGCAGTTCTGGTAAAGACTGAAAAACAGCAAAGAAGAGCAATAGAGAAAGGAATTATTGTCTTAGAGAATTCATATATTGTCATGAACAGGGTATTGCTACAAATGTGAATATTAAAGATGCTTCTGGTGAAGTCTCAAGGCATTGAGGAATCTGTTAGTGAACACTAGAGGTAAGGTGATCTTTGCTGTAAAGTGAAGAGCATTTAACTGAATTGGCTTCTTGTGTTAGCTGAAAGACGGAACTTTTATGCAATGTATTTGTATATTTAGCAGAGGAAATTTCCAAGCAAAGTGTGGAATGTGCAACCTTGTTTCTCCTTATTGTACTTATAATAAAATGTGAGTGGAAAAATGATAACAGAAGGGGTTGTTAAGCAACAAAAACCAGCTTTTGATGATTTGGAAAATTCTTAGCCTGTCTAGGTAACATGCTCTGCAAACAGGGCAAGATTATAGCTGGACGTACATTTGCTAAAGGGATCAGGTGTGTGGTTCCTGGATCCAATCAACCTTCGCAGCAGAAGCTAGGAATAGTTATGCAGTTATTCAGGAAAAGTCTGTGGAGGACTCTTGTCTGATGGTTGGGGCCACCATGAATTGCAGGGGAGAATGACAAGGTTTTTAAGAATTTTGTACCCACTAAAGCATTGTCAGCCTATACTGAAAGGGACTGACATGAAACAGAATGAAGGCAACTTACTTACAAAGTAGAGTGATGAATGTACAGGCTTGCACTGCCTGGTGTGCAAGTGGGTAGAGCTGCCACCCCAGCAGGCCCAGAGAAGGAAGCATCAAACTGTCCAGGATTATTTTCAGGTCTGAAAATACAGTAGAAAGTTTTTACTGGGCTGCAGACTTGCTTTAGATGAGTGACTCCTTTATTACTTTTTCTCCTTTATGAAATGAGAGTGTTTATTCTGCATTTGACCTACCATTGTATTTTGGAAGCAGATAACTTATTTTTTAGGTTTCACAAGTACATGGCTGGAGGGAAATTTTACCTCATAATTAAGCATATCTATAGACTCACCCATACCTGACTTAATATGATTTATTATATGAGATTTGGGATCTTTTGCTTTTGAGTTAATTATTCTTAGGTAAGGTTTTTGAACTTAGTTGATGCTAGAATAGGTTGACTTTGGGAATAACATGATGAAAAGTATTTTGCAGGTGGAAAGTACAGGAATTAATTATTGCCTACTTTTCTTTAATTTTCTAAATGTGTTTACTACTAATTGATCCTAAATCTTTCTGCAAATACAGAAAATTTCACTCTTAAAATTTTTTTTAAAGAATTTATTTATTGGGGCGCCTGGGTGGCTCAGTGGGTTAAGCCACTGCCTTCATCTCAGGTCATGATCCCAGGTCCTGGGTTCAAGCCCCGCATTGGGCTTTCTGCTCAGCAGGGAGCCTGCTTCCTCCTCTCTCTCTGTCTGCCTCTCTGCCTACTTGTGATTTCTCTCTGTCAAATAAATAAATAAAATCTTAAAAAAAAAATAAAGAATTTATTTATTTATTTGACAAACAGAGATAACAAGTAGGCAGGGAGGCAGGTAGAGAGAGAGGAGGAAGCAGGCTCCCAGCTGAGCAGAGAGCCCGATGCGGGACTCGATCCCAGAACACTGGGATCATGACCTGAGCCGAAGGCAGAAGCTTTAACCCACTGAGCCACCCAGGCGCCCCTCACTCTTAAACGTTTTTAACAACACGAACTCATATATCTAATTTTTTTTTTTTTTTTTTTTTTTTTTTTTTGTATACTGGGGGCCTTTCTAGTCTAGTCCCTTGCTCTTCCATTCCAGTCTTTGTATTTGCTATCTGGATTTTCTGGATGCTGTTCTTTTGGGATTTCATCTTTATCCACTTTCTTATTATCGACTTTCTTTTTATTGGATCCCTATTTTAGGGACTCTACATCTTCACATTTACTGTCTCCTTGGTATAGGGTGTATCTTTTAGTAGCTTCCAGAGAATGGGTGGATGACAGGTGAATTAGCCAAACTTTAATAAGAAAAGCCAAACTATTATTGGTGTTTAACATAAAGATTTTCTATAGGCCTCAGTCTTTCCATAGTTGTAGGCAATAGTGGAACATCTTTTGTAAGCTGGTATTTCTACATCTGGTGTAGAACCTAAAGTCACTATAGGTCAGTTGGATTGGCAGTTAAGAAGGAAAACTGAATGTGCAGAACAAAGATAAATTGGAATCAGGAGGGCAACTGGAACATGCAAGGGCATACTAGAATTGTTTTCTGTCCCTTCCTACCTTAATGTTGTGGGTTGCTTGTAGAAGAAAATATTGCCCATTACCACAGAGATACCTATGTGCCTGCCCTTCCAAATCTAATACAGAACGTTTCTTGTGGCTAATATTAACCTGATGCCATACAGAAAACGAAATGCTGGAAATATTTAGTTGGGTTTTGAATCTAATGGAGGCAAACACATATATTCACATCTATAATATAATCTTTAACCTTCAGAATACTCTGTATGGATTTATCATTTGGCATGGTTCTTATCAGTTAATGCCAATTTATAGAAATATAGACAGAGCATACTTATGAAGTAAGGGCATTCTAACAAAGGAGTTAGTGGCAACGTGTTAGGATTTTGCTTCTTTCTAAAGGGCTGCTGCTCAGATGAGGGCAAATTTGGTTTGATTGTCCTTCATGAAAGCCAATTTAAATTTTTCTTATATTTTTATCAGTTAAGTCATTTTGTGAGGGATCTTTGGCTTTAAAAAATGAGAGTTATTAATTTTGAGTAAATGTTTTGTGGAGTATGAATTCAAAGTTAATAGAGTAAGAAATACTTGAAATTTCAGAACTATAACAAACCAGTGCTTATCAGAATCTATTGCTCTATCTAGAGTTTCAGTTTAATGAGCATACTAACATTTCAGCATCCATTACACACTGAAAAAAAGTTTTCAATAATTAAGGATAATTGGCAATAGAAATAAAACGAGCAGATGAAAATGACTCTGCATTAGACTTTGGCAGTCTGCTCTTTCAATGTGTTGCTGGAAAAAAAGAGAAGGGAGGATGATGATTTTAAGTAGCAATCCAAATTGGTCAACTGTGTCCTTATTATTTAGTACTTTTTTTTTCACACTCTGTACTTCAGCTTCCATTTTTAAATTATTTTATAAAGTTTCCTCAAGTTGCCCACAAAACACTATTGTTAAACTTAAAAACCAATCAAATTATGACTATCTTTAATGATTATACAGTGTCATTTTGTGTCAGTTAGCTTTAATTTGTAATATCATTTAAAAAGACAAATCATTTTAAACAACCTATCTAATACAGAACACCATTGTTTATTATATTTTCCAATACAAGCTCATTAAACCTAACTGGTTTCATTAAGGAGATTTTGTCGTTCAAAAGTAATCTTCAAAATGGCATATTTGAGGCTTTATTTTATATTGGTGCCTATTGGAAGGAGGAATATCTTTCATGTCACTAGAAAAATGCTAAGAAGTTACATAGCAGTCTACTTGTCTTGATTTAAGACCAGATTAGGTATTTGTCTACGTTAAGTTTATTTCTGAATGTCCTATTTTTTTTCAATAGAAATATTGAATTTTCAATAGAAATATTTGAGCATTCTGATTAAAATAACATTTTTAATATTCTTTTCTAAGTGTTTATGAAAATGCTTAATAAATAAAAACTTAATAAAAACGCATGTAGACACATGTGCACACAAAGACAGGCATGCAAAGACATATGTAGGCACATGCACACATGTAAGAACACACAGACACAAGTGTACATTTGTACATATGTACTCACATATGTGCATGTTCTCACATGTAAAGAAGGACACACATATTAAAATTAGCATTCGTAACATCACCACTGCCAGGGACAATCTCTGAAGGAAATTATTACTTGAACTGAGGAGGAATTTTATCAACTGTGAACCCAAGTGAATAAAAACATGAAATTGTCTTATACTTTTGGAATTTGTTGTCAAATTTCCTCCTGTTAGAGTTACATACCAGCAAACCTCTTAATGTCAGATTTTCTTGGGAGTGTTTGTTAAAATTCATATTCACAGACATTATCAAGACCTCCTGAATCTTACATGTTGTGTGGCTTAGAGATACACATCTTTCTTGGAGACATAAGCTGCTTTGGTTGCGTACTAAAATCTGGAAATCATTGTGGGGCAAATGTTGGCGCTGTGTGTTTAGGGCAGGCATAGTATTAATTTCCATCCTCTCCAGTTTAAAAACAAAGTTCAGACTGTAACTCTGAGGAAACAGCAGTGAAAGAAGAAGAGAGAATGGCAGGTGACACATTTTATTCTTTAATTTTACAAATTTCTTTAATGAAGTGTTGTGTTGATGGCTTAAAAGAAGTAGAGGGAAGTTGGGGAAGTAAAGGATAACAAAAAGAGCACTATGTGGTAAGCTTTTGGTTTCACATCAGTTCTTCTCATGGGATGTTCCAAGAGACAGGCAGAGGGGCTAGCAACCTATTCCAGATGGTTATCATAGTGCTACATTAAGGGAAATAATGGAAATTGTACATGGACCTATATATATCAAACCATTCATCAGATATAGAGATGAGGGGAAACTGGATAAACAGAGAACAGAATCAAAACAAAGCAAAACTCAACATCTTCTCTCTCAGGCCATGCATTCATTTAAAGGTTATTCGCTGAGCTCCTCTTATATACCAGATACTGAAGATAACCACACACAAGAACTTATGTTTCCATTAAGTTTACATTTTAGTGGGGAGAGACATACATGATACAAAATAAATAAGTAAACAAAGAAAGTGGTAAGTGTTATGATAAAAGAATAAAACAGGAAGAGATAAACAGTGAATGTAGAGGGAAAAATACTATATTTTAAAAAGATTTTATTTACTTATTTGAGAGAGAATGAAGGAGAAAGAGAGCACAAACATGATGAGGGGCAGAGGGAGAAGCAGGCTCCCACTGAGCAGGGAACCCGCTGCAGGACTCAGTCCCAAGACTCCAGGATTATGACCAGAGCAGAAAGAAGCTGGCCAACTGACTGAGACACCGAGACACCCAAAAAATACTATTTTAAATGGAGGATTCAAAGAAAATATCACTGAGAAGGTGACATCAAGCATAGACCTAAAATGGCAAAAGTACAAACCATGAGCATTTTTGAAAGTATCATTTGCAACTGAGAAAAGAGCAGATACAGAGTTCTAAAGTGGGAGGTTATTAACATGTCTGTAAAAGCAAGGAGGTCCTGATGGCTGGAGTAACGTGAGCAAAAAGGGACTAAGAACATACACTCAGAGAGGTAGGGGTTTGAAGACCAGGGATTTGGAACACAGTTTTGGCTATGTAGCATCTACACATGAGTACTGAGTCAGATGGCAAACTAAAGATTTTGAGTCAAGGGATGACCTGATCTAACGTCCTTTAAGATGGAGATTCTTGGCTACTTTTATTAATACACTATAAATGGAATAAGGAATAAGCAGAGGAACCATTAGGAAGATAATGTAGTGATTCAGGAGAAAGAAGGTAGTAGCTCAAAAGTCCTGCTAATAACAGAGATGAGATGAAGAAATTCGATTCTAGGTACTTTTTTTTTTTTAAGATTTTATTTATTTATTTGAGAGAGAGAGAGAGAGCATGAAAAGGGGGAGGGTCATAGGGAAGAAGCAGACTCCCCACCAAGCAGGGAGCCCGATGTGGGACTTGATCCTGGGACTCCAGGATCATGACCTGAGCCAAAGGCAGTCACTTAACCAACTGAGCCACCCAGGTGCCCTGATTCTAGGTACTTTTGAAAAATCTTGTACTCCCTCCATCCCTATATGACTTAATGGGAAAGGTACCTCACTTCCATGGTATTCTTCCCCAGAACTCCAGTCTAACCATGAGAAAACATCAGACAAACCCAAATTGAGGGACATTAAAAAAACAAAAACAAAAACAAAAACCTTGATGAATGTGCCTCAAAAGTCAGGGAAAACAAGGAAAGACTGAAAAACTGTCACCAACCTTAAAAAAAAAAAATTTAAGGAAGAACGATGACTACATTCGATGTGAGATCCTAGTTTGGATCCTGGAAGGGAAAAATGGCATTATTACAAAACCTGGTATAATTTATATCCAGTCTGTAATTTATGTTATTATTCCAATGATGATTTTAGTCTTAACAAATGAACCATGATAATGCAAGATATTAACATTCTGGGAAAGAGGTGAAGGATATACAAGAAATATACCAACTAGCTGTGACTTTTATGTAAATCTAAAATTATTCTAAATTTTTTAAATGTTTTAAGTAATGACAGGATTCAAGATAATTTGCTGTGTGATATAAAAGAAACAAACAAAAATCATTGAGGGTAACTCTAAGAATTTTAGTCTGACTACTTGCAGAATAAATTTCCTTTTACATTATAAAAAAAAGTTTTGCCCTTTTTAAATAGTTTTTTAGATTTTTTTAAAAAGATTTTATTTATTTATTTGACAGAGAGAGAGAGAGCACAAATAGGCAGAGCAGCAGGCAGAGGGAGAGGGAGAAGCAGGTTCTCCACCAAGCAGGGAGCCCAATGCGGGGCTCGATCCCAGGACCCTGGGACTATGACCTGAGCTGAAGGCCACCATTTAACTAACTGAGCCACCCAGACACCCCTAGATTTTTTTTCAAAGCACAAAATTTAAATAATAGCAGAGAATTACAAGAACAAAGAAAGAAATATATAAAAAGATGGCAAGAAAAAGAGAAAAACATACTGGAGAATTAAACACGAGAAAGACAAAATTAGAGTGAGGATGTTGGGCAAAATAGAAAAGAAAGCGTAATATGAATGTTACTGAATTTTCTGGACTATACAGATTTTAATGTTTTTTAGGAAAAGAAAGTATAGATTGGACTTAATATTAGTTTGAACTATGTTTCCTCAAAAGTACTTCACTGCTGAGATTGGACTGCTTGGTTCCAATATCTATAAAGGTTATACCTTTGTTTTTTAATCTTCACATTTTCAAGGACAGTAAGAGAAAAGAATATATGGTGCATTAAATCTAATACTACAGAATTAGAAAACAGGAGAATCATGCTAAAAAAAAAACACAACAGAATAAGAGCATGCTTTTATAATTAATTATTGCAGAAGAGAAATTTAGAAAACTGGCATCACAAATCTAAAAATAGATGGATATGGAAATGTATGCCAAAAATTCATATACAGTGATGTGATAGCAAGTGATTGGCTATAGAGAATGATTTTGTTTGATTACTGAGAGTTTGGGCAGAAAAGTATATTCTATATATGGTGTGTCAAAAAACAGTGAACCCTCTAATAATAAAGGGATGAACATCAAATAAAAAGAAAAACTAGTATAAATCCTTAAGACTGTAACTAACAGGGTGTGTATGAGAAAAGAAAAAAGGTCAACATGATTATAGCGTGGAAGGTGATGTGTAGAGAAATATGAGATGGAGTCACATGGGTAAGAAGTTACCAGTCATGGCTCTTGACCCTTAAAAAAAAGATAATTGAGTTTTTAAAGTGCTACTGTAAACCTTTAGATTATTTTTAAATAGGAGAGTGACGTGATCTGATTTATATCTTTTAAATGTATGCTTCGATTGTGAAGAATGGAATTTGAGGAAACAAGGGAGGAAAGAGGCAACTAAAAAAAAAGACTGGCAAAGAAGCTAAAATTTGTAAGCAAAATACACATACACACACACACACACTTTGAAAAGAGTTAAGAGTAGGGTTCGTATTACCAAAATTAAATGTCATGTACTAGCAGTATCTGTTAGCATTCATTGAATGTTTAATGTGCCCCTATGTTTACCGTCCTCTCATGCAATGAAGTTGGGTTATGAAAGTTGTTTTGGTCTAATTCCTCTGAGCATAAATGAAGTGTGGCATTTTTTGGTTTGAAGCAGGTAAGAGACGATATGTTCCTCATTTACTTTCAGCCCCACTATTATAATTTCAAAGCCAAGCTTTCCATATGGTACAGCCACCAACTGAGTGAGACACCTTTACACCATCAGACTATATCTAACCAATAAATTAGTAAATCTTTTTTGTGTTAATAATTGTCTTTATTATTGTTCAGATTTAAGTTTATCAGATTGAGCAGCTAACATTAATTATTGTAATTAATACATGTACCTATTAAAATTATGTTTATAAAACTAATAAATGACTTGAGTCATACAGAGATCATGATACTGTGCTTAACAATAAAAGTTGATATGAAACCATCCATGTGCCATGATCCAAAACATAGTAAGGTGAAGCACACATAATCAAAATAACTGACAGATTATACCAACATTGTATCCATGTATATTACTGAACAAATGATTTTAATTTATTTTTATACTCTGTATTCTCTCTCTCTTGTCTATATATATATGTACATATATATTTTTATACTCTGTATTTTTATTTTTATATTTATAAAATATATTTATATTTATAAAATATATTTAATTATATTTTATATATTTATACTCTGTATTCATTTTTATACTCTGTATTCTCTCTCTCTCTTTCATATATATATATATATATATATATCAGGGTAAATTGCATTTATAAACAAGTCATATTTTTTTAGCAAGAGAAAAAATATAATTAAGAGTAGTTCTTAAGTAAGCAGAAGCATATTCTCCTCTGTTACTTAATAGCTGCAAGACCTTGATGAATCATTTAGTTCCTTGAGCCTCAGGACTGTTATTGTTCAATGGGAACAATTCCTTACCTGAAGAAATGCAGGGGGGCTTATCTAGGCAGGTTTTAAAAACCATGAAGATGTATGCTTCTGGTCTACTCTGTATGTTTTTTAGTTAAGACTCACTTTTATCTTCTATTTCTTTATGAAATTGCAGGAGCTGTTCCACTAAATCTCATGCAGTATCCTCATAGATATAAATATTGTACACATTATATATAAATCCAGTAACTTTGGCTCATCTTGAAAAATTTTCATCAAGTTTAGTTATTTTGTGTATCTCTTTCTGAACTATCCAAGTTATTCATTTATATCTCAAGTGGAAAATAGAGTTCCAATATTGTTCTATTTAATGCTGGCTATGTTTCAAAATGACAGTTTTATTTATATAGTATTTGGAAAACAATATTGAAAGTACAGCTGAATCACATGCATATGTATTAAATGCATATGCATAATCATTTATATAATCTATATGTAATATATGTATATATAATATGTATAATTTGTATATATAGTGTATATATAAGTATATATAGTGTGTATATTTATGGTGTGTGTGTGTGTGTGTGTGTGTGTGTGTGTGTATGAAAGGCATAAAATATTTTACATTTGAAGAACACTGACCAAATGTGGAGGAGACACCCTAGACTGATAGGCAGAATTTCTTATTCTCAGGGAATTCAGGATCTGAGAAAGCAAACACTTGATGAGACTTCCTATATCCATTTTATTGAGGAGAAATTTAAGATTATTTTTATGAAGACAGATACATGAATGTGTTAAATGGGGATTACATATGAGTAGAAGAGAAAAATAGATGCCAAATTATATTAACAATTTTCAGGCTTTAATTCTATTTTAAATGCTTGAGATGGTTTTTGTTTCCTGTTTGGATTGTGACTGATACAGCACTCCATATAATATAAGCCCCCAAAATATTGAATAACTTTTGAACCCTTTATCTAAGAATTATATTTCTAATTCAAAATGTACACTGTAGTCTAAAGAGTGAGATATCCATTTTCCTGAAGAAAACGTATTTGAGAGATATGTGGATATCAGAACAGATAATATACTCATTGAGAACTTCTCATCAGGCTCTAGAAAAGCCCAAAGGAAGAATAAATAATGCCAACTTCACTTTCTGTGTTCTCACATCAATAAAGGCATTGATTTTAATGTCACACTAGAATTGTGTTCTCTCTCATATTTTAAATTTTAATCAAGTTGGGATTAATTGGTAGCTCCAAGTGATATTGATCCGAGACCTCATCTGTGAAGACTCCTGGAAATGCAAGGATTTGAGTATACAAATTCCTATGTATCTCTCCAAAAGCAAGTGCTGTGTGCAACATAAATTCTTTCATTAATGTTTTTGGGGGTGATGATTTTTAGAGTTGATAATACTGGTTAATTATAATACATATTGCACAATTATTTGTCATTTTTGATGTGTTCTCCATGTTATATGAGCATCTGGAACACGGATTTACAAAAGTACCAACTCCTACAGAAAAAACTCAAGAGTTTCAGCAAAGTATTAATTTCATCTATTCTTCTCATTATTTTCATCCTTAAAAATATTTCAAATCCTTATCTGTCCATGCTTCCATGCTTTTGCAGGCCACTGTTCCTGTAAGATTCCGTTTATTGCCTTTCCAGTTCCCAGCACATCTCCAGTCCAAGTTTGCCTGTGGAGCCAGCAATAGCTCTGTTGCAAACTGAACTCCTCTGCATATGCAAACTTTTTTTTTTTTTTAAATATTTTATTTGTTTATTTGACAGAGAGCTAGAGAGAGAGCACAAGTAAGCAGAGTGACAGGGAGAGGGGGAGAGAGAGAAGCAGGCTCTCCGCTGAGCAGGGAGCCTGATGTGGGACTCGATCCCAGGACCCTGGAATCATGACCCGAGCTGAAGGCAGCCACTTAACCAACTGAGCCACCCGGGCGCCCCAGCATATGCAAACTTTTTAATTCTACATAAGGGTGTATTGAGACTTAGCAGTTGTGATTGATTTAAAACTGTAATACCCATAAGGATCATTTTAGACTCTGGTTAGAAAGAAATTTGTAAGCCACGCAATCACAGGTTTTGATTTGGGAGACCCCAAAAGCTGCATTTTTAACCAGATTATCAGGGAAATCTTTCCCAAGTGAACTAAGCATAACTATTCAAGAAATACTGGTTTAAATGAAAGAAATCCTTCAGCCACAAGCTTAGAAATGCCAAGTTTAAATACTGCAGCCCTGGTCTCATGGAAAATGTCGTTGGGAGTGGGGGTGGGGGAGAGTGCTCCAAGTGGAGTGATATCATCTCCAGTATGAAAATTTTGAGCTTATGTCCTTAATATGTGTCTTTTAATTTACTTATAAAACATACATAATGCCTTATATAACAGGTTATGTATATTTTAGAGAAACAAATAGAAATGGAGAAGCCAAGGGAAAAAGCAAAAAGCATTAGAAGAGTCTATGAATGTTCCACCCATTACTTCTGTGTTCCTTAGGGGTTAGACACCACACATTGGAGATCACTGATCAGATATAGGATCACAGGAGAACATAATCCTAGAATAATGTAGGGGAAACTAGAGTGCTTTTACCAGTTGCAGTAAGTTTTTAGGGTATTACTAAACAATTAGAGAAGGACATTGACTCAAACTAGAAAGAATAGCTTGGAAAATGCTTCTATGGGTGGTGAGAAGGGAGGTTGGTCTTAATGGATGAAAATGGGGAAAACATTCCAGGACAAACAGACATGAGACAAACAGGGAAGCAAGATGTATAAGCAGTTCAGTTTGGTGAATCATCAATGGCATGATTGGCCAAAGTGGCAAAAATTAAAGCAGTAGAAGGAAGCATGGTCAGAGGCCTAATTGTTCAATGAGACATATTAGAGTCTGAATGTTAATCCTGTTCATGGTGGGAATCACTGAAGAATTCATAGAAGCAAAGCAATGTGTTTGACTAGCATTTAAGTCAATTGTATAGGTGATGGATTTGAGAATATGACCGAGTATAGAAAACTGAATTAGAAGCTGTTCCATGATATAAAGTAAGAAATGATGAGTGACTGAACTAGGGCAGTGGAAGAGATATGAACTTAATAAAAGAGAACATATGGTGGGTAAGGAAATAGGAAAGGGACAACTCCAAAGTCTAAGTCTCTGTCTTCTTCCACTCATTGTATAGCAGTGCCAAAAAATAAAATTAGATTTGTATAAGGTTTTTTTTCTTTTTTTTTTTTAAGGGATGAGGAGTTATGAAAGGAAAATGAGGCATTTTTGGATTTTCCAAGTTTGTGTTTCCTATAGACCATCCAAGTGGAGATATTCAATAAACCTTTAGCAGTTGGAGCTTGGGGGTGGGGCGGTCCTTGGCTTGAAATATATATTTAGTAGTTCTTTTTATATAAAAATAGTTGAAGTCAAGGTGGTAGATGCAGTCTCCCAGAAGGGGTATGGAAATTGGGAAGAGGACCAGCATTTGTCAGAGAAGATGTGCTCAGGTAGAAGACAGAGCAGAAGCCATCAGAAATGCAGGTAGGGAATAAGAAATATGTGGTGTCATGGAAGTCAGTTAGAAAGCAATATCAAGGGAAAAAAACTGTTTTTAGCATTGCTGAGTGCTACTGAGAGACAAAGTTTAACAAATGCTTGAAATGTAACTGCAGGACTGGTGAGATGTGGAAAGAGAAAATGCTATATTGTTGGCCTTAGGAGAACAGGTGTAACAAACTAGTGATTCAACAATCAGACAGCAGTGAGTTGAGGAGGAAATAAACTATGTGGTGGTAAATCTGGGAAATGTAGATTAATTTTAAGAAGTGCAGGTGGAAAAGTTAACAGATAAACAGATCATATCTAGTAGGTATTTTGGGGTCAGGACACACAGCACACACACACACACACACACACACACACACTACCCTTCTCTTTGTAGAGGGAAAAGAAAACAATTTGCTTAGTTGAGTAATAGTGTAAAGAAAGAAAATGATTGATAAGGCAAGATTTTAGAGGAGGTGGAAGTAAGAAGAAAATGAGTTAAGTTCAAAGGGCAAAAATTGATAATTTCACCTAAAAAGAAGAGGTTCCTTCGTCTTCTGAAATGTGAAGAAGGGAAGTACCTGATGTTTTAGATAAGACTTCATGTAAGGGAAAAAAGAAAGACAGTAAAAAATAATAGTGTCAAATTTATTGCAAAAATAGAGATTAATGTTATTTGCTAAAAGTGAGACAGGGACTTAGTAGTTGGGAGCCATAAAGGCATAGTGAAGATCAGGGAGAGTCAGGGATGGAAAAGGCATACAAAGTATAAGCAAAAGAATGGGTGGCCCTGATGTAATACACTTAAGTTGGAGACAGTTTTAGGTGTACAAATTGGTAATGTTCATTGATTATTTTTCCCCCAGCAAATTTTGACTGATTGGGTAAGTAATGGAGAAAAAAGATTTCTAAAGTTAGATTTTGCTCTATGAATGAAGGAAAATGATAAGATTTCAGGAAAATCAAATTTGCTAATAAAAGCTTAAATGAACAATCATAGGGTACAGTAGCCTATATTGATTACAATTTTCTTTTAATATTTGCCCGTCATCTGTTTTGAATTCTATTAACTTTATTAAATGATTAAAGGCATATTGTCTTCTTGACATCTGCAGACTTAATTATGAAATCCTTTTCAACCTCTAAAACAATCAAAATCTCTTAGTTGAATGTTACCAACATTAATAAGTAGTAATGTTTTTGTTATTTCTATTTATATTAAATTCACTATGAAATAGTATTAATGTTTAGCATTGTGTTACACATTTTGGTTTTTGCTGCAGAAGGACCTTTTCCATTTGTCAAATTAAAAGAAGACAAGTTTCAGGTCAGGCAAGTCTGGGTTTAAATGGTATTTCCTTGGGGCACCTGGGTGGCTCAGTGGATTAAGCCGCTGCCTTCGGCTCGGGTCATGATCTCAGGGTCCTGGGATCGAGTCCCGCATCGGGCTCTCTGCTCAGCAGGGTGCCTGCTTCCCTCTCTCTCTCTCTCTCTGCCTGCCTCTCCGTCTACTTGTGATCTCTCTCTGTCAAATAAATAAATAAAATCTTAAAAAAAAATGATATTTCCTTGATGGGAGATGTGGATGATATATTCTTTCTAGGTATATTTTGAAGACTAAATGGAATTGGACCCCTGCACAAACACATATATACACATATATGTGTGTAAATATAATTTTGTATGTATTCATAGTTAGAACTTTTCTTCTTGTCAACGTTATTCTTTTATCCTCAGCCTCACCATTGTCCTAGTTTAGGAACAAAGAACTAATTCTTAAGTGCTCTCTTGGGGGAGGGAATCTGCCACAGACTGAACATCCTTTCATGTTCTTGCTACATAAGCCAACAATACAAAGCTCAGACTACTCTACCCAGGACATTTCTAAGGATTGTGTTTGAGAGATGAGATGGCTTGCTTCCATATGGTGAATCTCTCCAGCTCAGTAGTTCTCTTCTGTAATGCAGCTCCATATTTGCAGGCCCTGTGTGTCTCCTCTTTGGGACAAAAGAAGGTGAGGAGGGAGTGTGGGGACCATTGTAAATGAACTTGAAGTTCTGCATATTGATTTTGCCATAAGTTCTAAAATTCTCTGCCTCTCATCCAGGTCTCTCGTGTCTTCTGCTGTGATCCATGAGACAGTAATAAACTAAATAGAGTAGCTTATTTGATCTATTTGATTTTGTAAATAAAGTAAAATCCTAGACTCTGCACACTTCTTTATCATGTCCATTGTTGTAGCCCTCTTATCTGCAGTTTACTCTACTGTCAGGGAGATACTTCCAAAGGGTAAATTGTACCTTATACTCCCTTACCCAAAATCTTTCCATTGTTCTTCATTACCTATAGGAGCTTCTTCCGTAGCTTACTTATTATGCTGTTAACTTGTGTCTCACTAGCAAATGAAAATTATATGTTTAAAAGTTTATCTATATAGGGACACCTGGGCGGCTCAGGCATTAAGCATCTGCCTACAGCTCAGGTCATGATCCCAGGGTACTCGGATAGAGCCCCGTGTCAGGCTCCCTGCCCAGTGGGAGGCCTGCTTCTCCCTCTCCCACTCCCCCTGCTTGTGTTCCCTCTCTCACTATGTCTTTCTCTGTCAAATAATAAATAAAATCTTTAAAAAAAAGTTTATCTATATATACCTTATATCAGGTATTAGTTTATAATATCACATAATATGCATCCTTAACTGCTTGTAACATGAACTGTCAGTAATATAATAAGTACAGCTAATGGATATATTGGTATTAAAATGAGGAAGAGAAATATAAGTACACAATATTATTTAGGATCCAGTTGATGGAAAATTAAAGTAAAAATCAAACTAATACTTTTATTTCTTATCTATAAAATATTGTGTAAAATTTAAATACTATATTCTATACAGTATATATACAATAACCCTTAGTTTTATCTGGCATTTTGCTAATTTGACAATAAATATATAAAAATGGTTATTGAATGTTATTTTCAAATCATTTTCTAATGAAGTATAGCTTTAAATAACACCTATTAATGTTTATAACTGTCATTTGATCAAACTATTTTACAATTGAATTTAGCATTCATTTCAACTAATTTGAGTCTACCTTGCTGTAATTTGAACATGATACATGAAATCATTTCCTCCAAAACATCAGGTGTACTCTCTTTTTCATTTATTTACTGTGGCTAGAATATGACTATGTGGGATTTATAGGTTATTTTCTTAACAAATTATCCCTTGTTACAACAGCATGGAATGTCAATATACTTATTTTCTTTTGGTTTCAAGCATCAGTTTTTTACATATAACTACTATTAGAGTTTTTTTTCCCAAATACCATGTTTTTTTTCTCAAATGTAATAATAAAACAAATACAATAAAAATAATTTTATTAGAATTTTCTACTTTGCAAAATTATTTCTACTTTGCAAATATTTTCTCATTTGATAGAATTCTTGAGAGCTGGTGAAATTGAAACAATACAGATGTATTCTATTTTTTCACTAGTTAAAATTTTTTAGTTGCAGGTAAAAGACTTACACATTTTCTTGGAGCAAAAACCACATATTTTTTGGAAGATCATCAGATTCCTCATTAATTGCATACCAGTATTAGCTTTGGGAAGAGGAGGGAACACAAGGGAAAGATAGGTTTTGGAAGGGGAGGTGATGAGCTATATCAGAACCCTAACAGCAGCAATAGTTAATGTATCTTTTCATTTAAGCACAGCCAAAGGCCTAAATCAACCTCAGCAACATCTAGCTTTTGGAGTTCTTTGTGCAAATTCCAAGTTCCAGGATGTGAGAATCTGTGTTTCAGATTTGGAGTTTGATAGCCTCACATGAATCAATCAGCAATAACTAAGAGAAAGTATAAAAGTTTTCTTCTTATAAGCTTCTTGGGAAAAGTTGGAGGATCCTAGGCTTACCTTGTCCCATGGATACAACTAAATAACACCCACATCAGTGTAAAAACAAAAAACAAACACAAAAACAAACAGCAACAACAACAAAAAACAACAACAGAAAAACAGCCCAAAGACTGGCAGAACAGACTGTTTGTAGCTAAATGTAGAGAAGAAGCCACACTGAAGATGATATAAGGACAGAGACAGGAGAACTGTGGACCTGGGGGAATGTCCAGAGGAGGGAAGGATGTTACAGGTGTGGAGAGGGGAGAGGAGCAGACCCCATGCCAGGCACCCCAGGGATGGGGGACCCACAATGGGAAGAGGAATCCCCATAATATTTGGCTTTGAAAATCACAGTGGCTTGGCTTCATGAGTTTTTACTGTCAGAGGGGCTTAACACCTGGAACTTTAAAAATCAGCAGGCTCTGCTCTGGGAGAAACACTAGGGCAATAGAAAACTGAGTCCCTGACTTTCGAGAGAAAGTACAACAAACAGCCCCACTGAAATACGGGACAGAGCAGCAGTTTGAAAAACACCCAGGTATGCAAGATGGTTTATTTAATAATCTTGGAGCTTGTGCTGGAGGGGCAGGGATCTTTTGGAAATTTCTTCCAAGAGCAAAGAGAGTGGCTGTCATCATTTCCCTCCCCCGCCCCCCAGCCTGGATATGCAGACACCTACAAGAACCAGGGAAGCAGGAACACTCTCCATCTAGCTTGCTAATAGCCAAGACCACCCCTCTGCTCTTCTGCAGATCCAGCCCCTCCTCTCACCTGGCCTGGCCAGGAGTTTTTCCAGGTGGCTATAGCTTCCCTCCCACAGGAGACAACTCAGACCTTGCTGTACCACTCATCCCACCCCTCACATTTTGCAGACATACCCTCCAGCACACTTTTGGCAGTTCATTCATTCAAAATGATGTCACAAGCCTGGCAGCCTGAAAATAGCCACAGGAGCCAACACCACTCCAAAGTGACTCCTGCCCTGCAAAGAGGGTAAGATAACCACACGCACCAGTACAACTGCATGTTAGCGTGGGCTTGGGGCAGACATCTCAAGGTACCATGAAAGTCTCTTAAGGGACAACACAGGAAGAGCTCCCTGCAGTTCAGTGCTACCACACCTCTGGTAAATGCCTAATCTGACTCAACTCAAGCCCAGGGTAGCCCCAGACTTCCCTACTAACAACTCGGGGACCAAACCCTACCCAAGACAGGCAAAGAGCCATTGCAGATGACTGGACTGAAGGCAAATATGGCTCAGCCACAACAGTAGGACACACAAAGTACACATCAGAGACACCCGTGAAGCTCCATGTTCTGGTGAACAGGAGACATTGCACTGCAGGGCACTACAGGACATCTTTAGAAGGCCACCGCTTCAAGAGCAGAAGACCCAGCTGACTTTCTTAATACATAGAAACAGACACAGAGTCAAGAAAACGAGGAGACAGGATTATGTTCTAAATGAAAGAACAAAACAAAATTAAAGAATTATCTGTTCTCAAACTATTCCAAAAAATAGAAGAAGAAAGAAAGCTTTCAAATTCATTCCATGATACTAGCATTACCCTGATACCAAAACCAGATAAAGACACTTTTAAAAAAGAGAACTACAGGTCAATATCTCTGATGAACATAGATGCAAAACTTCTTAACAAAATATTAGCAAACAGAATCCAACAATACATTGAAAAAAAATTCATCCCATCTTTTCTTTTTCATAAGTCTGGCTAGGGGTTTATCAATTTCATGAATTCTTTCAAACACCAGCACCTGGTTTCATTGATCTTCTATACTGTTTTTTTGTTTGTTTCTGTATCATTTATTTCTGCTGGCTTCTTTATTATTTCTCTTCTTCTGATGATTTTAGGCTTCATTTGTTATTCTTTTCCTAGCTCCTTTAAATGTAAGGGTAGGTTGTATATTTGAGATTTTTCTTGCTTCTTGAGGTAGGCCTGCATTGCTATATACTTCCCTCTTATGATTGCTTTTGCTGCATCCCAAAAGTTTTGGACCATCTTGTTTTCATTTTCATTTGTTTCCATATACATATTTTTAAAATATTTGTTTATTTTAGTGAGAGAGAGCAAGTGAGCAGTGGGGGGGCAGAGAGAGAGGGAGAGAAAGAGAATCCCAAGCAGACTGCAATGATCATGGAGCCTGATGAGGGGCTTAGTCTTGACTCTGAGATCATGACCTGAACTGAAACCAAGAGTCAGATGCTTAATTGACTGCACCACCCAGGTGCCCCTTCATGTGTTTTTTATTTCTTTTTGTAATTTCCTGGTTCACCCATTCATGTTTTAATAGGATGTTCTTTAACCTTCATGTATCTGATCTTCACAAATTTTTTTTCTTGTGGTTGACTTCAAGTTTCATAGTATTGTGGTCAGAAAATATGCATGGTATGATGTAAATCTTTTTATGCTTGTTGAAGACTTTAAGTCATTATTTTATAAGAATGAACTGCTGGCCAAAATATGATGTAATGTCACTAAAGTTATTTTTCCCCAGAGAGCAAGTTTCCTTTCTGTATGGTGCCATGACCAGGAATGGGGTTGGTTGCTGTTACAAGAGACTTCAGAATGAAAGACTTCATTAGGGGATGTCTGTGCTTCCAAAACGATGGATGACCCCCAGTCTTACACCATTCCTGCTTTATATATAACCACAGTAAACAACACACTGTCATACTGTGTTATAGAGTGAAGGTGGACAACTAATATTTACAGAGTGGTCATTCTGCCTAACATTATGCAGAATATATTTTTCAGTAAGGTACTTCTGATGAGCATTTTTATGGATTTGGATATTTTCATGTGTTGGGTCTATTTTGAAATATGCATCATTAGCTTTTCTCTGATACACTTTTAACAATCCTCAATCTTGCTTTTCCTTTGTATATAGCCAGCCCTTTAGCCACTGACAAAGAAAAGAAACAATTAGGTTTTTTGCATATTGTACTTCATAGCCACTCTTCCTAAGTTGACTACCATGCAGAGACATTTATAAATTGGTTTTGTTTTTGTTTTTGTTTTTGTTTTTGTTTTTTTTTAAAGATTTTATTTATTTATTTGACAGAGAGAGATCACAAGTAGGCAGAGAGGCAGGCAGAGAGAGAGAGAGGGAAGCAGGCTCCCTGCTGAGCAGAGAGCCCGATGCGGGACTCGATCCCAGGACCCTGAGATCATGACCTGAGCCGAAGGCAGCGGCTTAACCCACTGAGCCACCCAGGCGCCTATAAATTGGTTTTGATAAATATATATCTCCTTCCTTAATTGAGATATAATTTATATTACAATATATAATACTATATAAGTTTGGTCAAATAAAAATAACATGCTTCCCAGGATAACATAGGTAAAAGTTAATAACAGTATGGGCCTGCTTTGGAAAATTCTGTGCATGCCAGTTTTGACTGATAAAATATTATTTTTGTCTTAATGTGTCTTTTATGTTTGCCTCTCAGAAACATTCTCTTATTTCTCTGCCTTACTCTATTATGCTGGAGATGACAACCGTGGGCTCCACTTCTTGGACTATATACACTTTTTTTTTCCTTTTAGATTTGGCCAATGGAAGACATTGGGAGGAAGTCAGAGGACAGTGAAAAGAAGTGAGGCATTTTATAATCTTCTTTCTTTAACTATGGCAATACAATGCTTCCAGTTACTGCATTGCACTAGAGTTATCTCTCCTGTTTGGATGTCTTTTCCATGGCACCATCTTTCAACTGGGTTCTTGTAACTATTATCTTTCCTTTGCCACTTCAAACCGAGGGCTTCTAAAGGCTCCCTGCCATTGCATCTCACTGCCTCTTATTAGTTTATTTATTCCTGACCACACCTATGTAAATATTTTCTATGTTAAATTATCTTTGCCACCCCATTAAATCTGCTGTATCATTTTTTTGAGTATGCATTGTTTTATGCTAATATATTAGTCAATATAAAAGTCAATATATTGACTAATATAATTAGCTACATGTTATATATATAAATATAGCTAAGCTAATTATATATAATATCTATAATTATATATAATTGTAATATATTGACTAATATAATAGCTCTGCCAACATTTATAACTGAGCATCTAGCTTGTGCATAGAAGTCACCCCAGGGGCGCCTGGGTGGCTCAGTTGGTTGGACGACTGCCTTCGGCTCCTGGAGTCCCGGGATCGAGTCCCGCATCGGGCTCCCAGCTCCACGGGGAGTCTGCTTCTCTCTCCGACCTTCTCCTCGCTCATGCTCTCTCTCACTGTCTCTCTCTCAAATAAATAAGTAAAATCTTTAAAAAAAAAAAAAGAAGTCACCCCAAAAGTTAGCTATCACACTGTAATCTTTGATCGGAAGAATTAGCATTGGAAAAACCATGTGATATTCCAAATATTTATAATGTACTTCAACTATTTCTTTACTAATATTTCTTTAATACTGTTATAGTTTATTGACTGTTGTATTAACAAGAGTGACAAACCATTAACATAGTATAGTTGAGTCCTTATCACTTGTCATTCTTCATTATTATGTGGTGTTTTCCTATCAGCTATAAGAACAAGTCCCCCTTACATAAACATAGTGCACATATGGCAGTGCTAATAAATGAGCAATTGCAGCATGCTAAGCCATTAGGAATACATTTACTTGGTTCCAAACATGTGTTCTGTATAATGACATTGGCATATACTATCAACTTAGTAGAAATCCTGCCAAATTTTAAGCAATATGGAAGAGTAGCATAATTATGATAAAAAGAATAGTAAAGATGGCCAGAATACTAGTACTGGTACTAAGAAGTAGGAGAATGAAGTGAGGGAGGAGACAGAGGAGTGAAAGGATAAAAAGAAAACATACCTAGCAATCTGAAGACTAACAAAGCTCCGACCATGTGCAAAGTACCCTGCATTCTTCACCTTATTTAGTAATCACAACAAAGCTAAGATTTACACCCAGTTATTATGGTCATAACATGAAGATACTAAGGATCAGAGGAAAATAGGGAAAAAATAAGGTAAAAAACTCAAGGATAGCGGGTTTGGACTATTTATTACCTAGCCTATTAACATTGGAGCTACAGCCTTGCACTATCACAAATGTTGGAGCACTTAGTCACTTGTCATTTCATCCCTTTCAAATTCATATATTCTACTGTATGTCATCTTCTCTTTTTTAACTACTTTTGCTAATTTACCAACTGGACTGCAATAAGATACACCACCTATTGACCCTAACAAGTTTTCACTGTCTATGTATTTGTGTATCACTTCCTAACTCAGCCAGTTAGATTGTACATTTTATAGTTCATAATTATAATCACTGCCATGCTTATATCCTCAATTCATTTTTATAATAGATAAACTATGCTGCTTTTTTATAAGGATTCTGGATTTAATTTTGGATCCCCCGATATCTTGAAATGTATTTTTTTAGAATAAATTTGGTGAAAGTAAAGTGAATCCAGGAAGATAGCTCTGAACTATAGTTTAGGCAGAGAAAATTTATGGAATGATATCAATTCCTTGATCAAAGCCTGGAAGAAATCAGAAAGATGGGGTAAATTGGAGAAGGCGTGGGATTCTGCATTTTCGAGAAGCTTCCAGGTAATGACACAGCTGCTCAGAGGACCACAATGTGGATAAGGAAAGACTGTGTATTTTGGGGAAGCCGGGGTTGTCTTTGAAAGGAAAGACAAAAATAGGTCAGTTTGTTGGCGAGTTACAAACTGAAGGGAGTTTCTATTGTTGTTAAGATGAAAAAGGCATTAGCACACTGGTACCTTGGTAGGAAGGAACTGGTGGTGAGAGAAAATAGAAGATAAAAAAGAAGAGGATAGTAAGATTATAGGTGGTTCAGGGCCTTCAACCAGAAGAAATACAGAGCACAAGTGGAAAGACAGGTCCCGGAGTTTAAGAAGGGGCCAACATCTCCTCTGAAACCTTTCTGAAAGTTGGAAGTAGTTCCCCTCTATGTTTTTTGCTGACTTAATTTCTGATGGATCTTCGAGGAACTATCCTTTAAAAAAGTTCATTTTCCCCCTTACTCCTCTTTCAGTGCCTTTTATTCAAATCTGTTCTAAATCTATCTGCTGGTTGTATTTTTGTTTTGTTTTGTTTGTTTATTAAGCTGCCATTGGATATTCGTTCTTTGATTTCTTTTTTTTTTAAACTTCAGACTTATTATCTCAAATCTGTAAAATGTTTGAAAATAAATCCCCTTGCTCATGAGACACTATGATGTATGGAAAGGGGTTCTAAATGGGTAGAATAAGAGAGTACTCTGTGCTTACCATGTCCGAATACTCATTTAACGCTCACAGGAAGTTATTATTGTTATTTTTTTTAATTTCTTTCTCTGCTTCAACTCTTCTCAAAGAAGTCATTTTCACCTCTTGCATTGGTTGCAGCAAATTGTGCTTCCTTCAAAAAGGCCAATTTCTCTCCTTTGTTTATTCACCTGAAAAAACAAAGAAACAATAACTAAACTATACACTAAATGCGGGTTACCTCTTAATGGCTCCTTACTCCAGAACTCTGCATAAAAAAAGAATTTCAGTGTGGCTCTACAAGACATACAACCAGCTGACTTATCTTTATGGTAAGCCCATGACTCCTAAACTTATAGTGGACCATTGGGTCTTATTGGCTACTCTACACTTCTCTTGTTAATTTATAGTTCCATTCTCTTGTGTCCTCCTTTCACAATCTTCCTATATTCCTTCACCAAAGTCCTCTCATCTTATTTCATTAATAAAATAATGCAATTTAGAAAATACTATAATAGTTTCATTTTAACCCATAACTATTTATTCATGTTTGTTTATAAAAGATAAATTATGCTTTTTTTCCACTAAAGCCAAACCTGTCACTTGGATCCCAACACCTTTAACTACCCAAGATATCACTCTTTAAATTTTATACTGCTCCATACACGTCATCAATTTTTTTTAAAAGATTTTATTTATTATTTGACAGAGATTATAAGCAGGCAGAGAGGCAGGCAGAGAGAGAGGAAGGGAAGCAGGCCCCCTGCTGAGTAGAGAGCCAGACCCTGGATCATGACCTGAGTTGAAGGCAGAGGCTTTAACCCACTAAGCCACCCAGGTGCCCCACATCATCAATTTTTAAGCAACCTTTTGAGTTATAATTTTGTATGATAGAATGCATCAACTGTAACTGTACAGCTATATGCTTTGGAACATAGGTATATGCTTTGGAACCATCACCATAATGAAGAAATGGAATAATTCTATCATCCCAAAAATGTTTCCCCATATGCCTCTATAAGTAAATCCCCCCAATTCCGGTGTTAGAATATCACTGATATGCTTTTTGTTACCATGGATTACTTTTGCCGGCTCTTGAATTTCCAAAAGTCAAGTGGAAACATAAAGTATGCATTCTGTTTATTCATGGCTTCATTCTTTTTCAGTTATGTTTTTCAGTTACATCTGTGTTTTGTTGATCTATAGTTCATGTCATATCAGTGATCTAGTGAACTTCATTGTATGGCCATTTCAAGATTTGATTGCCCATTTATATGTTGACAGACACTTGCATTGTTTACTTTTGGCTATCGTGAATAAAGTTTCTATGGGAGTTCTTGTACATGTCTTCCCGTTATATGTTTTTATGCTTCTTAGATGGATACTAAGGAAAGGATATTTAGGGTTATATAGTATGTGCATTTGTGACTTCATAAGAAATCACCAAATTGTATTCTAAATTGAGTGTGACATTTTACATTCCTACTAGTAATGTGTGAAGATTCCTGTTGCTTCACAACCACGCTAAAACTTGTTATTGTCAGTCTTTGCAAATTGTAGTCAATCTAGTTGATGTATAATGCTATTTCATTGTGGTTTCAATTTGCATTTTCCTGCTATTGATGTTGAATATCTTTTTTATGTGCTTATTGGTCACTTGCATACCTTCTTTCATGACGTTCTTTTCAGATATTTTGGCCGCTTTTAAGAATTGTCTTCTTTAGATTGAGTTGTAAGATTTCTTTCTGTTTTTAAGATACAAGGCCTTTTTACATATATATTTTTTCTTCCATTGTCTTGTGTGCCTTTTCATTTTCTAAATGGTGCCATTTGAAGAGCACTTTTAGTTTCAATGAAATCCAATTTACCTGTTCTTATTTTTTTCTTTTATATGTCATTTTTTCTTTTTTTTTTGGTGGGGTTTTTTTTTTCCTAAGAAATTTTCACTTACCCTCAAACTGTAAAACTTTTCCTCTGTAAAGTTTTCCTTTATTTAAATTATCTATGGCTTTAGCCTTTATTCATGATTCATGTGTAGGTCTCTATTCAGTGAGAGTTATTTCTATATACAGTGTGAGATAAGAGATAATGTTAAATTTTTATATGAATATTCAGTTCAGCCAGCATTATTTCTTGAAAAACAATTTCTCCCTGATGTTGGTCTTTTTTCAAAATTAATTAAAAATATGTGCCTTGGGGAAAACCTGGGTGGCTCAATCCCTTAAGCGCTGTCTTTGGCTCAGGTAGTGGTCCCAGGGTTCTGCGATTGAGCCCTGTGATGATGGGCTCCTTGCTTGGTGGGGAGTCTGCTTCTTCTCTTCCTGCCACTCCCCCTCTTTGTGCTCACTCTCTCTTTTTCTCTCTCTCTCTGCCTCTCTCTCTGACAAATAAATAGATAAAATCTTAAAAAAAAAATGTGTGCCTGACTCTATTTCTGTGTTCTTTATTCTATATTATTGATCTGTATGCCTATCCTAACACAGCTACCACATTCACTTGATTAATGTAGCTGTATAGCATGTCTTCACTTCATGTTGTAGAAATCCTCTAACATTATTCTTTGTCTTAAAAATTGTTTTGGGAGTTGAAGTGCTTTGCACAAGGTACCACATTGATTTCTACAAAAATACCCCCTGGTAATTTGAATGAATCTTGTTAAATCCATAGAACAATTTTAGTAGAATTAACATCTTAATATAGAACTTTCCATTCCATGAAATTTATATATTTGTCTATTTATTTATTTCTTAAATAGCTGTCAGTGACATTTTGTCTTCCCCCACCCCATCTCCCCACCTCTTTGCACTCCTCTGGCAATGCCCAGTTTGTTCTCCATATTTTTGGGTCTGTTTCTGCTTTTTTTGTTGTCATTTGCTTGTGACTTTGTCATTTTTTAATAAAGTAGTCATAACTGTCTTTTATATATTGAACTTCAGTATTTCAAGTTTGTCAAGATATTGCATTTGGTACCTTAAATATTTATTTTCAGTTATCTGTTGCTAGTTTACAGTAATATAATTGGACTTTTTAATATATTGACCTTATACAAAATGAACTAGATGAAGGTATTTATGAGTTCTAAGATCTTAGGATTTCTATGCTTATTTTATGTCACCTGTCAGTAATGAAAGTTTTATTTTCTCCTTTCAAATCTTTTAGTCCTTAATTTTCTTGCTTTATTTCTCTGGCTATGCCCTTCAGTATAATAGAAAAGGAAAGTAGTGTGAGCAGATGTTCTTGGCTTGTTAACTGCTCTTATAGATAACACATTCAGGCCTTCGGCATTATATATAATGAAGGCTATCAATTATTCATAGTTGCCCTTTATCAGGTCAGGAAAGTTCCCTTTCATTTTCAGTTTGCTGAAAAAGTTTTATTTTCTGTTTGTTTGATGGTTTTGTTTTGTTCTGTTCTGTTTTCAAATCATGCATGGGTGATACATTTCTTCAATCATACATTTAGATCATACATATTTTCTTTTGTTTTGAGAGATAGTGTATTACATCAATTGGTTTTTGAATGTTAAACCAACCTATGTGCTTTTAGTAAGTACTCATTGTTATGATTTATTAGCATACTTGTGTATCATTCAATTTAATTTGCTAATATTTTGTTAAGAACTGTAATATCTACATTAATTGGAGTTGTCATAGTTTTTATTTTCCCCCAGAGAGCAAACTGTTAAAACATATCCAGGATACTATTGACTTTTTAATTGTATGATTAAAGCTTCCAAATATGTACAGATATGCATATTTATACATTGATATGTTTATACATAAATTTTAAATTCTTATGCTTGTAACCTGTGTCCTCTTAATTGAAAGGACATTTAAAACATGTTTCTTTTTGATAACTGTAATTGGACATTCTTCTCTTATACAGTCTTACACTTTTAGCCTTTTGCTTGGGAGTTCTGAAGATGTACATTAACATAACTAGTGATAAGTTTGAAGTAAGTCTCTTGCTATTTTTTTCTAAATGGACCATGTATGTTTGTTCATGTTTTTTTTTTGTTTGTTTTTTTCCCTCATTTTTTCTCATTTCCTGGCTTATATGGATTGTGTATTTTTTAGTATTCCATTTTAGGCTTCCATTTCTTTTGACAAAAGTGAATGATTCTTTAGTGAATTATTAATATTTTTAAGTAGTCAAACATACTTCCATATAATTTGGCAGATTACTCTCAAAATTTAAAAAAATTTATCTCATTTTTGTTGTTTCATCTTTGATATTTCCAATATTGTGTGCTTGTATTGCTTATATTGTCTCTCATTTTCATAATTTGTTTTACTTTTCTCTTAAAATTTAGCTTAGATGAATTCAAAAAACTAATTCAATTTTGCTCTTATCCTTATTATTGTTTCCTTCTACTCTTCTTATTGTTGTTATTTTTCTAAGTTCTTTATTTGAATTGATTATACAGGTTAATTCATTGTGTTCAAGAGAAACTCATAACCATGAACACTTATATTACTAAAAATAACACCAAAAGTACATAAGTGCATATGGGACTTTGGAAAATTTTTTAATTAATGATCGATTGCCAGGAAGATGAAGGAAACATGCTAAATGTCCTCTGGGAAACTACTGGTGCTTATTTCATTTAACAAGAGAATGACTGCTAAAAAGTTATAGGCACAACAGATATATGAATACTAAAGTGAGTGGGTGTAACAATGATATGCATTCATTGTGACTAACTTCAATGTCCATTTCTACAAAATGAGGATGATACAGTCTTGATTTATTGTGATGAGGATAGAATGATAAATAATCCTAGTTGAAGTGGTAGTAGTAGTAGTCTTCACAGTAATTTTATATTACATACAATGTTCTAGACACAGTCTTAAAGTTTTTATAATCCATATGCTTGATTCCAGTAAATATTTCTTTCTTGCAGTTTAAAGATTTCATAAATTGAATGATTATGTTACACAATTTAACTATAAAATAGTTATTGACAGAGTTTTATTTTTTATTGGCAGGGTTTTATCTGAGATTCGTCAATTTAAGGCCCAGGCAAAACATGAGTAAACATCTAAGTTATTTCAAAGAGTACTACTAATGTACTTAAATATCCCAAATAAGGTGAAATTAGAATGAGAACATACATCCCCTGTTTCTCAGCAGGTTATCCTTGTTTTTCTTTGTCATTATGCTTAATTAGAGCTTTAAAGATATATTTCTTGAAAAAATTATATTTCTGTCAACTGTTGTCATTCAGTTTCCAATTCCATGTCACTCTCGAGTAATAGAGTACTTGACAATCTTCTGACAGAAACCCAACTGTCAGCTACGCTAATTGCTACTGCTTCCCTTCAACCTAATTAAAGATTTATTGTTTTCATTGGAACAAATATAATATTTTCTGTTTCAGTCAACTTTGGCCCTTAGGTGCCCAATATAATAATGCTATAATTTTTCTCTGGTTTCATCCATTTTTTTCTTCCACATGCTTGAGACAGAATATCTTTGTTGTTGTTGTTTTTCTATGAAGGCAAACTTAATTCTAAATACCAAGAATCTTTAAGGGGCTTTCTATAATTTATATCACACAGCATATATATGGCATTGTATACACAAAAAGAGTAGTCATTTTTTTAATATAACAGAACACACAAAGTGGGCTAACTATAATTTTAATAATGAGTCTCTGCCTTAACTTTCAGATACATAACTTTTAAGTTCAGAAATGAATATAAATGTGTACTGTTAACAAAAAATGAGATATACTAATCACTAACTACCAATTTTTTGCTTTGCTGTACACCAGCATATGCATATGCAAGTATGATATTTGTATTCATTTTTTGTTGTTGTTGTTTCTGTGACAGTGGTTCTTGGTTATTTTGTCTCTATCGTACATGAGATAATCAAGCCAAATTAGAAAGTGTTTACTGATTTTTATTAGAATTCTGGAGTTGTTTTTATTGAGGGGGGATATATAACTTTAACAATCTTTCTAAGAATTAGAGATATACTTACTTGGGATTATACCAAAAAGATACAATTTCTCATTCTAACCTTATTCTTCTTAGTTAGTATTGCCATAAAGATATAATTGCCCCAAAATTTTTAGTAGAAGAAAAATCTCATTTATAGAGAATTGCTAGTACCGTAGGTATCTGCAATTCCTTTATAAGAAGTTCCAAAGCTTGGGGCGCCTGGGTGGCTCAGTGGGTTAAGCCGCTGCCTTCGGCTCAGGTCATGATCCCAGGTCCTGGGTTCGAGCCCTGCATCGGGCTCTCTGCTCAGCAGGGAGCCTGCTTCCTCCTCTCTCTCTGCCTGCCTCTCTGCTTACTTGTGATTTCTCTCTGTCAAATAAATAAATAAAATCTTAAAAAAAAAAAAGAAGTTCCAAAGCTTAATGATTTTGAAGAAAAGTTGAAATATATTAAATTTAGCAATACATCACACATTTATTTTAGAATAATTGGTCTATGGATGGAAAGGAAAGTTTCTATAGCACCCTAGAAACATATTTATGTGCATGGATACACACATATGTACACACACACATACATACTATTCTGTAAATGCCCAAATCCCAGAAATTCTTAGATACATCTTTAATGATAATGAGACTGTTCTCTTCCTGAGTTGTTTATTACAAATAATTTCAGTGGGAGAGTGATTGCCCTTTACTCACCATTATGCACAGGAGGAAAATAAGAAGGCAGAGGAAGAGGAGGAGAAAAAGAAGGAAGAGATGGAGGAAAAGAAACTATATAAATACATTCCTGAGTCAGTATTTTGAAAGAATAGTGTATGTACTTGGTGACTTTGATCACATTTGTTTCTACGAATATAATAGGGTATGCACCTAGTCTGTTTCCTTCTAAACATTGCAAAATAGAGGGCGCTGAAGCGTCCCAATCTGAAACAGTTTCCATTCAAACTACACTTTTTTTCAGAAACAAATTAAATTCAGTTCCAAACAGCCTTTCTATTGCCATCAGAAGGTATCTACATTTATAAATTGTGTTTTTAACTTGAAAGAAATACTCAGGGTGAAGCTTAGCTGTACTTAATCACCAATAGCATTGGTGGGAGTAAACACAATTTACATTCATTATGCTAACCTGATGAAGGAAGTGGTTTCACACAACCGTGAAAGATGCAGTAAACCAGAGCTAATCACTAATAGAAAAGTCAGCCATATACAGTTAGCACCCTATGTATTATTTAAGAAGGTGCTGGATTTATCTGCATGATGTGACAATACTGATTAGAATTCTCTAAAGCTACAAAAATGATTGAGAATCTGCAAAAACCTCTTGGGAAAATTCATGAAAATTAAATGTATGTATATACTTATATATTTAAGCATTTAATTTCTGGGAAATACTATGTACTAATAATAACTACAAATTAAACATAATAATGACACCTTAGCGGAAAAAAAATTAAATGGTGTCATAAAATTTCTTATATGTAAAATATTTAAAATATAAACTAGAGAAGCCTGTTGGATAATTTTATAACGGCATATGCAGTTATTTACTTCTAGTTATGTCTTCTAGGTGACCAGTTCAGATTTGAGTTTCATCTTAACCTATTTTACTGCCATACATCTGGAAGATGGTTGTTGCTTAAGAATGAAATGGAGTATTCCTATCTGACTTCTACAAATGTAAAGACTTTCCCTAGCTTTTCTAGTTTTCTTACCTATCTAGGATGTATAAAGTAAAAATCTTCCAGTATACCCTAAGCTAAAATTTTCTAAAGGTGGAGGATGTGTTGTCACATGTGTAATTTAAAGTGTAATACATATCTCGAAATATGGGAAACTATCATGTTCATGTTTGTCATCAGTATGGTTAAAACAATCCTCCCATGAGTTAAATTAAATACATGTTAACAGGAGAAAATATATATTTTTTACAGATCTATATATTTACTTGACACAGAAAGACACAGAGAGAGAGGGAACACAAGCAGTAAGAGTGGGAGAGGGAGAAGCAGGCTTGCCACTGAACAGAGAGCCTGATGCTGGGCTTAATCCCAGGACCAGGGATCATGACCTGAGCCAAAGGCAGACACTTAACCAACTGAGCCACCCAGGCGTCCCAGGGGAAAATACAATTAACTGAGCATGATGTCTTGCTTAAAAGTCAAGAAGTTGTTGAATCTTGGCAACGATCACCTGTAATATGAAATTTTTATTCAACTTGACAGGCCCCAAAATAATATTTATAATTTTCCTTCCTTATTATAATCAAGCACTAATGAATATGACTATTACTAACCAAAACATTACTTCATCCATTTTTAGTAATATGTGCAATTGTCACTTGTCTTAAAATATAGACCTGTGCTAATAAAAATCTGTGTAGTCATTACCAAAAATAAAGTTAGAAGTATATGGAATTATTATATTACTAACATTTGCAGAATAGGTCCATTTATAACACTATTTCATTTAATACTCATAGGAGATACTTGCATTATTTTTTTAAAAAGATTTTATTTATTTATTTGTCATAGAGAGAGAAGCGAGAGTGAGCACAGGCAGACAGAGTAGCAGGCAGAGGCAGAGGGAGAAGCAGGCTCCCTGCCAAGCAAGAGCCCGATGTGGGACTCGATCCCAGGACGCTGGGATCGTGACCTGAGCCGAAGGCAGCTGCTTAACCAACTGAGCCACCCAGGCGTCCCGAGATACTTGCATTATTTTCTCTGTTTTATGAATAAATTAATTTTAAGTGGGGATAAATGTGCTCTGAAGTACATATGTATGAAGGTGGAGTTTTTAAAAAATGTGTTACCATCCAGAAGGTTACTGATGAATGTTAACTCAGGTAAAATGGTATTTTGGGATATTATGAGATAATTAAATTGAGTACCAGTGATCGATGGTTGGAAAAGAGTAGTGACACATCTTAGTATGACAGGTCAAGAGAAGCACTGATTGTCTATTATAATATTTTTATAAATTGCATGTTCACTTGCTTCTGACTTCTACTTTTTTCCTTGACTCCACTGGTGTCATAAAACTGCTCTGCTATTAGCACAGTGCTTACAGGAGACCACCTATAGATTGGCAATGTACATTGATTTTATATAGATCAATACATAGATAGATTATGTATTGATATACATGTATACATATATATCAATCATATGGATCTTACAATATGTGGATTTGCCAGTCGTAGAGAATACGTCTTCCTGAAGATCTTGGGTTCTTCACATCATTCCTAATTTTGTATATATAGGTAGATTATGTCTTTGTTTTGATTCTTTAGGGACAAGGTTTCCTACTTCATAAAAGTCTATTGTTTTATTATTTTTTGCATCAAGTATTGTTTTAATTGATGGGATGTCAAATGTATTAATGATAGATTCTATGAGCCTATATAAAACTCAGTCTAAAATTAAGAAAGGTAAAAATTGGGCGCCTGGGTGGCTCAGTGGGTTAAGCCGCTGCCTTCGGCTCAGGTCATGATCTCAGGGTCCTGGGATCGAGTCCCACATCAGGCTCTCTGCTCAGCAGGAAGCCTGCTTCCCTCTCTCTCTGTCTCTCTGCCTGCCTCTCCGTCTACTTGTGATCTCTTTCTGTCAAATAAATAAATAAAATCTTTAAAAAAAAAAAAAAAAGAAAGTTAAAAATTTACCTTGGAAGCCTCCTGTCTCAAATTTCTGATATTTTAAAATGACCACACTGATTGCAATTCCAGCTATTTACTCTATACCATATATTTGCATATACATTGTCTTGTTTTGTTCCTAATATAGATATGTGACTTTATAAATGTTCCTTCTTCATGCCTAAGGTGTGTATGTATGTGTATACATATACACACACATACATATACACATACATACACACCTTTCAGAATCTGAAAGGCTAAGAGACCTTTTGTGTGACAAAGATTTTGTGTAACAGAGAAAGATTTAGTCCTGTCATTCCTGTCTTAAACTTAGTAAACTTTCTATGAATATTTTACTTAATATTTATTTGTTCTTTGTAGATCTCAAATAGGAGTTCAATATATGTTGAAAACAGAACTTACATTAAAAGCCTCACAGAATGGCTAAAATTAACAAGTCAGGAAATGACAGATGCTGGCTAGGATGTGGAGAAAGGGGAACCCTCCTACACTGTTGGTGGGAATGCAAGCTGGTGCAACCACTCTGGAAAACAGCATGGAGGTTCCTCAAAATGTTGAAAATAGAGCTACCCTATGACCCAGCAATTGCACTACTGGGTATTTACCCTAAAGTTACAAATGTAGTGATCTGAAGGGGCACATGCACCCGAATGTTTATAGCAGCAATGTCTACAATAGCCAAACTATGGAAAGAACCTAGATGTCCATCAACAGACGAATGGATAAAGAAGATGTGGTATATATACACAATGGAATACTATGCAGCCATCAACAGAAATGAAATCTTGCCATTTGCGACGACGTGGATGGAACTAGAGGGTATCATGCTTAGCAAAATAAGTCAATCGGAGAAAGACAACTATCGTATGACCTCCCTGATATGAGGAAGTTGAGATGCAACATGGGGGGTTAAGGGAGTAGGAGAAGAGTAAATGAAACAAGATGGGATTGGGAGGGAGACAAACCATAAGTGACTCGTAATCTCACAAAACAAACTGAGGGTTGCTGGGGGGAGGGGGGTTAGGAGAGGGGGGTGGAGGTATGGACATTGGGGAGGGTATGTGCTAAGGTGAGTGCTATGAAGTGTGTAAACCTGGCGATTCACAGACCTTACCCCTGGGGATAAAAATACATTATATGTTTATAAACAATAAAAAATAAAAAATAAATTTAAAAAAAGCCTTACTTTTCATATATATATATATATATATATATATATATATATATGACAATGGCCTTTGATTTTACAAACCATTGTCTTGACAATAATTTGAGGAGTTGTAGTTATCAGAGTGAAACTAACCTTCATGGGAATTTCTGGATCATGAAATACAGGGTGAACTTTGGAATATCATTTGATCATAAATTTAATATGGAATAATATTTATAAATCATACATATTTTATTTCCTGAAACTATTTGCATTTTATTTAATTATTCAGATTCTTTAAACTTAACATACATATTGCTTTATGAATATATAAAATTTATTGTTAGAATATAAATATACATTTCTTCATGTTTACTTAATGTATATATTTTGTTCCTTTTTTGGTTTGGGTCTCTAATTCCTCTGACTTCTCTGCAGTTAACTTCCTTGACTCATTTCATTCACAACCTACATGAACATCTTACAACTGAATTTCTATATATTTTCATGTATTTTTAAGCTATTTGAGTTACTTTCCCTTTGTATTAAAATCCCCATGCATTTCACAAATAAAATCTGCTTCTTATTAAGTATGAGCCTTTCAGTATATCCTGGATTTTGTTTCATAAATTTATTTGCTATATACTTTTTTTGTGAATAGCAGTGAGTATTTATACCTGTATTAGTAAGTAGGGTAGATAGATAGAATACAGATAGACAAATCTTTCTTTTTTAAATATTAACAGATTTGGTAGTAAAACTTAACTAGTTTCCAGGGCGCCTGGATGGCTCAGTCATTAAGCTGCCTTCAGCTCAGGTCATGATCCCAGAGTCCTAGGATCCAGCCCTGCATCAGGCTTCCTGCTCAGTAGGAAGCCTGCTTCTCCCTCTCCCACTCCCCCTGCTTGTGCTCCCTCTCTCGCAGTCTCTCTCTCTGTTAAATAAATAAATAAAAATCTAAAACAAAACAAAACAAAACAAAAACAAACAAAAAAACCTTAACTGGTTTCCCTAAAGTAAATTCATGAATTTAACCTTTTTTTCCCCCATAGCCTTAATTTTTTATTTTTTTAGCCTTTTAATTTAAATAACTATTGCAAACAACTGGAATTATTTAAAGTAGATAAAACTCAGCTATGGACCTTTTTTTTTAAGGAAGGAAATTAGGACAAGTTGTATACTAGAAATTAATATAACATTGTGTGTCAAATACATCGAAACAAAAAAAATCATCTTGTGGTTTAATAATCCTCATTTTTTTGCCTTTCTAATACTAAATTTGAGTTTTTGTACTTTTTTATTCCAGTGGTAAGATATTTGTTTTTTCATGTAATATTTTTATTAGAATAGTCAAGTTAAATTTTAGACTTTTTGTGATAATTAGTTCTTTGCCCAGCGATTTTAAACATCTTTTTTCTAATTCCCAATCACATGGATTTTTGTTGGTGTTGCTATTGATTTCTAACTTAATTGCATTTTGATGAGAAATTTGGTTTATATGAAACCAAGGGCATATAAATTAGATAAATTAAATTATATTGTCTAATGTGAAGAGAGTTTTCAGAAATGTTCTTTTTTAAAATAAATGTTCTATTTGTGCTTGAGAAGTCTGTTGTTCAATTCTTACATATTATATTCCAAAGGTACCCAAAATTTTCCTGATAAATTGAGCATATAAATTGCTCAATTCAAATTTTGTTTCTAATGTCACTTTTATTTATTTGGTCCATTTATTTCTAAAAATTGTGCTCAAATATTCCAGAATGTTCTTAGATTAGCCAATTCCTACTACAATTGGATTTGTAAAGTCCTACCTATTTTATGTATTATTAAGCTAAGTTATTTGGCATTTTGGCTGTTTAATATCTTTCACCAGCTTATTTTTTTCCATTTTTTAACTTTTCACCTTCCTGCAATTTAATGTTTTAGAAATTGTCCTTGTAAATAACGCATTTAAATTTTGTTTTGTTTTCTAAGGTAGTTTTGTGAATTTAATCCACTTATATTTTTTCATAATACTGACATTTGCCTTGATATTCTTTTACTATGCATTTGCTTTTTCTTTTTATTTATGTTTAAATTTGGTTGCTGTTACCCACTGCCATCTTTTTAAACTTCTTTTGCAAGGATTAAATTTCTTTTTAATTTTTTTTGCCATTTTTTTCAAAGAGATTTTCATGCAAGTTTTATACTCTATAATTAGTCTTGTCTGATTAATTTTAGCAAAGGCTAATTTATGGTTTTCTAATCAGTTACTTGATATACTTTTGAACCATATTACCTACTATCTACATTATATGCTATTTTGAGTGACTGTTGTCTGTCTTGTTTCTTTCTTTGTGTTAGCCATTTTTATGTTATTGTTGTATACAATCATTGTGTTGATATATGCACTTTTACTGGAAATACTTACCAATAGTGTTGCTCACCATTTCTTTCATTTTACATCTTCTGGTAGGGATCATTCTTTTCTGTAGATTAAGCATCTTTTATCATTTCCCTTAGGTAAGATTTGTTGATGAAAACTTTTCAAGATTTGTCTAAAAAATATCTTTATTTTATTCTATAACTTGAAAAATAAATTCAATTTTATGTATAGAATTCTAAATGCCTGTTCTTTTCTCTCTACATATTAAAGATAATATTGCATCGTTTTCTCATTCTAACTGTTTTTCTTTTCTTTTTTAAGATTTTATTTATTTGACAGACAGAGACCACAAGTAGGCAGAGAGGCAGGCAGTGGGGGGGGAAGCAGACTCCCCACCAAGCAGAGAGCCTGATGTGGGGCTCAATACCAGGACCCCAGGACCATGACCTGAGCTGAAGGCAGAGACTTAATCTACTGAGCCACCCAGGCACCCCTCATTCTAATTGTTTTCATTGAGTGTTAGGTATCAGTCTGTTATTGTTCTCATGTCCCATAATCTGAGATTTCTTGCAGGTTGCTTTCAAGATCTGTCTTGCCTTATATTTAGTTAATTAATCAATGAATTAATTTGCATATAGTTTTACTATTATGCCTCTAAGGTTAAATTTATTTTTATTCTCCAACTTTGGATTTGCTAGGTTTCCTTGATCTAAGAATTGGTGTCTTTAATCAAACAGAAAATCCTTGGTCTTGCCTCTTTGAAGATTCCACCTTCCTTTTTATTGTACTATACCCAGCCTCATGCACCTGTGGCCCAATTCTTAACATCTATCAACTTCAACTTTCCCAACTATAAAATAGCGTTTATGGTAGGGCACCTGGGTGGTTCAGTCAGTTAAGTATCTGCTTCAGCCCAGATCATAATCTCAGGGTGCTGGGATCAAGCCCCCACATTGGGCCCACTGCTCAGCAGGGAGTCTGCTTGTCCTCTCCCTCTTCCTCTCCCCCCACTCATGTGTTCGCTCTCCCTGTCTCTCTCTCTCTCTCAAATAAATAAGTAAATAAATAAAATCTTTTAAAAAATAGAATAGTGATTATGGTACTCACCTTAACTATTCCTTATAAGGATTAATTATGTTGTTTTTAAAGCACAGTGCCTAGTACATATTAGCAGCTTCCATAAGTACTTATAGAAAAAAAAATATTTATTAGGAAATGTTGGGGTGCCTGGGTGGCTCAGTGAGTTAAGACTCTGTCTTCAGCCCAGGTCATGATCTCAGGATCCTGGGATCCAGCCCTGCATCTGGCTCTCTGCTCAGTGGGGAGCCTGCTTCCCCTCCTCTCTCTGCCTGTTGCTCTGCCTACTTGTGATCTCTCCCCCTCTGTCAAATAAATAAATATAATCTTAAAAAAAAAAAAAGAAAATGTTTAACAAGGCAGAATTGGGTTAATTCATAAACTACTGTGTATTTTCTATTTATGTGGCTTAATGAAGGCTGAATTTAATTTGATTGGATACTAAAAATATCTAATGTGCTTAGAACACATGATTAACTTAGAAATGTTAAACCTCAGGATTCAATGGCTTATCATATAGAATATTACTTATGGCCTCAAAACAAACAAACAAAAAACATAAATTAGTAGTCTGTTATCACAAAATAGCCTATGTTTGGGACTTGGCAGTGCTTTGTCAAAAGAAGAGTCAATGGAAATGAAATCAGTAACAATATTAAGTGGTTTGTTCACTTAAAGTTTTTGATTGTGAAATTTAAGAAATAATTTATATTTTTAATGTTATAATAATAAGTTCATTTTGTTCCTTAATAAACTCTTGTTTACATACTCCAGGTACTTTCTCCCTTTTGAGTGGTTTCTTTGGCTAACCTGAGAATTTACTTCTTTTTATCAAATATTGGCTAACCATTTGATATTTAAAAAATTTTTAAGGTTAACTTGAAAAATTTGATATGATGGAACTTCCAAAGAAAGTTTCCTGAGAGAAATATTATAAACAATTTTGATTGCTTTATTCTATTACAGGAGCTATTTAATTGATATTTGAAGCTGTGTAGAGGGAAAAAGAAAGGAAAAGAACTGATAACTGAATAGTACTGGCCTCTTAGATATAACTCATTACTTTATTGTTGTTGTTGTTGCTTTCAAGTATCTTATATTTACTACATGGAAAATACAACTGCATTAAAAATAAGCATAAGTGACTTGAATAAGTAAGCATGCATTTGAAATGTTTCAGTGGTGATATGTTTTATTTATAAATGTTACGGTCTAGAAATTTTTAAAATTAGTATTACTTTGGAACTGTAGGATATATTAAGTGTCATCAACACTGGTATTTACTACTTATTTCTCACAGGTTCAAAATACATACCTGGCTAAGTTTAAGTGTGGATATATAACTGGCTTCAGTATAACACACATGTAGCTGGGTTACATTGTAATTCACATTACAACCACTGATGTATGTGCAGAAAATTATTTTATTTTTTAAACTTATTTTAGTCCTTCCTTCTATCTGTCAACTTCTGGAAATAAGTAAAATAAAACAAAAATAATTTTATCAGGTACATATTGACCTGATCTCCAAAATTATAAAATACCTTTTCAGATTACTTTCCTCTCCCTCTTCCTTAAGATGGCTTCTAGGTTTGTGGGTGAGAGTCTTGCATGGTCCCTTGGCATTGAAGGAACAAAAGGGCCATGGAAAAGGGGCAGTACACTTGCCTTAGGAATCCATAGTGAGGTAAACCCTATCAAGGTTTTATTCCCTGACTCCATGCCTGCCTGAGATTTCATCCTGCTCTTCGTGTCTGAATAGTCCCTGTGTCCTATCCTTATCCTTTGTGAGATAACATACTTGTCATTCCCCCTTTCTGCCCTGGAGCCATGATGGTGGTCTAGGTATGTAGAGAGGGAGAATAGCTAACAGAATGAACCAAGCCAATAGATATTTCACAATAACCACATCAGTTATAACTATATATATAAAACATACATGGGTGGAGAAAAAAGATTATCTTATGAACCAAAACCAAAAGCCCAGTCCTGCTCTATTTTTCCCCCAATTCTTATTTATAACAGAAGAAATTATTTTGAATATTAATTTTAAATATAAATATAAATTTATTTTTAAATATAAAAATGTTTAAAATCAGTGTGGAAATCAACTAATACTCTCCTCATTTAAACTTACTGAAAACAATTTGGAAGAGAGGAATAGAGGAATTTAAAAATCTCTGCCAAAAAAAATTAAAAAAAAAAATAGGGGCACCTGGGTGGCTCAGTGGATTAAAGCCTCTGCCTTCGGCTCAGGTCATGATCCCAGGGCCCTGGGATCAAGCCCTGCATCAGGCTCTCTGCTCAGCAGGGAGCTTGCTTCCCTTCTTCTCTCTCTGCCTGCCTCTCTGTCTACTTGTAATCTCTATCAAATGAATAAATAAAATCTTAAAAAAAAAAATCTCTGCCACTTCAGTGCACTCACATAGGCTTGTAACCTGTTGGTTAGCAAAGCATATCCAGAAGGCCCATTCATGAAGGTAGATTTTTGGAGAGCTAAACTTCTGTAAAACAATATCAGGAAATTTGTGTTTCTGACAAAAACCAGAGAGATAGAGATTTGAAAAATTAGGAGTCAGTGATTATATAGAGGAAGCAATGGCAGCAAGCAGGATAGCAATGTGAAAATCTTTATCATCCTCCAGTTCCGTCCATGTTGATGGGAGAGATTCTGGACTCCAGGAAACAAACTGAGGGTTACAGAAGGGAGGGGGTAAGGGAACAGGGTAACCAGGTGATGAGTATTAAGGAGGGTACATGTTGTGATGATCACTGGGTGTTATACACAACTAATGAATCATTGAACACTACATCAAAAACTAATGATATACTATAAGTTGGCTAACTGAACATAATAATAATTAAAAAATAAAATACAATCTACATCATCCTAAAGATTCTGCAAGGGCTGCTATACACACAAACGCATTCTACAAGTGAGCCTTTTGGAAGAGCAATTAACATAGCTGGGTGGGTACCCTGAGAGTTGCAAACTTAGAGGTTGCATGATTGATTCCAGGAAATGTTTCAGTGCCTATATTGACTAAAAACTGTAAGCCCATTCTAAGTTTTTGAATCCTCAAAAACAAACAAACAAACAAACAAAAAAACAGGGGTGGGGGGTAAAACACAGAACTGAATCACGAAAGTGTAGAAACCACAAGAGACATCTGGAGAACCATGCATTTTTAAAATGTCCTTATTTTATTAATAATATAATGCATAATAAACCCCTCAAATAAAACCTTACTTATGGCTCTGTTTTTCAGGAATTTAGGGCTATGACATTTGGTACCTGGAGTACACTTGAAGTAGATATTCTGGGTAGGATTTCGGAGTTTATTGCCCACTGGCTGAAGGAAGTAAGAGCCCCTTTGCTGGTGAGAGTGATGGAAAAAGAAAAGTGATCTGAGAAGGAGGAAAACAAATACAGAGTAGAATACATTAGAGTTGCCTGCAACTGTTCAAGAAATCATTGGCTGTTGATTGGATGCTTGAAACATCCATAGAGAGACTATATGGAATCACTATGGAAGAGAACATTTGATCAAGAATATCAAGAGGGAACAGGTTACCTGACAGATTGTTCCAGTCTCTAATTTCCACTGGTAAAAGTTCAACCCATGGGACATAAATCTACGAAGTCACAGGTTAATTGATGCATGACTGGGGTAACTATTGAATGTGATTTCCAAGGAGGGTTTAGTGTACTTAAATTGACAGCAGAGCTGTATGTTGACAAAATCCAATCATCTTCTATCTAGGGAGCTTTACCTATGGAGGTTCATGTAATGGGTGCTGGTTAATGATATGGGTATCAATCCCTTTGTGAGTTTTGTTGCAGTGTAAGACTCTGTTGTGGTTAAAATAGACTTCATAGAACTGATGGTTATGATGGAGATGAGTTATGGCAAAGATCTTTGCCAAGCATAAGAATAATGAGAAATATGAACCAAGATCATAAAAGATAACAATTATCAAAACAAGATGGGATGAATTAAAAGCAGAGACTGAACAATATTTGTATACCCATTTACATAGCAGTATTATTCACAAAACCCCAAAGATGGAAGAAACCTAAGGATTCATAGAAGGGTGAAAGGATAAATAAAATATAATATGTTCATACAATGCAATATTATTCAACCTTAAAAAGGAAAAGAATTTTGACACATCCTACAACATGGATGAACCTTGAAGACATTATACTAAATTAAACAAGACAGTTACAAAAGGACAAGCAGTGTATAATTCCATTTATGTGAAGTACTCAGGTTAGTCAAATTCATAGAGACAGAAAATAAAATGGTGGTTTCCAGAGTCTAGGAGGATAGGAGGAACAAATGGAGAGTTATTTTTTAATGGGTATGGATTTTCAGTTTAAGTAGATGAAAAACTCTGCAGATGGATGGTGGTAATGGTGCACAACAATCACCACTAAACTGTATACTTTAAATTTGTCAAAATGGAAAATTTTATGTTATATATGATACAAAAATGTATCATCAAAATAAAAAATGAAATAGGAAGGAAAGTTTGAGAAAATAAGTTTGGGAAAAAATCCATTTTTTTTAAAGATTATTTTCTTTTTATTTGAAAGAAAGAAAGAGTGAGTGAGAGAGAGAGAGAGAGAGCACGAGGAGGGGAGAAGGAGAAGCAGACTCCCTACTGAACAGGGAGCCAGACGTGATGCAGGGTTCAATCCCAGGACCATGGGATCATGACCTGAGCCGAAGGTAGACGCTTAACTGACTGAGCCACCCAGGTGCCTTGGAAAAAAATCCATTTATATTAAAATATTGCTTAGATATATGTAGTATATCTGCCCTGTGTAAGGTGCTTTAGGTGAAATAGAAATTTGTCACCAACCAGCTGTGAATTCTTGGATATGTCAATCTGCCTTATCATCTCAAGTGTGATAGTTCAGATTAGATGAATTCCAGACTTATTTTACATCTTTAAATACACATTACAGGGGCGCCTGGGTGGCTCAGTGGGTTAAGCCTCTGCCTTCGGCTCAGGTCATGATCTCAGGGTCCTGAGATCGAGCCCCACATCCGGTTCTCTGCTCAGTAGGGAGCCTGCTTCCTCCTCGCTCTCTCTGCCTGCCTCTTGCTTACTTATGATCTCTCTCTGTCAAATAAATAAATAAAATAATAAAAAAAATCTTAAAAAAAATCTTAAATACACATTACATCTCTGATAATGTCTATCCTTTCTCAAAAAAAAAAAAAAAAAGGAATACTCACTCAAACTCAAATAAGTCAAGGCATTGTATTGTAGAAAAACATTGCAGCTGTAATTCAGTCCCAGCTGTCTCCCCTATATTATCCATCAGTGCATTACCTGGGTCTAGCTCTGCTTAGCACTTACCATTCTCTGGAGACATCCTGCTGTATGAGATGGTCTTCTTCAAGCAATTTCCACATTTTTATCTGACATGTTTATACTTTCAAAACTAGAAAGTTCTGGAATGTGTTTCAGAACAATTCTTACAGATTTTAATATGATTTTACTCTCCCCTTTTCCCACATTTCCATGGAAATGTATTTGTGTGCTAGTCACAGTTTCTCTTGTAATAACATATATATTTTACTATAATTAGTGCCTTGAACTAAGAACTGCTCAATAAAGATGTTGAGTTACTCTGAAAAGCAAGTGATATATGTGCTTTGCTAGTTAAGTCTTCTAAATAATTTTTAGTTTTCATTTTCCTAATACTTACTTTATCATATAATTTTATTAAGAAATAGACATAGAAGAAAATAAGGTAAATATAAAGAGACACTGAAATAACTTCTGACATCTTATTTTGATTTAAAATATATTAGAACTATAAGCCTAGTAAGACATAGGATGAATAGAAATGAAATTGAATTATGTCAATACTTTTTTTTCCTTCCTTGTTGTGATTGAATTTCACATTTGGGAAAAAGAATAGTAACTGCACATAAAACTGTTGTCATTTCTCCAATTTGAATAAGAAGAGGTAAAGAAAAGGTGGATATTGGTATGTAGGGTGATAATATGTAAGGCATAAGCCAATGAAAATTTTGTAGAATATTACTCAGTCCCTTTTTAGACATCTAACTTTATAAATTTGGAGAAAATAAGAAAGTTGATAGGACATAATATTTATATGCTTATATTTAAGTGAAATTTTAAGCAGTGTCATTACAGAGCACTATACTAATATTTTAGAGTCTCAAATTTAGCTTGGTAAGATAGCTGTAGTTATGTGAGAAGACTGGTACTGTTAGTTAACTAACAAGTTTCAGGCAAACAAATTAACCCTAAGTTTGGTTTGTTTGTTTGATTGTTTGTTAACTTAAAAAAAAAAAAATCAGACTGAAAGAAAAAAAAAGGGAGGGGGCGCCTGGGTGGCTCAGTGGGTTAAAGCCTCTGCCTTCAGCTCGGTCATGGTCCCAGGGTCCTGGGATCAAGCCCCGCATCGGGCTCTCTGCTCAGCAGGGAGCCTGCTTCCCCCTTTCTCTCTGCCTGCCTCTCTGCCTACTTGTGATCTCTGTCAAATAAATAAATTTTTAAAAAAGAAGACTGGAATATAGTAATTTATTTATCAAAAATATTATATTTATTTATTTGAGAGAGTGAGTGAGAAGAGAGAGCATGAGAGAGAGATCATGAGCAGTGGGAGGGGTAGAAGGAGAAGCAGACTCTTGGCTGAGCAAGGAGCCAGATGTGGGGCTCAATCTCAGACCTGAGCTGAAGGCAGACAGGTAACCAACTGAGCCACCTGGGCACCCTGGAATATAGTAATTTATTTTTTTTTTAAAGATTTTATTTATTTATTTGACAGAGAGAGATCACAAGTAGACGGAGAGGCAGGCAGAGAGAGAGAGAGAGAGAGGGAAGCAGGCTCCCTGCTGAGCAGAGAGCCCGATGCGGGACTCGATCCCACGACCCCGAGATCATGACCTGAGCCGAAAGCAGCGGCTTAACCCACTGAGCCACCCAGGCGCCCCTGGAATATAGTAATTTAAATGAAAATTCTTAAATCACAGATCGTACTTCCGATTTGAGTGTGATTTACAGAAAAAGAATAATGAATCAAGGTGGTACATCTCTTAAAGCCATATTACTTTCAATCACCAAAAAATGTAAGAAGAAGTTACTGAAAACAAGCTCCAATTGCATAATATTCCCAGGGCTTATGTTAGCAGTTTTGAGTATTAGTAAGATGGATGTATATAGACCTGCAAATCTCTCTGATGAAAACATATCTGAATGAAGAAAATATTAATCTTAAAATGCTGTAAAAGCTTGTATTGTTAATATGCCCTGATGATGGTGTTAAAGTTGTTTAGTTGTGCTTATCTAAAGCTTCCCATCTCGAGGTTAATGAAGATATCCCAACTGCTTTTCTGCAATGTCAGTAAAGAGCTTTAATAACCAGAGATTAATCAGTTTCTGAGGCAGTAATCTTTAGGGATATCAACCCCATTAAGGCAAGGAAGAGAAGTGGCAAAAATGTATGCCACCAAATAGAAACAAAAAAAAAACAGGCTAAGAGCACTTTTGCTCCTTAAAGAAAATGCAAGGGAAAGGGTCTTGGATTTAGTGGTGCATTCACTTAATTAAAATATAGTCAGGATTTTTATTTCCTTCTCAGTGTAAATCACTATTGATAAAAGTATCTGTCACCCCTGATATTCCCTGGGCAATACATTTAAGTGAATTAAATCATTTCACTTATTCAGGAATTTGGAAGAGTGATAGGCACTTGCCAATGGACTGTAGAATTCCTGGCTCATTGATTTTTAGATGCCAGAGGAGATTGGAGAGGCTGTGACATGATTTGAGTAGAAATAAAGAAGTAAATCATTCCAGACTAGATTTGCCTGTTTATCTTTTTTACCCTCTAATCACACATGGATTATAATATTACATGTACATAGTAGTAAAATAACGTTAGTATAGATTGTTCCATCCTTCTGCTTAAAGCTTATAAAGTCACCATAATTTTAAACTATACCTGAATTGGAATTTAGCTTTCAGTAGGATCCTTTTAAAATCCTGATATATCATTGATCAATCCAAGTTCCTTAAAACTAAGGTGGCTATCTAACTTATTATTTCAACAAGGCCACTATTGAAGATGAAAGAAAGCTCTGGTCAGACTAGGATATATGGCCACTCTAAAACTGAAATATTAACAAATACACATAATATGACTATTGGTAGGAGTTGGCTCAGTTCCTCAAAATTGCTATTAAAGTATTGGCTAAGCTGCGTGACAAACCAGGCAATAAAATACAGAGACTCTTACAGAACAGCACAAAGAACTGCAGGTGGTCAGAATACCCAGGAAGATCTATTTCTTCGTTCAACCTCCCCTTAGTTTTCTTGCTTTCCTTGGTTAAATGCTGCTTACCAGCAGCAAGACCCTATTCCAGACTGTGAAATGAGATACAAAGTTCTTAGCTTTTAAGGAAGTGACAAAAAATTGAATACTTTATTTCTACTTTCACTTCAGTAACGAGAGCTTAGTCATATGGCCATATGTAGCCTACTAGTTATCAGATCTATTAAAATGTGGATGTGGATGATGAGGCATATTCTATTACTAGAAGAATGAGAGTTAGACAGTGAGTGTTTTTTTTTTTTACAAGATTGTTTCTCAAATATGATATGCTGAACCATCAGAATTCCATGGACTGTTAAGTTGTATGGATCTGACCACCACCCTGTTATTCTGTATCAAAATCTTTGAGAGTGAGAAACAGGAATGGACATTTACTACAAACTCGGGGTAGTTATAGATATGTAAAATTGGAACTATAATCTTTAAATGATTATTTATATATCATGGCTTCATTTCATGTAAATAAAAGACAATTTAATTCTTTATTTGCAAAACATACTCCTCTTTTAAACTACAAGCTAATCATTTTCACCTATACATAAATGAAATGAAAAAGATTATGTTGAACCATATTATTCTCCTTATGAACCATAATATTTTCATTACTATATATCTGAAAAAAAAATGCTAACCAGAGTAGCTAAAAATGAGATTTCCACCATGATTAGTTGGACTTGTACTGATGTTATTCTTCTAATGTATGAAACAAAAAAATAGCAAATCAAAAATTACTCTTCATACAAACTTTCAGTTATAAAATGGAAAAGGTCTGAGGATCTACTGTATAACTTGGTAATTATAATTAATAACACTGTATTGTGTAATTTAAATTTTCTAAGAGAACTTAGAACAAAAAAAAAAGAAAACAAAACAACAAACAAATAAAAACAATACCAAAAAAGGAAAACATGTAATGAAATGGGGATAGTACTTTACCTCTGTGGTTTTCACACTTTTCCCAATCTCTTAAAAAATAAACTGAACCTAATAATGGAAAATTATCAGACAAGTCTAAATTGAGAAGCACTCCACAAAATCCCTGACTAATATTCCTCAAAACTGTCAAAGTCATTATAAACAAGGAAAGTCTGAAGAATTATGATAGCCAAGAGAAGGTTAAGGGGATCTGACAAATAAATGTAGTATGGTATTCTGGATGAGATCCTGGACCAATACAAAGACTTTGGTAAGAACTAAAGGAATATGAATACTGTGTTGGCTTTAATTAATACTAATGTACCAATTTGATTCATTAATTGTGACCAAAGTACCATACTAATGTAAGATGTTAACAGTAGGGGAAACTGTGCGGGGGGTGGGGTAGGTGTATATGAGAATTCTCTGTGCTATCTCCACAACTTTTCTGTAAATCTAAAAAGATTATAAAAACTGTATTAAAAGAAATAGTCTTTGACAACTATTTTACTGTACAGCTTCTAATAAAATGGTTGACATGAGTTTAGAGGATATGTTTTACAAACACATTTATTAAAATTTTGGAATTTGGTTTCCTATTAAGATATGCTTTTGCCTGGAAAAAGCACAAACTGAGAACACTGAGGATTGGCAAGATGTGAGTCATCCTCCCTGTAATTGTTCTTACTTACTCTGTGGGTAGAATGGCAGGGGTTTTCTCTTTGGTTTTTTCATGGCATTCAGTAGAGTTCTTTTAAAAAAAAATGTTTCTCTATTTGGAAAAAGAGAGAGAGAGCTCAAACAGGGAGAGGGACAGAGGGACAGGCAGACTCCCTACTGAGCACAAAAACTGAAAATGATGATCCCAGGATCCTGAGATCCTGACCTGAGTCCAAGTCAGATGCCCAACTAACTGAGCCACCCAGGTGCCCCTCAGTAGAGTTTGATAAGTTGAAGATATGCACAATGTTGTACCACTGTACTTGGAGTCAGAGGAGGAAATTCCTTAAATTCTAAATACATTGAGATTATTTGTACATATGTTAGTAAAATTCTTAATAAAGTGCTTTTGGAGAAAATTTAATGTGTACATATAGGAATATTTGGGATAGGGAGTGCCACAACATAGATTGATTGGGAGAGTATTATGGCAGTTTGGGTATGAAATTATAAGGTTGGTGTCAGTAGGATGGATAAGAAGATATTGATTAGAGAATGTCATGGAATCACGGTGATGGAGAAAGAGGAGAAGAGAACAGGGGATAGAAGCAGGGTTTAAGTCTGGTCACTCAGGGGATATTTACTGGCAATTTTTTTTTTAAAGATTTTATTTAGTTATTTGACAGAAAGAGATCACAAGTAGGCAGAGAGGCTGGCAGAGAGAGAGGGGGAAGCAGGCTCCCCACTGAGCAGAGAGCCTGACACGGGGCTTGATCCCAGGACTCTGAGATCATGCCCTGAGCCGCAGGCAGAGGCTTAACCCACTGAGCCACTCAGGCGTCCCAACTGGCAATTTTTAAAAATTATTTTTATCAACCTATAATGTATTATTTGCCCCAGGGGTACAGGTCTGTGAATTGCCAGGTTTACACACTTCACAGCACTCACCATATCACATCCCCTCCCCAATGTCCATAACCCAACCACCGTCTCCCTAATCCCCTGCCCCAGCAACCCTCAGTTTGTTTTGCAAGATTAAGTCTCTTATGGTTTGTCTCCCTCACAATCCCATCTTGTTTCATTTTTTTTCTTTCCCTACCCTCCACCCCCCCACCCTGCCTCTCAAATTCCTCATATCAGAGAGATATGATAATTGTCTTTCTCTGATTGACTTATTTTGCACAGCATAATACCCTCTAGTTCCATCCACATCATTGCAAATGGCAAGATTTCATTTCTTTTGATGGCTGCATGGTATTCCATTGTATATATAGACCACATCTTCTTTATCTATTCATCTGTTGATGGGCATCGAGGTTCTTCCCACAGTTTGGCTATTGTGGACATTACTGCTATAAACATTCGGGTGCATGTCCCCCTTTGGATCACTACATTTGTATCCTTAGGGTAAATACCCAGTAGTGTGATTGCTGGGTTGTAGGGTAGCTCTATTTTCAACTTTTTGAGGAACCTTCATGCTGTTTTCCAGAGTGGCTGCACCAGCTTGCATTCCCACCAACAATGTAGGAGTGTTCCCCTTTCTCCACATCCATGACTGGCAAATGTTTGATAGAGAAAAATAAAGTCAACATAAAATCGTAAAGTTAACTGTTGGTGGGAATGCAAGCTGGTGCAACCACTCTTGAAAACAACATGGAGGTTCCTCAAAAAGTTGAAAATAGAGCTACCCTATGACCCAGCTATTTTACTACTGGGTGTTTACCCTAAAGTTACAAATGTAGTGATCCAAAGGGGCATGTGCAGCCCAATGTTTATAGCACAATGTCCAAAACAGCCAAACTATGGGAAGAACCTAGATGTCCATCAACAGATGAATGGATAAAGAAGATGTGGTCTATATATACAATGGAATACTATATAGCCATCAAAAGAAATGGAGTCTTGACATTTGCAATGACATGGATGGAACTAGAGGGTATTATGCTTAGCAAAATAAGTCAATCAGAGAAAGATAACTATCATATGATCTCCCTGATATGAGGAAGTTGAGAAACAATGTGGGGGGTTTGTGGGGTAAGAAAAGAATAAACGAAACAAGATGGGATCAGGAGGGAGACAAACCATGAGAGACTCTTAATCTTGCAAAACAAACTGAGGGTTTCTGGGGAAGGAGGATAGGGAGAGGGTGGTTGGGTTATGGACATTGGGGAGGGTATGTGATATGGTGAGTGCTGTGAAGTGTGTAAACCTGGCGATTCACAGACCTGTACCCCTGGGGCTTATAATACATTATATGTTAATAAAAAATAAAAAAAATAAATTTTTTTTTTAAATTCCACCAAACAAAAATAAATAAATAAATAAATAAAATCATAAAGTTAGAAGTATTGTAGTTAGTAGATTTATTAGATTGGGTATCTTCAATACACAAAGATCTTTGTAGCCTTGTAGTCTTTGTAACCATTCAAATACTTAGTGTCCTAGCTTGTCAGTTTATTTAATGAGGACAGAAATTCTTTCCACATGCCTTATGGGGTTGTGAGAATTAAGAAGAAAAAAATCCTAAAGAATTTTTGAGCTCTTCACTATATAACATTGCTAGAGTGGGGATTCACCAGAGCGTGAATTATAGTTTTGCCATAGGAAAAACAGGAGATTTTCAGTAACAGCAGGAGTGAAAGAATATGCTTGAAAATATGTATGTTTCCTGTATCATTACCTGATGATGTTATAAATAAATATATATATGAATATACATATTTATGTATATTGATATATTTATATATTGATATATATTGATATATATGTTGATATATTTATATATATTGATATAAACACTATGTATGTATTGTTTTGAAGGTCTCTAATTCATAAATACACTTGAGAAATTAGTATATTTCCCTATGGGTTTAATTTTTAAATTTTTTTAAGAATTTATTTATGGATCATCTCCTCTTTAAATCTTTATGACCGTAGCAAGCACTATCAACTCCCTCCTTTAAACTCCATCAAGTATGTGCACTCCCCAAATCCAGTACACATATCTTGTGTATACTGATTTATATTATTAATTATATTTGTCCATTTGCCTCTTCAGTGTGGTTGTGAAATTTTTATAAGGATTAAGTGTCATAGTACTAAGTGAACATTAAAAAAAATGTTTGATAAACTGTATGTGGATATTTAAACATCTGAATGCTGTACATGATGGTCACTTTGAGCAACAAAACTGGGCTGCTTTCAGGGAATTGTTACTTTTTCAATGAATAAAACCCCAATGTTTTAATAATATTTATTGAAAATTCATTAAATCAATGAACTCTATATATTAAATTTAAATTATAATCCTTCAATTTGTTAAATAATACCAAAGTTATTTAAATTTTTTGAAATGTCAAACCAGTGTAGATACATTTATTATGCAGAACCCTGTATTATTATACATTTTTATGAATATCTCCTATGTCAAAACAGGATTGTGTCACACATAGCTGTATAGAAAAAAAAATAACAATGTCTTATAAATTATCCATACTCAGTGGACAGCTGATGGAAATAAAGTCTAGTTCTTATATTTACAGGAGTGGGAGGAGTGGGGAAAAAACTAATAACTCACAGATGATTTGCCCATGATAGGAAATACAAAAAAAAAAGGTATTTGGAAAATGTAATTCAAACTATTTAGGGGGATGAACTAAACTCTATCAAATGCAGCCTAGAGGAGATTATAAGACACATTGTCTATCACAGTTTTCTGCATTTGAAATCTAACATCACCAGAAACCGTAAGGGAGCGTATTTTCAAATCCTAAAAGCTGCAGAGCTTAGCACAAGATGTAGACCTCTGGTTGCATCAGTATCTTTTTTCTCTGAATGCCACTTTTGGAAGTACTATACTATTACAGTCATACATTTCTAGCTCCAGGGGAAAAAAAAATGTGTATATCACTTTAGAATGAGGAATAGCAAAAACCTCTGGAAGAAGATTCAGAAGGAGTTATATGAATGCCAAAGAAATTATAAATTAGGACAGTGTTCTCCAAAAATCAGTTGGAAGGCCTTGCCCCAAGTTACATACAGCAATCACAAATACTGTTTATTTCTAGAGGCTAAAATCTGTGACTTATCTTTTCCTACAAAGTATCTCCTGCAGTTTTTGCAATGTGGTCAATTACTACTTCTTATTTATTGAGTATATTGAATAATTAAGTTACAATTTGTAAACTAAGTTATGGAGGAGAATATCTGAGTAACAAGTAGACTTGCAGGTGAATATACAGAAAAACTGAAGGTGAAAATTAAATATGAAAATTATGTTCACTATAGAAAAGAGAACTTTGAAATATTTTCTGATTTTGGTTATCTGACTAACTGAATATTTGGTCTATTGAGAAATTTTTTTTCAAGTGTGATAATGCTGTTTGCAATTCAGCTAATTAAAAGGAGTAATCTTTAAAAATATGTACTAAATTTTTTGTGAATAAACAGATAAACTCCCTTGCAGTATGGGGAAAGGATGTGTGGAGATATAAGTGGGACAAAATAGATTTTAATTTGATGCAGATAAGGATTTATTACAGTCTGAGTACTTCTTTGTATTTTGAAATTCTCCATTATATACAAGATTCAAAATATAAAAAATAAAGAGAAAACAGATAATTAGGATATAAATTTATCAATAAAATTTTTAATATTGCTTATTTGAGTTGTCAGTTTAAACTTCTTAACCTTTGTAATAGTGTTTTATTCATTCTTTTGAGTTTTGTGGGTAGATGACTAAAGTATCTGCAAATATTTTGGTACCCGATTTCCAGAATTAAGCTTATAATATGAATTACCTGCCTTGTGTTAGTTCTAGAATTTCCAAAACAGTTCCATGGCATAAGGAGACTATGTTCCACAAAACATCTTTTTGTTACATGAATGACTGGATAAATTAGTGGAGTGATATTAGACTTCTGTGTCTTATTCCTGGTTTCGTGATGATCTTTCAGTTATTTGACATTAAGAATAATGATGAAAACTATGACATAACAGATGGCAGAGCAAAAGTACTTTTTCTACCTCACTTGAATGTTGGAATTCCCTTTTTAATTATACCAGACAATGATTATAAGACTAAACTGAAGTTATGCAGAATTCCAAAGTAAGAGAAGACAAGAGCTATCATTAAACACTTTTCCAGGTTTTAAACAGAGAAAATTTCTCTAAAAGTGGGAAGGTTCAGAAAAACCTCTTTATGTTTTTCCAACAATAATCATTTGTCTAAAAAGTAACTCAGAAAATTGAATGTACTTCAGTATAAATATACATTAATATGCCTTAATCAATGGAACAAGAAAGTAATTTGAAACATTTGGAGAGGATCCTTATTTATAGCACTGTTCTCAGACCTGAGGTCCATTCTCTCTCTCTTTTTTTTTATTTTTTTTAATTTCTTTTCAGTGTACCAGAATTCATTGTTTATGCACCACACCCAGTGCTCCATGCAGTATGTGCCCTCCATAATACCCACCACCAGGCTCACCCAACTTCCCACCCCTCGCCCCTTCAATACCCTCAGATTGTTTTTCAGAGTCCATGGTCTCTCATGGTTCATCTGTATCTTCTATTTCAAAATATTCAATTTAAAAATATAAAACAAATACTTCTTAAAATGTATTTAAATTATTACAGTGTTTTGTTGCATTAAATTACAAGATTAATGGAAAAATATTCCTTTGAATTTTTTTTTTAATACACAAGGCAATATGGCATCTGCTCAGTTGTTAATTACAAATATGTAGTCACTTCTTTTCAGGGACAGAGAAAGTATCAAGTCAACTTCTTAATATAATGTGTTGATTGCTTTCAGAGGAATTTTTAGATTATGAATGTTTAAACTCTTTTAATTCACAGCTATTAAAAAAACATTTTTTGGGATGACTGGGTGGCTCAGTTGGTTAAGCATCTGCCTTTGGCTCAAGTCATGATCCCAGGGTCCTGGGATTGAGTCCCATATCGGGCTCCCTGCTAGCAGCAAAGTCTCCTTCTCCCTCTGCCTGCCTACTTATTCTCTCTCTCTCTCTGACAAATAAATAAATAAAATCTTATTTTTTTTCCTTAGAACATCAGTAAATCTGTAATTTCAATTGAATATCCACTTTACCAATTAGTAAGGAGGCCCAAATTTAATTACTGTGAGTCAAACTTTACCAAAATGATAATAGATATAATTTCTGATTTAAAAAATAACTACTTCAGGGGCATCTTGGTGGCTCAGTTGGTTAAGTGTCTGCCTTTATCTCAGATCATGAACCCCAGGGTCCTGAGATCGGACCCATGTTGGGCTCCCTGCTCAGCATGGAGCCTGCTTCTCCCTCTCCCTCTGTACGCCCCCTGCTTGCATTCTCTCACTCTCTCTCTCTCTCTCTCTCTCTCTCAAATAAATAAATTAAAAAAAAAGAAATAAGAACTTTTCCAAGCACAAGTGCAAAAGTAAGAATCAACACACATACTAGTGTACTTAATAAAATAAATATTTTTGAAGGTCTGTAATACTTTGTGTTTGTTTAAATATTCTAAGAAGACAACATTTAAAATTAAGAGAAACAAATATAATTAGGTTTTTGACATTGAAACATTTTTGGAAAAAATAGAATAGAACCTTTAGATTTGGTGGAACTTCAGGTAGTTGATATTAAAGTCTAAACTATAATATAATTGAAATATTTATTACAGGCTTAGCTAGATACTTAACAGTTGAACTTTCTCCTTTTGCAAATCCATGTGTTCTAAAACTCATAAACATTGAATGTGATGCTTAAAAATCTTCAGATATCATCTCTCTTTACAGAGTCAGAACTAGAACTTGGTTCTTCTTATTCTCAAAATAAACCTTGTAGACAGTGTTCTCTTTTTGATAATAGTTCAAATAGCTACAATGTGTTCATTGTCTTTCTGTGATCTAGTGTTATAAGAAGACTGCAAAGGAAACTATATGAAGTGTATATATGCACTTAAAGTTTTATACCTGCCTTGGCATAGGGCAGTGTTTTCTAAATTTCCACCAAAATGAACAAAGTTAAAATAATATCATTTTAATGAACCACATTCAGTGTTTAGCAAATTTTAACTTTAAAGGGAAACATTCCAGGACACCTGGGTGCCTCAGTCAGTTAAGAATTCTGCCTTTCGCTCAGGTCATAATCCCAGGGTCCTGGGACCAAGTCCCACATGAGGCTCCCTGCTCAGCAGTGTGCCTGCTTTTCCCTCTGCCTGCCTCTCCCCCTGCTTGGGCACGCTCTCCCTGTGTCTGATAGATGATATAGATAGATAGATAGATAGATAGATAGATAGATAGATAGATGATAAATGGAAACATTCCATTTTAAAGACTTGACACTACTCTGAAGTGAACTGTATTTTCCCTAAAATTGACAGATTCTAAGGGGGGAAAAATGTCATTGAGGTGTTTCAGAGTATTCTTATATATATTTGATAGTGAAGCCATAGCCAAATCTCTGTCTCAGAAATGACTCACAGCGGCCAAGTTGCTTGAGGAAAGTAACACAAAAGGAAATGACCTGAATTAGTCTCTAGAAATCAATAAGTCCAAATGATGTTCTGAGTTAATAATGTGAACACTGGTAGGATCTCAGGCTTGCAGAAAGATGCTGACTGGAATTGGGACCAAAATTAATGTTAACAAAAGAAAAGGAAATGGAGAATGGGTTTGTTTAGAAAATTGTGGATCTGTATATATAAACAAAGAATGGAAGTGTGGTAATAGGGTTGGTTTAATGGAAGAATCACAGAGAAATATTTTAGTCTCAGATTCCTTCAAATAAACAAAAGTAAAAACATTGCTCTTTTGGAAAATTGATTTCATGTGCCACTTGGAAAAATACAGACATACTATGAAAATAAATGCTTTAACTCTGATGCAATAGGAAGGAACTTTTTTTTTTTTTTTTGGACTACTGCAAAATAATTTTAAGGAAGTATGTTACATAAATATTTAAACAAATACATTACTCTCTTGCATTCTGTATGACAGTTGATTTGTGATTATCCTGGCTAATAAAAAATCAAGTCATGGGACGCCTGGGTGGCTCAGTTGGTTAAGCAGCTGCCTTCAGCTCAGGTCATGATCCCAGCGTCCTGGGATCGAGTCCCACATCGGGCTTCTTGCTCATCGGGGAGCCTGCTTCTCCCTCTGCCTCTGCCTACCATTCTGTCTGCCTGTGCTTGCTCTCTCTCCCTCTCTCTCTGGCAAATAAATAAATAAAATCTTTTAAAAAAAATCAAGTCGTTTTCATTGGGTTTTAGCATAAATCATGTATATTCTTTGTTTTTTAAAATTTTTTTAATTAAAAATTAAATTCATTAATTCATTTTTTTTACTGGGTGTCATATATTCTTTGATTAGATATTTATATTTCTGACTTTATTTATGTTAATATATAAATCAACTGTAGAGGTTTGATTTTTAACTGACTGAGCCACCCATGCACCCCAAGGTTTGACTTTAGATTCTGAGTGGCAGAATATACCCAGTGATATCTATCTATCTATCTATCCATCTATCTTTCTATCAATTATTGACTATAAGATTCATTGACTATATGAATCATTGACTATTGCTAGTTTATAGTGTGTGTGTGTGTGTATCACTATAAATAGCTATAAGCATTCAAATATATACTTGAATAGATAGATAGCTAGATAGAGAGATAGATAGATATTTAAATAATCAATTCTTACTTATATAGGAAACAAAGCACTGAAGACATGTCTGTCTGATGACTTTGACATCGAGAAAGAAAAGCACATTATTTTCTCATATTTAATACTGTAACTGTGTTAAAAAGATAAAGATGGTTCATCTCCCCTTCCAATTTCCCTCAACTCCCTTCTCCTCTCCATCTCCCCTTGTCCTCCATGCTATTTGTTATGCTCCACAATTAAGTGAAACCATATGATAATTGACTTTCTCTGCTTGACTTATTTCACTCAGCATAATCTCTTCCAGTCCTGTCCATGTTGCTACAAAAGTTAGGTATTCATCCTTTCTGATGGAGGCATCATACTCCATAGTGTATATGGACCACATCTTCCTTATCCATTCATCCGTTGAAGGGCATCTTGGTTCTTTCCACAGTTTGGCGACCGTGGTCATTGCTGCTATAAACAGTGGGGTACAGATGGCCCTTCTTTTCACTACATCTGTTTATCTTTGGGGTAAATACCCAGTAGTGCAATGGCAGGGTCATAGGGAAGCTCTATTTTTAATTTCTTGAGGAATCTCCACACTGTTCTCCAAAGTGGCTGCACCAACTTGCATTCCCACCAACAGTGTAAGAGGGTTTCCCCTTTCTCCACATCCTCTCCAACACATGTTGTTTCCTGTCTTGCTAATTTTGGCCATTCTAACTGGTGTAAGGTGGTATCTCAATGTGGTTTTAATTTGAATCTCTCTGATGGCTACTGATGATGAACATTTTTTCATGTGTCTGATAGCCATTTGTATGTCTTCATTGGAGAAGTGTCTGTTCATCTCTTCTGCCCATTTTTTGATATGATTGTCTGTTTTGTGTGTGTTGAGTTTCAGGAGTTCTTTATAGATCCTGGATATCAACCTTTTGTCTGTACTGTCATTTGCAAATATCTTCTCCCATTTGGTGGGTTGACTATGGACTCTGAAAAACAATCTGAAGGTTTTAAAGGGGCGGGGGGTGGGAGCTTGGGGTATCCAGGTGGTGGGTATTGGAGAGGGCACGGATTGCATGGACCACTGGGTGTGGTGCAAAAATAATGAATACTGTTACGCTGAAAAAATAAAAATAAAAAAAAAAATAAAATCTTTTAAAAATAAAAAAAATAAAAGGCCTCATACTTTAAAAAAAAAGGATAAAGATAGGATTAATTACTGAAATGCTTTTATCCAATTTATTTAGGCTTTTTGTCTCTAAGTCCATCATGATGAGTTATTTACAAATCTCTAACATAGGCAGCAGAAGAGATCCTAACACTTGTGTGAGTGAGATATTGAATTTAACAGTATTACTTAATTGTTGTCATGGGATTATTATCTCTCTCTTTCTCTCTCTTCCTTTTCTTTTTTTTTTTTAATTTACCAAGATATTAGTTAGAAGTCTTGTTCTGAACATATCAAAACCACTAAAATAATAAAAATAAAATAATAATAATATTAAATAAATAAATAAATAAAATAATAAATAAAATAATTCTTATTTTATAAAAATTTTAACAATAAGATGAAACATTGCTACAACAGCTCTCTATAACATCATCTGGTAAGAATATCACTAAATGATTTTGAAAATATTTGGAATAAAATGGTAATGATACTCATATTATTTACCGCACTATAAATATGAGTTAAAATAAAGATCTTTGGTGGTCTTAACTAAAAATACAACATTTTACAATTTATTTGTCAATATTGCAGTTTATATTTACTAGAATTAAAATGTATTTTCTACTCTGGGGCTAATAATACATTATATGTTAATAAAAAATTTTAAAAAATAAAATAAAAATATATTTTCTGGGATGCCTGGGTGGCTCAGTTGAAATCAAAAGCGTCCAACTCTTTATTTCATCTCAGGTCATGATCTCAGGGTGGTAAGACCAAACCCTGCATGGAGCTGCACACTGGGTATGGAGCCTGCTTAAGATTTTCTCTCTCTTTCTTGCCCCTCCCCTCCACTCAAGCTCTTTCTCTCCAAAAAAAAAAAAAAAAAAAAAAAAATATATATATATATATATATATATGTGTGTGTGTGTGTGTGTGTGTGTGTGTGTGTACACCTACACACACATTTTTCTTACATATAAAATATGAAAAGAAAAAATTTTAAGTGTGTGCTCAAAGGGACAAATTCTCAAAAATGAGTCCGATTTAGAAAATGGATAAAAAGAAAATGAATAGTCAGAATGCAAATGGTACAGATGAAACTTTAGAAGAAATATTGGCTAATGACATATATAATTGCTAGTTATATGTCCTAGGAGAGACTTTTAAACTAAGTTCAATTTGACATGTGCACCTAATAAAATGCTCTAAACTATCATAATATAAGTTGATATAAAATAGTATATTTAAGTAAGTATAATTTTATGTAGATTTTATGATAGTTTATATACAAAGATTTACTTAAGTCTGTTTCTACAGAATTATTAAATCATATCACCTCTATTTTCAGGAATAAATATACTGTAACTATACTAATTCTAAAGTTATTAACTTGTGAAAATGAAAGAAATATTTAATTAAAACATGGTAACTCTTGGATTTTATCTCTTCTGTGATTTTGAATATTTATTTTACGGATCCACATAAAGGGTTATTGTAAAGAGAATGTTAAAAGTAATAAGAATATCTACATATAGAATAATCTGGGAATACATTGTTCCAAAAAACTAGAAGTTACTTTCTTATACTGTCTCTCACTTCAATAAAAAGAATATTAAAGATATATATCAAAATGTACTTTCTTTATGCTGTCTTAAAGGCAATGTGGGTACACCATGACTTAGAAGGCCTCCCTCCAATGTTGCTTCTATATTCAGAGACCTCTTTTTCCCAGACACAGTTTAGCTTCTATTTTGTTATATTAAAATGTAATGGCCTGTATAAACAAATAGAATACATACCTTATTTTTTAAGTGAATGTTTAAAGCAGAGAAAAAATTCATTTATATCATGATTAACTTTTTTTCCCCAAATTAGAAAATCTATAGATGTATACTTTGATTTCTTGTTTTTATTAAGATGAGTTTTCTAATTATTATATAATATATTTAGGCACATTCTTGTTCTAATGCAACATATTTTTTAAATATACATTTAAATTATATTTAATTCTCATATCAAAATGCAATTAATATTAATAACTACCGATTGGGTGCAATACTCTTTTCAAATAGCACATTGGTATTAAGCATAGAATTCCTAAGACCAGGTGAAGCATAGAATTCCTCAACTTCACTCTTCCAAGTAACTATGTACTTATGAAACCTTTATTTTTTTTTTTAAGATTTTATTTATTTATTTATTTATTTTTGACAGAAAGAGATCATAAGTAGGCAGAGAAGCAGACAGAGGGGGGGGGAGAAGCAGGCCTCCTGCAGAGTAGAGCCCAATGGGAGGGGCTTCATTCCAGGACCCTCAGATCATGACCTGAGCCAAAGGCAGGGGCTTATCCAACTGAGCCACCCAGACACCCCCTTATGAAACCTTTATGAACCTAATAAATGGCCATGAAATTTCTCCCTAAACTTATAGCTGAATATGCTGCCTTTCTTATATTTTTTTTCCACTAGAAATTATAACTTTAGGAATTTGTCACTTTCAGAATGATGGCCAAAGTAGGACACATTTTATCATCAAAAATAATTTAAGGCTTTATATTTTCAATACTTTAGAAATGATTGTTCTGAAATGACAATTTTATTTGAAAGAAAAGATACAATGACTCTATATTCATAATGAAGGTTTAGCGAGGGTGAATATAACCTAAAAGGAAACATTGATATATTAAAAACATCAAGCAAACATTGGATACAGAGCTGTAACCTGGGTAAAGCAAAGAGCAAATGGTTAGTTAGTTGATGGAAAGTTTATTTCAATTGTATCAGAAGTGGTTAAAGTAAAGAAACTTTGTGGTATGGACTGGGAATTTTAGATTTTATGTTAGGCTTAAAGGAGGCAACCTTAAAGGTAAGGTTGGCATAATATAGTAGCAATTAGCAGGAACAAGTTACACGACGAAGGTCTTTGTGTATCTGCATAGAATGAATTTGCCACTCTCATGGTGGCTTTCTAATATAGGAATAATGACTTAAGAATTTCTGGTAATAAGGTATTCTCTTTGACCTACTGATTATTTAGTAGTATTATTTAATTGCCTTAATTCTTGACACATTTATTTAGACTAACCTTGTTTTATTCAAGGTAGTGTTAAAAAATAATAAATAAAAAACTTCTGTGAGAGTTGATAGATTGGGCACTTTTGTGACTTACCGGCCTATTTCCTTTACAAGTATCTTTGTTAGTCATCTTTCGACTTTATAAGTGTTAGTTTAATTAAAGTTATATAATTTAATCTAAAAATTCACTCAATAGGGAACATGTAAGGGAAAAAGTCCTAGTATACTAAGAGCATACCAATGAGTGAGGACCTCAGTAAAAATCCTTCTAGGTTTGGAACCCTCACTCTTTCAGTTTATCTCTTATATTTTGTATGATGCATAGTCACAGATATGAGTGTGAGCACCAGTGACAATCTACATATTAACCATTAGAGAAATGTATTGTCCTCCAACATTTAGACCAAAAAGAAATTTAAATAACTGTGCTAATAATTCATTTTTGCTGCTCAGAGGATCATCTTGCACATCTGTTTCCAGTTGTAGTTTTCAGAAAACAGATTCTGAGAGGGGAAAAAAAATTAGAGAAATGTAAGAATTATTTTCTTAAGACTAACACTTATAGAAAGAATCAGGATTGGTCATAGGGAGAATGGGGGAAAGATTGCCTTATCCAGGGTTTCTGCTGACCCCAAAGTGAGATCTGAAACAATTTTGGCCCTTCAGGAATTGCCGTGAGTTATAGCAAAGGACTTAGGACTTGGTGGGAAGTCCCACATAAAGTATATGACCTTATGTGAGGACATTCTTTTCAGCAGTGGCAGTTCATAAAGAACTCTTGACATCGTAGGGCTATTTGCCAGCAGGTGGGTTCTGAAAGGGGATCTGGACAGCACATCATAGAATCCACTATAGCTTTCATATATGGTACTTTTAAAAAGCTTACAAAATGCCATTGCATTATGGCAACAAATGATCTAAGCATGGAGTTTCAGATATATTTGGTATTTGCATAATCAGTGTTAAAACTTGAGATTAAAACTTCAACAATAAATTAATTCACTCAATGATTTACAAATCTGATATATGTCAACCATTTGACTGAGGATGCAGATATCCATAAAGCAGGACCCTTCAGCCTGGTCAGGAAACACTAGCATGCAAATAGGTAGCTGTAATAAAACATTGTAGATACTATGGTAGAAGCATGTATCAAGTTCAGGGGAGGCAAAGACAGTATTCTATGTAGGAGATAAATAGGGAATCTGGTAAAATTTTATAGCAGAAATGACCTTTGAACTGATTATTAAAAGAACAAGAAGGGTTGTCTGAACAAATGATGGGGGGAAAAAAGGAGTATTCATTATAAACAGCAGAATGAATTTGGTAGGCACTGGACAGCATGTGCATGGGGCAATATGCATTGGAGGAGTGAGGGCAACACAGACTGGGAAGTATAGTCAAGAATTCAGAGCCTGAATTCTTTTTCCAGGAGTGAGAGCTTTGCCTATGACAAATAGGAGAGTCCTTGAAGGATTTTACACAAGGATAAGTATGACAAAGTTTAAAGTTTAGAAAGACCATTCCTGAAACTATGTAAAGAATTAAAGAGAAGACTAGTTAATAGAATGTTACAATAGTGAAGAAATTTTAAAAGTATTAAACAAAGTGATAAAAGGAGGATTTAAAAATTATAAAGAAAACATTGAAGAACTATGTCAACAAAAGAAAATTTTAAATTTGTATTTTCATATCAGTTTTTCTATCCAAAAATAATGTACACTTTTCCAAGTCTTCAATTCTAATTCAGTGAGATTTTGAAATTTACTTAATAAATTTATGATTTACCTTTCCTTGTCAAGAGAGCAAACCTGAGTCACCTGACTTCTTTCTTCCCTGACAATAGTCTGCTGGGAAATAGATTGCAAACCAGCTGTTCAGTCCCTTTATTCTCAGAGATGATATGATGATCATCATTTGGCACATTAAAAAAAAAATTTAGATTACTCCTCGGGTTATATTTCCATAAATGAAACTCTTTTGGGGCACCTGAGTGTCTCAGTCATTAAGTGTCTACCTTTGGCTTAGGTTATGATCTTGGGGTCCTGGGATCAAGACTTGCATCGAGTTCCTTGCTCAGTGGGGAGGCCTTCTTCTCCCTCTCCCATCCCCCCTGCTTGTGTTTCCTCTCTCTCTGTGTCTCTCTCTGTCAAATAAATAAGTAAAATCTTTAAAAAAAAATAAATGAAACTCTTTTGTTTTCATACAGGTCTTGAAAGGTTTTGCAAAATTGCTTTCCATGAAATTTGTCTGAATTTTCATTGCAATCAACTACATATAATAGCACTACTACTGCAGTATTGATGAACTTATTAATTTAAACTGCTTCTGTTTCTTAATTGATATAAACCTTTTTATCTAGGTTATTATATGATTTGAACTCAGTAAGTCAAAACCGTATTTCAACCTTGTTCTCTTTTCCATAGGATTTCTAATCTATTTTGTGAGCTCCTTGTTTGCCTTTCTTTGGCAAAGTTGGAGCAGAATCCATAACTTTCTCCATAATGTTTACATATTTAACATACATTCTCTTTTACTTTTTTCCCTTAAACCTGTGTCCAGTATAACCATCATAACTCTAAACTTCATTTTACTAAGAGATTGATCTATTCTCCAGATTGGGTATCTTCAGGTCTTAGAAGGTGCAGTGCAAGATGGGAATGAATTCTTCAATTTCCCTTACTCAGCTCCTAGCAGATTACCCAGCTCCTGCTTCTGACCTCCTCACTGTCATACTTATGGGGAGGTATCATTAAGGGAAAAAAAAAAAAAGTGGAACATACTCTTTGCTCTGATGTTTATGATCTGATTTTAATACATAAAGCTAACTCTCTCTTAGGCGACAACTGATCCCCCCAAAAAATACTCTTGTTAGTATCTTCCAGTTACAAATCCCCAGATCCAAATATGTCTTCTCCAGATGATCCAACTATTCCTTGAGAATCTACCATTCCTTGGAAATCAGTGATTTGTTCTTTTTTTTTTTATTTTTTTAATTCTCAGTTGATATTCTTAGAAATATTCCCTCTCAAGATGCCTCCAGACCATGTGATCTCCTTACTCAGGTACCTTTGTCTCTAAGTTGGTGGAAATATTGCTTTTTCCCAATGCAGTACCACCCCTCAGTCTATGCTTTACATCTCACTCCATTTAGCCACAGCCTCAAATATCATCTTTATGATCCTTGGACAGAAACTCTCTGAGTAGTGATGCTCTTGAAGGACCTATCTCTGGCTTAATGGTTAGGAGAAATACTCTCCTCCTGCCTCTTCCCTATAGGTAAGGGTAGACTGTACAACATACTGACAAATCCTTGCAAAAGAATCTTCTTCCTTGATTCTTCTTTGTTCCTTAAAACCAGGTTGCCAGGGGTGCCTGGGTGGCTCAGTGGGTTAAAGCCTCTGCCTTCAGCTCAGGTCATGATCCCAAGGTCCTGGAATCGAGCCCCGCATCGGGCTCTCTGCTCAGCAGGGAGCCTGCTTCCCCCTCTCTGTCTGCCTGCCTCTGTGCCTACTTGTGATCTCTGTCTGTCAAATAAATAAATAAAATCTTTAAAAAAAAAACAGGTTACCAATTATTTTACAGAACTTTTTTGATAAGTTCTTAGAATATCCGTAGAGGTGGTCTTAACATCTTACTTATGAGATGGGGGTACTCAACAATTACTGTTATTTCTGTTAGATTTGGAGTTGCTGGAGAAACTTTGAGAAAATGAATGACAATGAAAATCCAGTTACACTTGATTTCATTTTTCTTTACTAAATCTCTTTCATCTTGATTGAATTACCGGTATTTTTATCTGAACCTTTTTTTTCCCTTTAAAGGCTTAATTAATTGCATTTTATATTTCTTCATGGCATTGCTATTTGGTTTCATCAGGGACTTATTAAGTGCATATATTCACCTTCAGAAGTTGTCATTGATTCTTTCAGCTTACTTAGTAGTAGGCACTGAAAGAACAATTCACTACTGCTTATTTTAATTTATTCTAGAACAGAGCTCTAAAATCCTCTGAAAGAGAAATGCTGAATTTATGTACTGGTTAGCTTATGCACCTTTGAAAGCAAGTAATCTAATTCTATACTTAAATGCATCTAGAAATCTAGAACTAAAACTTCTATTGCACAAGATTCTTAGTTATATATATTGTATATTTAAAATACATAGAGTGGATATTATTGTAATAGGGAAAAATGGTGCATAAAGATTAGCCACTTATTTTTTATAACTAAATACTATTTAGGTCTTGAATCTCATTTTTATTATAAAAGAAAAGCAATCTTGACAATTCAAAGTGAAATCATTAATCCCATTTTTCCTTTGTTTTCCTTGGCATACGGAGTTCAAGATACTACCCTCACTATTCTTCTTTTCTTCCTGAAGAAGACTTACACTTGAGTAAATGTTGGGAAGATATAAGAGTCTTGCAAAGAGCTGTGTTGTTATGACAGATAGGAAAATGCAACACTCAGATTCCTCTTCAGGAAAGGACTTGCTGCCTAGTAGCTATAGTGAGGGTGGTTAGTTAAGAACCTCAATCTTTATCTCAACTGTTGAGTCTATTTTCAGGATAGAGCCTGCTAAGCAACACAGTGGTATCCAGGTATCCAGTCAATACGAGCAATGTGTTCTTCCAAAGATCTAGTTATTTCTACCTGAAATTGATCTAATTGTATTTGCTTTGAAGATTCCTGCTGGATTGTTGGGGACTTTGTTAACAATCATCTCTACTACTAAGGCCTGCCCCTTAGTAGGGGCATCTCTTTCACTAGTGTTATCCCCCAATAAATATTTGTGCTCCTAACTATATCTCAGTGTCTGCTTCCCTGGGTATTCAAAACTAGCATACCTCCTGTATATAAGGAGGACTTCTACAGTTCCTTCTTGGATACTATTTTTCCTATGTCTGAGTTTGCTACCAATGAAATTCAGTGATTTATCTGCTCTGTTGGTTCTTTGGTCTTTTTCTTGATTTCGTCCTTGATGGAGGAGTTTTGATCCTTCTGATTGAGATCATGATCTTCAAAGAAATACAGCTGCCAATTTCTTGATCTGACTTAGAGGCCTCACCAATTCCACATGCCCATTCCTTCTTTTCCTTACTCCTCATGGGGAGTGTAAGAAATTTTATGTATGGAAAATTCAGGGGAGGAATGACTTGGTAACTCTTTCTAAGTATGAGTTGATACAGTGTCTGGTATAGAGTTACTGCTATGCTTTACGTTCAGTGTTATTAATGGTAATTTATCTTCACAAAAATTGTTGCTTTCCCTGACGTCAACAAAAACAGAAAGCAAAATTTTTCTCAGATCTGGTTCACTTTGCTTGATGTTTCTTTCCTGATACTCGAGACTAGAGCCAGAGGCAAGTATTTCCTACTCACAGTCCTTTGCTTCTTCTTTCCCAATCATCCTTTTTAATGAGAAGTGTTATCACTTGGCTGAATTGTAGGATAATGGATATATAGTGAGAGCAGGGCAGAGAAAAGCTGTGTCAGCTATTTCGGAACAGCCTCCTATGTTTGTCTTCCTAAGATCTCTGTGCCTTATAGGTGAATTTGCTTGTACTGTATGTTATTTTGAAGAGTATATTTGCCTGCACTCTGTGTTGCTCCCAGTACTCTTAGCAGGCTCTCCTCTTTCCTTACCCAACTATGAAACTCACATGAGAATACAAACTGCATTTTGCATTGCATAAAGATAATCTTTGATGTTTTAAAAAAGCAGATTAAGAAAATACTATTATTCATTTTATTGCTGTATTTTTCAGTTAAAGATTTTAACACCCTATCATGTGGATACATACAAAAAGAAAGGAAAGGAAAGGAGAGAAAATGAAAGGAAAGTAAAGGAAAATGGAAAGGAAAAAGGAAAGGAAGAAAAGGGAGAGAGTGGGTGGAAAAGACAGAGGGAGGGAGAGGAAAAAAATGCAGAATTAGGAAACTATGTTTGCTTAAAACCGACAAGAAATTTAGGCTGGGGATGGGCCTGTGAGGTAGTTTTACAGACATAAACTCAAGAGTATAAAAAAACTTGATTTCTTGGTATGTATAATTATAACAATATTTATTTCACAATAATTTCACTTAACTGTTAAACCCACATTTCTATTGATGGTTTTAAATTGAATTTTGCCAGTTAATTGTCAGTGTAGTCATCCCAGACCTTTTTCTCAGTCTTGGATTTTTTGGAAAAAAAATACTGATCCAATAAAGATTTTTCTTCTGTTTTTGCTTCCTTCCCAAGGGAACATTTAAATTCCTGAGTGTTTAAATATGAGCTGGGCATCAGTATGAATAGCCATCAGTTTCTTCAGTTTTATTTCATTTTATTCTGACTTCAACTAATGATGTAATATTTTATCTTTATCATTTTGTCTTTCCCTATTGCATCTTTGCTGATCTCTGGACATCAGTTAACTAATAACAGAGCTAAATACCATCCATATGCAATGTTGGTAATTAGGAGCACAACAAAATTATTATTTTCTGCAGCATCAGTAACGTACTATTTTCTCAAGCCTCTGTTTATCTCCCAATTTTTGCTAAGGACTTTTCCTATCAACTCAGCAAGGAATATTTTATTCCTTAAACTCATGATCCTAATTTTATTTTTATCAGCAGTCTGATATGTTACTTTTAATTTTGATTATTTATATGCTCTAAGTTTTTCATGTAGATTTTAAGCATTTGGTATATGGGATCATTTATTAAACAAACTTATTTCACTTTAATACCTGTCTATTTTATTTAAAACCCTGTATTTTTAATACATGCCTATATATTATCACTCACTAAATGTGATTTAATAAAAATTATGGCTCGAATGATGGAGGCCATGTTTCATGGACATGAAAATATATCCTAGGGTAGAAATTAATCTCTGCAGAGGAATTTGAAGTCTTTAAGAATAAAAGACTTTTGTTTTATTAATGATCACTGTAATACTGAGTTAAAAGTTATGTTAATAATAGGATTTAGATCTGTTTAACTATGTAAAACCATTATCTGTGTTTAACAGACTGCTCAATAGAAGTAACTACTTAAGAAATTTTTATTAAATAATCAAAAACCAGTTTTAAGAAAAAGTATACAAAACCCATAAATAAGGTAATCAATCAAACAATATCCCTATTATGTATACTAGAACATTTCCTAATAGATCCATCTAAGACTAATCCATTTAGAAAAATGTAATGATATAGTATTTACTAAGGTTTAGCCTTTATAAATTAGTTGTTGACTTATGTAAATTAGTAAGATCCAACAGATTTTTTTTTCTTCTAGTATTAGACAAAATAACCACAAAGTTTTTGTTTTATTATCCTGTGTGCAGTAATTTGTTTTAGATTTAAGTTGGTAATTTCAGTATAGTATTCATATATGTCTATATCTTTAGCTATATCTATATCTAAATAAAATAGTTTTCATACTATTGTTGATCATCTATTTCATCTTCCTGTTCTCTTATTAATGAGATAAGATTTTGATACATCCTCGTTCTGTATATATGTAAAAACTATGTGTTTCACATTTTTAAAGTTATGGCACTGATCATCAATAAAAATAATTGGACCAGTGTGTGTTTATAGCATACTCATTTTGCAAGATTGTATCATTACATTTAAATGAAGAAAAATGCTTAGGTCTATTTAAAAAACACAGGGAAATAAAATTTTATTACTCCTCAATGATTTCTCCATATATAATACTCAAAAAAAATCACATTAACTTCCCTTTTTTACAGTCAGTAGGCATGGCATTATGCATCTAACATTCTGATATATAACTTGAGATCTTACTGGAAAGAGAACAAACTTTCAACATAATCTGGGTTAGAAAAAAGTACATCCTTTCTGAATCTGGCTGTGTTTTTAAATATGTTTCAAAGTATTCTACATTTTTCAAACAAGGAACTAAGGGGGAAAATGTTGAAAATAAATTATTAATTAATTTAAATATAGTAAATGATTTTTTGACATTGAAACTAACATTAGTATAGATGCACTGTACATTTATCTTGACCCTCTTAAACATCATCATTGCTTTATTAATACAGAGAGGGGAAATACAGAATTGTATTTATTAATAATACTCAGTGCTGTTTGTGGATGGTATACAAATTGTAATCTGCTTTTAAAGCATTTCTCTCAGAGCTACTTAGGCCAGAATTTGTTGTATAAGATTTCTTTTAACAGAAAGGGCCATTGGTATATATAAATCACTTTATATTCCAAAATAACTTAATGTTAAATTAAGTATGCTTAAATAAAATGATAAAAGATGTTTACTTCTGCATTTAATTCGTTACTAAATTAACAAAGCTGCTGCATATTTTTAAAACAAAATGTTTCATTGAAATAATGCACATTTATTTTTCTCTTTTCTATTCTGGGTATTTTGTAAAGTCACTTCTTTTCACATTGGCATCAGGGGATAGCCAAAGGAAGAGAGAGAAGAGTGGAGGAAACGATGGTTTTACTAACCTTCAATAATATCTAACAACAGAGCTAGATAGGAATTCTATACATCATAATCTTTCTGTATATAACATGTGGTTTATGTGCTTTTAGGAAAGTTTAAGCAGAGTGTAGCAAAGAAAGAGGGCAAGGGAACAAAAAATACAGTTCCTGGAAATACTTTTGGTTCTTTTGTTTATGAAAAGTGTTGTACTATTGTTTCATCACTTTTCCCCAATAGATTAAATCAATTGTAGATCATATGGGGTACATCACTCTACTGTAAATGCCAACAAGGCTGCTAGAGATTTGGATTATGACTTGATCTAGTCAATTTACTAAGTTTCTTTTGGTAATATTTTTCATATTATGAGAAAAATTCATTTTATTAACAAATTAACTCATATTTGACCTTTTATGTGCTTTTTATGATTTATTTCATTTATGTATTTGGAATTTAAAAGTAAAAATCTAACATTTCAAATTTACACAATTAGACAAATATTGGTGAAAGAATTGGTGTATTTTTTTAAAAACATCATTAACAACAACATACTACACGTGTAATGCATGTCAGAAATTGTCATTTTAATGAGCTAGCTCTCATTACCTCAATTTTTTAAATGACTAAACTAGCACTTCAGGCAACTTTAAATAAGTTGTCCAAATTTCTATAACTAATGAGTTGTAGACACATAATTTTTATTGAAGCCTTTATAACTGTTAAGAGCGCAGGCTCTTTCTATAGTACAAACCTGAAAATGTTATATATTTATACTTAAATATTATATTAAGTAATGTATTAAATATTTTTAAATTAAAATATGAATTCAAAAATTATATTTACCATTGTTTAAATATGTATATTCAGTTGATATGAGATATTGTCAGGATGTGAAATTTAGAAATCAGTGTAACCTGTGTAAATATGATAGTGGAATCTGTAAGAACTGATGAGTTAACTGAGAGAGAAAATGTCTCAGGATCCTTGAGCACCATGGTCAAAAAGAATTCTTGTGCGGCGCCTGGGTGGCTCAGTGGGTTAAGCCGCTGCCTTCGGCTCAGGTCATGATCCCAGGTCCTGGGTTCGAGCCCCGCATCGGGCTTTCTGCTCGGCAGGGAGCCTGCTTCCTCCTCTCTCTCTGCCTGCCTCTCTGCCTACTTGTGATTTCTCTCTGTCAAATTAAAAAAAAAAAAATTGTATTAAAAAGAATTCTTGAGACATTTTATGGTGCAATTTACTAAGTTTATTTGAGTAGCATGGGCAGAACCTGTGGGGAAAAAGAGCTACACTTTTTGTTGTATGAAGCTGACGATTATATGCTTAGTGCTCAAGGAGGAGGACTTGCAGGGAGTATTAGATCATAATGTCTTTGAATTTCTACTCATAAAACTACTTTCACAAGATATCTCTAGTGGTTATTACTCAGTTTGATATTATCTATCAGTGAGATTTACAGGCAGTCATGAGGCTCTTTAAAAAGGTAGCGACCAGCAGCATTTGATCCTTGTTGAAACTGCAGACTATAAGGTCAGCTTTCTGGGTTAAAGGTGAAAATTTTTCTGCTTCTATCCCTCATCAGTAATACCTAAACCTAAGTTTCACTATGCCATATACACCAATTAATAAGATGAAATAGAGCCAGTAATGCAGTAAGTCTATAAAACTGAATATGTGAAAGAGTAAAGTCAATGAGGATAAGAGAGGCACTTTTCTAGAGAAGAAAGTAGTGGTGGTAATTAGTGTGAAGACTGAGAGAAGCCCTATCTTTAATTTTCCCTTTTAGTCTCAAAGATCTAACTCTAGCTTGTAGAGGAGGCTTAGAAACTGCCAAAGCATTCACATATGTTCTACGGATCAGTGTCATGAGATCAGTACTATGTTGATATAAGAAAGTTGAGAATATGGCAGAATCAATAAGGATATTTGGTTGATCTAGTCAACAGTTACATAATCTTTAACTACATTTAGTCCGTTTTCTTTTTTTTTTTTTTCCATTTAGTCCATTTTATAGACTGGGTTAGAGATTAGTTACAGGCTTGGAATAAATTAGTTTAACAAATATGTCTTAAGTGTCTAGTATGTCTCAGATACTAAAAAGATAATATTGATGAGTGAGTTGAAAAAATTCCTGCTCTTATGGAGCTGAAATTATAGTGGTGGAAAATTCAATAGAAAAATAAATATATAAACCTTTTTATATAAAATTTTGTATTTTGAAAAGTATTATTAAAATAATAATAAACAAGAAAACAAAAGAGACACAGAGTAACCAGTGATGTCATATGTTATGTAGCTTCTGTCTGATGAGAAATTAAGACATGAAGGAGAGAATCAATGTGTTCAAATTCTCTAAGAAGTAGATGTTTTGATGATCTTAAATTTTTAAGAATTTTCTTGGGGAAAATCTGTGAGAAATTGGGGCAAATCTGAATGAGTCTGGAAGAGCCCTAGGACTGTAGTACAGTTATGATCCTGAGTCAAAGAGAGAAGAAGGAAAAGTTGAAAGTGAAATAATTTGGCTCCCTGTGCAGCCTAAGAAAAGTTTGGCAAGGTAAGTGGAGTCCTAGAACCAAAGTCATTTATCAGAAGATTACTGTGCCTCCTGGGGAGGACTCTGCCTCAGTATCCTTGCCATGCCCGTCTCTTGACCAGGAGCAGCCTGTGGGAAGCATGGGCCTTGGTGGAAACTCAGATGAATTTCAGGGAACAGTAGCTGAGGCTAATATAAATTTCATTCTCCGTGGTTGGCTATCTGACAGATGAATTTTTATGGCTGCCCCCCAAAGTCAGCCAGGAGATGGAATTTCTTGGTAGAAAGGATACATGGCATTGAAGTAGAAAAGGGGAATAACATATTAGGAACATAAAGAAGGCTGGCAGGACCAAACAGTAGTATGTGAGAGGAAGTCTGTAATGACATGATGACAGGAAAAGGAGGATGATTCACATTCCACAGGACCTTCCAGGTTAGGATGAAAAGCTTTGATTTTTAAAGAAAGAATTATAGAATTTTAATCAAGGGAGTGTCATTATTCTATCAATACTACAAGATACTTTGATTTCTTTTATTCTAATCTTTTTGAGATTAATCTTTGAGATTAATCTTTGAGAAAAGATTAGTTGTGAATAAACTCAAAACAGGGAGACCAAAGAGCATACTACCTTGAGAGAAAGGAGGATTGGACTGTAGAACAGCAATGGAGGTGAAAAGAGTAGTTTTATTAGCAGTACAGTTTGAAGATAGAGACTGTAGAATTTACTATTGGGTTAGATATGGGGTTTCAAGGAAAGACAAGAATAAAGACTGATTGTTGACTTTATACGTGGACTCTTTAACTTAATACGGGGAAGAAAAAAAGTGTATGAATTTTTTGTTGTTTTATTCTGATTGGTTAGTAAACTTCTGTTTATTGTAGTAAACTTAGAAAATCAATAAGTTTACAAAGAAATTGAATACTGCTCATCTTCTCTATACAGTGGCAGCTTTCTTGGAAACTACTTTATTTCCAGATATCATGTGCATGTATTACATGGTTAGGGTTATGCAATAAACCCAATGTTATTATTTCTACCTTCTTCTATATAAGATAAGGACATTTTGATTGGTACATAATATTCTAAAATATATGCAAAGAAATGGCATAACATTTCTCTCACATGTAGACAGTTAAGTTATTTTTTATTAATATTATGTTAACATCTTAAGGAATTAATCATATTTTTTGAATTTCAAATTGACTTGAAATATATACAATTTAGATAATGAATATTTACAAAGTTTTTCACAGCCTTTCATGATTCTGTCAGAAGTTAATGAAAATACTCATGTCATATTACTCTTACCAGCATTGTATATAGCCATTTGATAAACCTTTGTAATCACATTAGAATCAATGTGGTGAAACTGCCTTTAAAAAGTATCCTTCGTCTAGAATCATATGCTGTTTATTAATGACTTGTTTTTTTTCTTAAAGATCATATAAGCATTTCCCTAATAATGCAAAAATTAAAATTATCTAAACATGGAAAATATACATTTTAAGATAAATCTACTTTTAGGCTGATAAATATTACTACTTATCTTGATTTTTTACCTTGTGCCAGTGTCTTAAATGAGATTTTACCTCCTAGAAAATATAGTCTGTTTTATATCATTTCCTTTTATAGCTCTAACGATTTAATTGTTTAGAGCAGTATGACTTTCTTGATCTTGTGGTTATAACCACATGCCCTGATAGTCCCCCGAAATGTGCTAAATATTGACACTTAAAATGAAGAGCGATTACACTAAGTCAATGACATTCTACTGGATAACCTTAAGATTTCTTTGATAATTTCACTTAGCTATAGTTCTTTTTTTTTTTAGTTCTTGGTGAATATACATGCACAAAATATGTAAGATCTCTAAGAAGACAGAATCATATACTTGTCTAGATTCAAGAAAGTATCTATGTAGTGTTGTCTATGTCTTCCATCATCAAGGGGCTTAGTGAATTTGAGCTCAGCCTTGTCAATCTGAGCTTGACTGTCTCAGCAAATCCAGAAAAAATTATGCTTGCTTGTCTGATAAACACTTGTCACTAAAATTTTCTAATTAATCATGCCATTTTCCTTCAAGACCTGTATTTAAGTAAAATAATAAACTATTACTTAAGCATAAGACATGATTGCTATATACCTATAAGATTTTACCTGTAAGAAGATTGAAGCATTTGTCCATATTATTGCCTCCTGAAATTGTTTATACACCGACCATTAGTTTGGACTTTTCCATGGCATATTTAACTAGATTATTTTGAAGAATTCAGTAGGGGGACACATAATCCCACTTAACAAATGAGAACATTGAAGATAAAGATTTTTCATAACACAATAAGAAAGAGAGAAAATATTTGACTTCAGATGTAGAACCAATTTTTCTAAAATAAATTATATTTTAACAAAGAATATTTAAAAAAAATGTATTTCTTACCAATGTAAATTTTGCATACTAACATAATAGGTTGTGATATGGCCTAAGCTGATTTAGAGTCTTGAAATACAGAAGACAAAAATACTTGTTTTATGTTATATAAAGTATATGCTATATATATGCTATATACTTTATATAACATAAAAAATGTCTTTATGTTATAAAGAAACATAAAGGATAGAAGAAATTTTATGTAATTAAAAAAATAATAAAAAGCAGTGGATAATGAAAATGCCCAAGAATAAATTGCTCATATTTAGACAATTTATGAAAGTTTTCTAACATATATTTATCACTTGTATGTAATTTTGTTTTTTTTTTTTAAGATTTTATTTATTTATTTGACAGACAGAGATCACAATAAGCAGAGAGGCAGGCAGAGAGAGAGAGGAGGAAGCAGGCTCCCTGCTGAGCAGAGAGCCCGATGCAGGGATCCCAGGACCCTGGGATCATGAACCGAGCTGAAGGCAGAGGCTTTAACACACTGAGCCACCCAGGCGCCCCACTTGTATGCAATTTAAATATTTGAGTTTTACTTTATTGACTCAGAAAGGATAAATTAGAAATAGATTTTGATAGACATCCTATATATGTTATTATTGCAATTAAAATAATGCTTTTTTTAGAATGTTACTGTTTATTCAAAAAAATACATGTGATCATTGCTAAATAGTATGAACAGAAAAGTCATCACTTTCATGCAGAATAGTAAGAATCTGTGATGTTTTGGTAAATTTTCCAGAGTGGAATAATGAAAATATAGTCACTGAAAAAATAGAGAAATAAGATTTATATTAATGGAACCTGTTAATTAGTTAACATCAGGGATGCCTAGAATATGAAAATAAAGTAATTTTGGCATACCTTAAATATTTTGTTTGTAGGTTAAAATATGTAAGAACAACACAAATACTTATTATGTACCTTATGTACCAACGAGCTAAAGAAATATAACAAATGCTCCTCAAAAATCTTTGTGACTTACATTTTTCTCTTATAGTGTCTTTTGATAAGTACTTTTTCTTATTTTTTAAATCTAATTCACTTTATTACATTTTCTTAAATATGTTTCCTTAATTTATTTAAAGACACTTATCTACTCTAAAATAACATATTCTTATTTAATCTTTTCTAATTTTTTTATTATGTTCAGTTAGCCAACATATAGTACATCATTAGTTTTTGATGTAGTGTTCAATGATTTATTAGTTGTGTATAATACCCAGTGCTCATCACAACTGATGTTCCCTCCTTAATACCCATCACTCAGCTACCCCATTGTAATGATCTCATTTTTCACTTTTCTGTGATTCATTAGAAATTTATTTTACAGTATAAAATAAAATAAAGTTTCTCCATACAATATTTTCCCAATAATATTAATGAAAGAAGCCATACATTTCCAACAGAACTCAAATACCATTTTTTGCCCATATATATGTCTCTGTCTTTTCTACTCTTTAGTTTCATTGGATGATTTAGTACCTCTATGCAAATGTTATGCTGTCTTAATAGGGTATTGTAATACTTTTTAAAATTTACTAGAAAATGCTTCCATATTTTATTCTCCCTTTAGTGCCTTGACCTTTCTTGGTCTTTTGTCCTGCTGCATATGTTTTGGAGGAAATTAACTTGTCAATTTATAAAACAAAATAAAAAACATCACGGACAACTTGGCTTATCCCAAGAAAAGAAAATGTATTTAGTATTAGAAGTTATATATGTAATTAATCATATTAACAGTTCGAGGTATAAATGATTGCCTTATTTTATCCTGTGTTTCCTTTCTTTGGATCATTTTAGGTTTTCTTCGCTGCAGCACATGTAGCAATTGCATAACTCATACATTTAAGAAAATATTTGCAATAGTAATTCTGACCAGTTTCTTTTTTAATAATTTCTATGGCTTAATATTTCTGGGGAAAAATGTCTATTTTTTTGTGGTCTTACTAGACTCCCTTTGCTTTACTCATACCACTTTTCTGCTTTAAGGATTTAGAAATTGTGTTTTAATGTTTCTAAAATAATTAAAACTAATTAGCTTCATTCATGGTCATTGATAAAGTTATTAGATAAATTCAGCCCTGAACTTTAAAACCTGTATTCTTTTAATAGAAATTCCTTTTCCAGATCCGCCATCTGTTCTTTGTATTAGAGCAATTTAAATTATCAGAACATTCATGTTTTTTCTGCAAAATGGAGCTAGTAATACCAATAATACTAGTGAAAAATAACTGGCATAATGCCTGACACAGAGTAGGTGTGAGAAAACTATTGATTAAATAAGAATGGTTTCACTTATTTGTGGAGCATAACAAATAGCATGGAGGACAAGGGGAGTTAGAGAGGAGAAGGGAGTCGAGGGAATTTGGAAGGGGAGGTGAACCATGAGAGACTATGGACTCTGAAAAACAATCTGAGGGTTTTGAAGGGGCGGGGGGTGGGAGGTTGGGGGAACCAGGTGGTGGGTATTGGAGAGGGCACGGATTGCATGGAGCACTGGGTGTGGTGCAAAAACAATGAATACTGTTATGCTGAAAATAAATTAAAAAAAATAAGAATGTTGCAATAATTATGACAAGCATTATAGTAGCTCATACTATAAAGACATTTTCAATGTCCTGAGAACCATTTTGTGAATTACTTTATCTCTGTAAAACCTTATGTGATAAAGCAAAACCAACATTGTGTTATACTTGAGACTTGACCCATTGGCTATGTGACTTCATAACTTTATAATTCTGGAAAATTACTTACCATCTCTTTGTCTTAGTTTCCTCATAGAAACTAAGTGCTCATAGAGTTGATGGGGGGAATTAATCTGAGCTTTAAAAGCAATGCCTGTAACGTAATGTGTTTTATTGTTTCCTAAAAGATATGCATTAGCTATGCTCTACATCTGAAACTAATGTAACATTGTGTGTTACATGTTACATAAAGAAAGGTACATGTTAATATTTATAGTTGAAAACACTTAAGGCACAGAGAAAATAATTAAATTGCTCACGGTCATTATAATTACTATTAGGTGGCACATATTAGATTCTTCTATAATTTTTTAAGATTATCTATGATACTATCATTTCTTAAGATTATCTGTGATACTTGTGCCTAACAAAAGGAGGGATTTAAGTTTTGAAGTTGTTATTTACAGTTTACAAAATACATGTTATAACCATGGCTAGTAAAATATGGAAACCTGATAGTGGGATTAATGGATCATGGAAACACTATACAAATATATTTCTGTCATTGAGCAAAATAATTTTGTGATATTTCAATGAAAAGGGAAAAAAAACAAAGTAAAACAATTCATTTTCAATTACTGTTAAACATACACAAACCCAGTTAAAATAAGTACCTTGAACTTTTAAACATTGTACCAACACCCTATTTACCTGGATCTGCCTCAACATCATATGCTTATGACACACTGAAAGGTGATTGAAAAATAATGATGTTTTAGCAAATGTGGTGATAGGATTTGAAAAATAGAAACTGAAATTTGAAGAGAAAATCTTAAATGTACATAGTCTGTAAAGAAAAAAACCCTGAATTATTATCAAGTGAAAAATGGGAGAACCAGGTGTATATAACAGAGAAAGGGCACACTCCTTTCTGTTATATGTAGACAAAATGGATTTAGATCAGCAAACATGAGGTTTTTAATAGAAGGGGAGAGAGGGAAAATAAGAATTCGCTTATATTTTTTGGCTTGTAAATGTATTTGTTTATTGGTCAGTTATAGAAACAGGTTTATGAACAGATTAAAAACAGATGCATCAGAAAACTATTAAAATTATCCTAGAATGTTAAACTACTTAAGTTTAATCTATCATTTTTGTATAGTCTCCATTTAAAAAGGACTTTAGTAATAGAATAATATTTGGAGTTACTTTCCATGGGAAGCCATTTAGTATTTCTTTATAGTTTTTTTCAAAGCTCTTGATTTAACAGAGTAAACAATGTTTAAGTACAAACCTAAAGGACAGCTTAATCTTACATTTTCCCTTATGCTGCAGGCTTCCATTTTAGCTTTATTCATTACAGCCCTAAAGCTTCTGCTTTCTAAATGTGTAGGTTAGAGAAAGTACCTTGGAGCTCACCTGCTCAAGATTAATAATATCACTCCAAGAAGATTAGAGCTATTACTCTTCCTGACCTGATCCAAATGGTACAAATGGGATTTTAAGGATGATGTCTGTTCGGAGATCTAACGGAGTGATGAGGTGGAGGGGATAGCTACCCTAAGGAATCAGGGAAGATAGACTGTCAGGGTTGTACAGATGATAAACCATTAGCTTTAGCTATTACCCAAAGAAAAGATTATAGCTATAAATAAATTCATCCAGGCCTTTAATACAATAGACAGGCAGACCAATGGATGGACAGGCCAGGAACACAACTATCATTTAAAAAGAAAGCCTAAGGTAAGATCTTATTTCAGAAGCAGAATTGTAAGTAATACCAGATAGGAAAAAAGAGAGAGAGAGAGAGAGTGAGAGACAGTGATTTAACTTAAAATCTTGGAAATGTCAGTTTAGAATTTAAAAAAAAAATCACTTTTCAGAAATTATCTGTTCTTGCCCTACTTTTATGTTATTGTGGTTTTGACTAAAAGATAGAGTTTTCCACTTGTACAACTAAAACTCCTTTACGATTGACTCTAAGAAGCATTCGAAAATATGTAAATCTATTCACCTTACAGGAGAATAACTACTGAAATTACACACAGACACACATTTTTCCATGATACCCTGCATGAGTATCATCTTAAGTGATTTAACTGACACTCACCTAAAATCTCTCCAAGTCCTCTTCATCATTCTGGACTCCTTCATGATTTTTTTGGGCACATCTTCTTGATCACCTAAAAAGTACATTAATCTGCCTTTTGATTGCTCTCACAGCACCATCCTCTTTGCAGAAAATATCATGGTTGCTCTCTTCAAGCTGGATTTTACAAAATATTCAAGAATATATTATGGGAAGAATCTTCTAATGTATTATATATTTTAATTATATTACTTACTGGTTTATTTTCTCTTTGTCCACACTTAAATATAAACTTGTGATGCTGTAACTCCAGAATGTGGAACAGTGCCTGAAATTTGGTATGAGATTGGTGCATATTTATTAAATGAATTACTGAATGGGGTAATAGATCATAAATTGCCCATTGGTCAAACATTAAAGAAAAATTGGTTATGGAGATAATAAAGGAGAGGCACAATTCAATAAGACTTTCTGCTTTTTAGGTAGATCAAATAGTTGACAGATGATGCTATTCATAAAAAAGAGAATACAAAAAGGGAAGGTAACTATTGAGGAAAGAGAGAGGTAATGAGGGCACTGTTGGATATATTGACTTTGAGGTATCTATGAGATGTTTTATAGAGTGATTTCCAATAGGCTTTTAGAAAGGAACAGCTCAAACTCAAGGCATGACTGATTTAGAAAGGAAGATTTAAGCATCATCAACATGTGGGAGGAGGTCATTGAGCACATGTGAACACCAGCAGAGAGTGGCAGAAGATGAAATAAATAAAAACCATGGACAGAATTTGACAGGCATCTGCTATTTCAGTAGTAAGCAAAGAGAGGTGGACAGAAGTTAAATGCAATGTATTAGTTTCTAAAAATATGACTCAGATTTCTTTGATTTAGTTGAACTTATTTTCTGAATCTTAATTTCTAATATCATCCATCACAATACTCACAAATGTCATAGCTGTCATTTTTTAAAAAATTCTACAAATATTAATGAAAAGAAAAGGGATGTAGGTAGACGGTGAAGTATGCATATTGTTGCTGACTAATTAAGTACTTTCTGAAACTTTTCAGTCTGTCCTATAGTTTCAAATTTTTTGTTATAGTTGTATTGATAAATAAATATTCCCTTTAGAAGTCTTCAGACAAGTATTATGAATATAAATATGAAGAATGGTAGTATGGTATTTTTTACTTTATAACATGCAAGGATATGAAAATTATTATATGAATGTGTTAAAGCATTTTCTATTTACAACTTCAATTTTTATATAATTAAATAGAAAGCATAGATTGACAAGGAGATATATTCTGTAAGTATTTGAAGATTTTTCTTTGTCTATTAATGCTTTCTAAAATCTGAATTCAGGGCGCCTGGGTGGCTCAGTGGGTTAAGCCGCTGCCTTCGGCTCAGGTCATGATCTCGGGGTCCTGGGATCGAGTCCCACATCGGGCTCTCTGCTCAGCAGGAAGCCTGCTTCCCTCTCTCTCTCTGCCTGCCTCTTCGTCTACTTGTGATCTCTCTCTGTCAAATAAATAAATAAAATCTTTAAAAATAAAATAAAATAAAATAAAATCTGAATTCAGTGATTCAGGTTAAGACCCAAAATAAGTGAGTACAACATCAAATAATATTGGGAAATTTTATTATCCATCAACATTTTAAAGATACAAATTCATTTTCTGTTGATATCTCATACTACCTTTAGAAAATATTTTTCAGGCATCTGTTTTCTTTTAAATTCAGTTCATGTTTTCTTCCTCAGTTGTGTGTGTTTTCTTGGCATGCACGTACATTTTTATAAACTATAGTCAAACAAAATAATCACATTGGCAAGACATATGACAATAGCAGAAAGTAAAGGAAGTAAATAAATGAAGAAATAAAAATATTAGAGTAGAGCTCCTTCATTCAGGCAAATGTGACATAAATATTACAGAACTGAATCATAAGAAATTAACTGAAGGGGTGCCTGGGTGGCTCAGTCAGTTAAATGTCTGACTCTTGAGTTTGTCTCAGGTCATGATCTCAGGGCCATGAGATCCAGCCCCACCTAGGACTCTACACTCAGCACAGAGTCTGCTTGTCTCTCTCCCTCTGCTCTTCCCCTTGATCACATATGCACTTTCTCTCTCTCAAATAAATAAATAAGGTCTTAAAAAAAAAAAAAAAAGATGGGACACTTGGGTGGCTCACTTGGGTAAGCGTCTTCCTTTGGCTTGGGTCATGACCCTAGGGTCCTGGGGTGGAAACCTGCCTGCATCATCAGCTTCCCTGCTTGGTGGGGAGCCTGCTTCTCTTTCTCCTTCAGTCCCTCCTCCAGCTTGTGTTTGCATGCATTCACTCTCTCTCTCTCTCAACTAAATAAATAAATAAATAGTCTTAAAAATCATTTTTTTAAAAAGAAACTAAACTATACTACAACATGTCTTTTTTTGATCTATCTAATACTCTGTCAACTCTGTACACAGTTCTCAGGTAACTCAAAGGCCCAAGCCTAATCCAAAGTAGAGTGTTTTCAAAAGATAGCTACAATGCCCAAGTTCTATATAAGAATATAATAATATTTTGCAAATGTCATGTACTATTTAAATGTTACCTTTTAAAAATAGTGCTACTGGGTCTCTGTTCAAGAGTAAATTTCTCATGAAATAAAAGAGATAATCAAGTTCAACACAACAGAGTTTGAACTTAGAGGAATGTGTTAGAGTTCAAGAAACAGGGGCAGGTAGCATACTGGTAACAGAAATAGAACCCTGGCTCCCAGTACTCTGGAGAGATGGCCTGCATGACTGGGGAAACATTTTTGTCCCTTATCACTCTTAATAACTTCTTTTTTTTTTTAAGATTTTATTTATTTATTTGACAGACAGAGATCACAAGTAGGCAGAGAGGCAGGCAGAGAGAGAGAGAAGAGGAAGCAGGCTCCCTGTGGAGCAGACAGCCCGATGTGGGGCTCGATCCCAGGACCCTGGAATCATGACCTGAGCCAAAGGCAGAGGCTTTAACTCACTGAGCCACCTAGGTGCACCAATCCTATCAACTTCTATTAAGAGATAACTTCTTTACTTAACTCTGGTAGAACTAATACTCTATATACCATATAAGTCTCACTTCATACATATGAACTCCTGTTGAATACCTGGTGGGCATGAGACACTGTATTTGTGATATTAGTATATATTGTATAACTTGATGCTTATTATAGATTTGTAAAGAGATTACTACCCACACTATACATAAGAAAACAGAGGAATAAAGAGGGAGAGACTTGAAGATCACACAGCTTGCAGGACAGAGTTTGAACAAAGGTCTTCTGATACTTTGTCTTGTGATCTTCATGTTGTTTTCTTATTGTTTGTATGTTTGTTAGCTTCACTAGTGGAGGAGGCCTATTCTGGAAGTCCTAACAGTAGAGATACATATCAAGGCATATTCCACTGATATTTTTCTTTGTCATTTTCTGATCACTTTACCTAATATATAATAAAAAGTATGGTGACAAAGTGAATATTTTGTTGCACCTTATTCTTATATTGATATGCTGATTCTGTTTGTGTTTTGTATTTTTCATCTAATTGATTGTGGACATAAATAGAAGTTCCAATTTTTATTATTAAGAGAGAGTTGCCATTCATTAATTTATTAATTCACTCACTTAACAGACTTATATAAACAATTAATATGGGTCAAATTTTTGGTAGAAACAAGAGTAAAATAGTCATAAGAAGAATGTGCTGGCTATGATAGTGTCTACTGCAGAGAGACAAAGACCAAATAATCACAGAATTAAATATAAAGTTATAACCATGGTAAGTTCTGAAAAGGATATGAACTAGTGAGAACAAATAATGAGAGTCTGTATACTTTTTAAAAGATTAGTAATGCTTCCCTGAAGAGGTGATGAAGGAGAACATAAATATCGATGAGAAGAATTGAAGAAGTTTTTGATGTAAAATTAAATAAATTAAAAAGGGAGAGGAGGAGGGAGTATTTCAAAGTATATCAGCTTATGAAAGGACTTGATTTTGGGTAGGAAGCAGGGGCATTCTCAACACTAAGAACTGAAAAAACATCCATGTGATAATCTGCATGGAGGATGAGAAGAAGTAGGCCATAAGATGATATTTGACAGCAGGTAGAGGTGGTAACTGCATGATATAGTTCAGGATCATGGCATTCATTTTTTTTTTAATTTTTTTTTTAAGATTTTATTTATTTGACAGAGAGAGAGATCACAAGTAGGCAGAAAGGCAGGCAGAGAGAGGAGGAAGCAGGCTCCCCGCTGAGTAGAGAGCCCGATGTGGGGCTCAATCCCAGGACCCTGGGAACATGACCTGAGCCGAAGGCAGAGGCTTTAACCCACTGAGCCACCCAGGCGCCCCCATGGCATTCATTATTAGCAGTATTAAACGAAATGTTGAAAATTTTAGCCTCTTTTATTTGCTTTTTTCATTTACTCTGTTGTGAGGACAATGGACTTAATGGGGGTCAGAATGGGTAAGGGGAGTGCAGTTAAAAATATATTGACTTAAAAAATATATATTGACTTAGTCAGTTTTGGTAGTCTGGGTTATGTTGGCATTAAGTAAAAAACTGTGAAAGGTATACGATGTTACTCTTCCTGCAAGCTAACTAGTTAGCCTGCACAATTTCGTATATATTTTGTTATAGTTGACACGAGGCTTCCAGGATCAGACATGCATGCAGTTTATTACTGACAGCAAAATGCATTAGCTGGAACGATACCTTTGTGTGGATTCCCCAAGTCTTAAGCCCCATGAGGCGATATTACCCCACATGTGCAGTAGATCGCATGCAGCCCAGGAGAGAAGACCTGAACTTAGAAGACTCAGAGTTTCTATAGGACAGCTAGCACTTCTATCCATCCTTCTCTTCAGAGAAATTACATATTGGACAGATCTCTTCCAGAGAAAAGGAGGAAGTTTCTTTATGTGTTTTCCCTTGGAAAGTAAGCAGCTGTTTCTAGGGAGAGAAGAATAAGTTCTCATGGTTCAAAATGTTCCCATTGTTTCTATCTTTAGGGAGGAGATACTACCTTTAACATCAAAACTGCCTGTTATGCAGTTATTCTTTTGGTATAGTGTACTCAAAAGGTTTGCAAAAGTGCCAGAATTATGAAAAATTCTCTCCTAACAGGTATTAGATAAAGATATTTATATAAGTGAGCGCTCACTTTAGTAACCTCAAATAATGTAGACCTCAGAGAAGGAACAAGACAGACCTGAACGACTTCTAAGTATATAAATATATATGACTTATGTTATATAAGTATAGTATCTTCGGATAATTATTAGTTGCTTGAAAATAGAGTTTGTTTCAGTTATCTGCCATAGCATAACAAAATATCCCCAAATTTAGTGGCCTAAACAACTTGTTAACTTTGCTTGGGATTTTTAAAATCAGAAATTCAGGATGGCTCAGATAGGAACATTCCAGAGAGTTTCTCAATGAGAAGAATAACACAGAATGTGTTGCCATTTTTAATCTAGTGCATTATTTTAAAAATAGTAATTCTGTGAAGAAGAGTGTATCATTTTCAATTGTTACAATAAAAAATCTTACAAATTCAGCAGTATAAACTACATGCACTTATTATCTCACTGTTCTGTAAGTCATACTTCTAGGCGGTCTTGATCAGAACTATGCTTACAGTCTTAGAAGGCCAAAATCAAGGTGTCAGTTGGCCTGGATTTTTGTTTGGAGGCTCTAGGGAAGAATCCACTTTAAAGACTTATTCGAGGTTTTGGGGGGACATGGGTGGCTCAGTGGGTTAAGCCTCTGCCTTCGGCTTAGGTCATGATCTCAGGGACCTGGGATTGAGCCCTGCATCGGGCTCTCTGCTCAGCAGGGATCCTGCTTCCCCCTCTGTCTACTTGTAATTTCTCTCTGTGTCAAATAAATAAATAAAATCTTAAAAAGTAAAAAAGACTTATTCCAGATTTTTTGGAAGAATACATTTCCTTCTTATGCTTTCCATTATCCCTAAGCTAGCAAAGGCACTTGGAATCTCCAATTTTCCCATCTGCTAAATCTTTCTGACTTGTTCTCCTGTTCTTACCTGGGAATAAGCTCTACTTTTATGGGTTTCTGTGATTACATTTGGCTCACCCAGATAATCCAGGATAACCTCCCTATTTTAAGATCAACTGATTAGTAACTGTACTAAATTGAATGGTATCCCTCCAAATGTCATGCCCACCCAGAACTTCAGAATGTGACCTTATTTGAAAACAAGGCTTTTGTAGATATAATTAGTAAATTTAAAAGGATGTCATACTGAATTAGGGTGGGCTCTAATTCCAAAGTGACTGGTGGAGAAGAGTGGAAGAGATGCAGCTGCAGACAGACACAAAAAGGAGAAGGTTGTGTAATAACCAAGACAGAAATTGGATGCATATAGCTGCAAGCCAAAGAATACCAAGGATTGCCAGCAACCACCAGAAATTAGGAAGAAACAAGAAAGGTTTCTTCTCTAGAGCCCTTAGAGGCTGCGAGTCCTGCCAAAACCTTGACTTCAGACTTCTAGCTTCCAGAAGTCTGAGAGAATATTTTTTTTTATTGTTTTAAGTTACTAAGTTTATTATAATTTGTCACAGCAGCCCTAGGAAACTAATACAAATCTTAATTACATCTGCAGTCCCATTTGCCATGTATTACAATTACAAAAATATTCATGAGTGTGACACTTGGGCTGAAGGTTATGGTGCCAAAATTCTGCCTATCCCTGGACTCCATGATCCACATGCCTATCAAATGCAAGATATATATTCACTTCTCCCCAAGTCCTAAAAAGACTCATTATAGCATTAACTCAAAGTCTAAAATTTCATCCTAACACCACCAACTCAGAATTCCCAAATCTCATCTACATTTCATCAGCTCCCAAGGGCCAAAGCATATCATCTCAGTAATAGATATCTGGTGCAGATGAGATGCCCCACCACAACTTTTCACCATCTGTAGGCCTGTGAAGCCAGGGAAACACATGATCTACTCACAACATTCCCAACATACAATGGTGAGACAAGCATCAGATAACTAGACATTTAAGTTGAAAACTGAGTGAATGTAAGGAAAAAGGAAGCACTGGTTCAGAGCCCATCTGAAATTCAGCCAGGAAAACTCCATCAAGTCTCCAGGGCTGGGAAGAATCTTCCTGTCCTTCCTCCTTCCACCCTCTTATCTGTGTTCTGTGTTCAATCCTCTGGGCTCTTGGTTCTATACTCCCAGGAGGTATGCTTCTCTTTTCATACAACTGGGTACGTTTGCAGCTACGTCTTTCTTTTTATGCTGCTTTCTGTCAGTAGGGATTTGGGGGCTAAGCAACCTTTTTCTCATATTCGTCTTGTCCCTTTCCTTTCAATCTGAGTTGGCAGATTTTCTGCTGATACAAAATTCTCAAGAAACTGGTGGGTTTTGCGTGGATTTATCAGGGCATCACTCCGTTGGAGCAAAGCTCTTCACAGATCTTTCTTCAATAATCCCTTCCCTACTTTTTTTTTTTTTTTTTTTTTTTTTTTTTTTGGCTTCTGCTAAGATGAGTGATGGGCAATATCCTTAAAATGTCTGGAGAGCCTCTGATTTGACTGACTGATTTGATTTTGTGTAACTGGATACTCTGATCTCTTGATCTTTCTTATGTTTCAAGACATTGTACCACCATATCCTCAGCTTTCTCTGTTATGCTGTCCAAAGAAATCTCTTGATTTTAGTGACTTTTGTCACCTGGATAGTCTGAGGATTTTCCAAATCATAAGTTCTGGGTCATTTTTGTTTAGCAGATTTCCCCCCAATTTGTTACCTCCCTCATTTTACTCTAAGCAGTATCTTCAACATTTTGAAAATCATATTCATTGTTTACAAGGTCTGCTTTTCATAGAACTCTAGGACACAATTTGCCTAGCCTTCTGAATCTTTATAACAAGGATCCTCTTTCCTATTATTTTCAGTAGCATTTTCTTCACTTTTTTTCCTGAGCTCTCCCTAGCAACACTTTAGTCAACATATTTCTTTTTTACAGTTTGTTCAGGGCAATCTAAGCCTTCTATTATGCCTCTCAAAATTCTCCCAGCTTACTCCCACTCCCCACTCCAAAGCCATTTCCATATTTTTAGGTAGTTGTTACAGCAACAAACTTATCATTTCAGTGTAGCTGGATTCCTTACATGCAGGCTCATTTTCTGCAGAAAGAAGTTTTCAATGGGAAGAGGAGCCAAGAACTGGCATCTTTAATCTACTACTGTGTTTCTTTAAACAAAAACAAAAAGCTGATAACTTATGAAGAGGAGTGATTAGGCTGCCTAAGAAATAGGAAAGCAAATTCACTTCCAATAATGGTTAAAATCATTTTATCAGTCTCTTTTTGTTTGAATTAAGATCTTCATTTTTAAATACTCATTGATTAAAGCAGGCTGAATGGCAACTTTACTTAGAGATTTGTTAATAAATCATTTGTTACCAACTGCAGTTAATATTAATTAAACCATATATTTTAAAAGAAAAACTGTGACTTGGACTTGTGTGCAACTTATTCTGATTATACTTTCTTCAATTATTTAAAATTAGTGAATGCAACTTTTTGCTCTTGTAGGTTTGCTGTCTCTCGTCTCATTGAAATTTAGCAAAAGATCTCAAAAATCACTCTAAAAAATCAAGTTAATGATTTAGAATTTCTATTAAAAGTAAGAGAATGAGAAATAAACAATAAGACTTTAAGGGTTTCACAGAGTTGACTGAAGGGGGAAGATTAAATGACATCCAAAGGAAAACATGACCAAATGTGATCTTATTTAATCTCTTCTGCCTTCAATAAGAAGGAAGCAAAAGATCAGGTTTTCTGTTCGAGTGACAGTTCAATGGTGTTTCATTTCCCAGGAAAAAAAATGAATTCAGAACCCGAGGCCTGAAATCAGGCATTTATGAAAGTTAAATTGGACCATAATTTAAAAACTCAAAAGATAAAATCGTTGGTATTCTTTAGTGGTGATTTTTGAGAAAGGTACTTTTATTCTGTTAGAATTAAACTTTGAAGCAGTGTTTCTGAAAGTGGCACTAGCTAAATGTCCAGGTGTGTCTTATATGTGTACATTTGTCACTTTAGAGATTGAAAATGGAATTAAGTGGATCAATAATAGTTGAAAAATACCACATTTTTAAAATAGTGGGCTTAAATAGGTTTGTTCTTTCTTGTCAAATTAAAATTTACTATAGATGTCATAAAATGACTTTAATGATTATCTTTAAAACATCAGATCTTTTTATAAAGTTCCACATGGAGAAAAGAGAATTACAGAAAAGCAGGAATTTATTAGAAGTCTTAAAGAAATGTTCAAAAAAATAATGATAAGTCCTATCTAGTGGAAATGGGAAAATATGTTATATGTATGTAATATACTCTAAATCCACCATATATATTCTACTAATTATACATGTCTATTTATATATTAAATGTTATATTTCAAATATAATAATATAAAGCATACTATTATTAACTGCATTCACACATAATACAAATTATGCATATTTATATAAAAGTACATCAATTTTTTAATAACATGACACATTAATGTGTATAGTTTATTTAACTTATATACTTATTTATATATTATAGTGTTGCATATGTTATATAGTATTATATAAAATATGAAGCATTGAGTTACAAAAAGTATACATATATATGTCATATATTTATAAAAAAGTTTTCTCGGCATATGTTCCTGTCCAAACAGAAGTAAATCTTAATACGTTTTTAAATACTGGTTAAATGACTATAAATATAAATACAACTTGTTTTATTTATTATTACTGTCATATTGCAAACCCTGTATAGCCTTCCTAAATAATGTGTCTAGGCTGGCAAGTAGAATAAATAAAAATAAATAAATAATAATGGAAAGTGAGAAGGGAAAACTTCATAGCATTTTGCAGAGACTTATAACTTGAGCCATGGTCTACAAGGTAAGACAAGACAATTGAACAAAAGTGGACTCAAAATAGATTCCCTATGGGTTTTCCAAGAATCAAAATTTGAATAAACTGTCCAGAAAATTCAGGAGGTAGATCACAAGGTGAATGCACCTCAGGATCTTTCATTAACATACAAGAAAAATAATAACTATACATATGTATGTGTATCATATTTGTGTATCAAAATATATAAGTATATAATATATTTATATATACCTGGATATATATTATATATATGTACTTATGCATGCATGCATGCTTATATCAGAAGTATTGATACATTTGCAAAATGGGACTATCTAGAGTTTCTTGTATTCTGTATTAGTTGTATCTACATGGCAAAATAGATGATGTATGATATTTTCTGTTAACTCTACCTCTTGGTCTAAGTTTATAAAGAAAGTTCTGGGCCAGTACTTTAGATATTACCAGGAGCAGCAAGCAATAGGACATGAAATCTAACCCATGAGGCAATAATTTATGATATATATTGTCTAGTGAAAATGTATTGTCTATTGTAGGACTATGGTGCTACAGAAGGTGGTTTATTAGAAACATGTAGTTACAATGCATAGTCTTTACGGTGTTAAAAGTTATTAAAAATATTAGCAGAGACTTCTTATTTCAGCTGTAACATGTAAATAGGTAAATAGGTAAATGTAGATAGGTAGTGGTCACTCATGTTCTTACTACAAGAAAAAACTGGAAAAACTGAAAGATCTACAGCTTTTTTCTTCTTTTTTTTTTTGACCAGTCAGGAAGCTGAGACACAGAGAAAATCATCACCAAAAATTAGAAGGGACAGAGACATTCAGAGAAATAAAACTAAGATGTGCTTAGATGGAAGAAAAGCTGCTACAGACATAACTGTTAGGAATACCTAATTGACATTTTGATAAATTGGTAGAGGCTGACTGTGGACTATCATGAGTGTGAAAAAATTCTAGGGGTATCATTTTTGTAAGCCCCATATTTTTGTGAGATTTATCTCCAGGAACCCCATCAGGTGCTCAGATAAGAGAGACTTACATTCTATGGGAAAGAATTTTGGCAGTTTTATGCAGTTCATGGAAGGTAACCCTCTTTACTTCAGGCTTTCCAGCTTTCATGTCTCACCAGGGGAGAAAAATTGTAGTCAAAGGGGTTTAGGACTTCAAAAGCTATACACAGGAGAAATACTTCTTTTTTTTTTTAAATTTTTTTTTAATTTTATTTTTCATAAACATATAATATATGTTTATCCCCAGGGGTACAGGTCTGTGAGTCACCAGGTTTACATACTTCACAGCACTCACCATAGCACATCCCCTCCCAATGTCCATAATCCCACCACCCCTCTCCCAACAACCCTCCACCCATCAACCCTCAGTTTGTTTTGTGAGATTATGAGTCACTTATGGTTTGTCTCCCTCCCAATCCCATCTTGTTTCATTTACTCTTCTCCTACCCCCTAAGCCCCCCATGTTGCATCTCAACTTCCTCATATCAGGAAGGTCATATGATAGTTGTCTTTCTCTGATTGACTTATTTCGCTAAGCATGATACCCTCTAGTTCCATCCACGTCATCGCAAATGGCAAGATTTCATTTCTGTTGATGGCTGCATAGTATTCCATTGTGTATATATACCACATCTTCTTTATCCATTCGTCTGTAGATGGACATCTAGGTTCTTTCCATAGTTTGGCTATTGTAGACATTGCTGCTATAAACATTCGGGTGCACGTGCCCCTTCGGATCACTACATTTGTATCTTTAGGGTAAATACCCAGCAGTGCAATTGCTGGGTCATAGGGTAGTTCTATTTTCAACATTTTGAGGAACCTCCATACTGTTTTACAGAGTGGTTGCACCAGCTTGCATTCCCACCAACAGTGTAGGGGGATTCCCTTTCTCCGCATTCTGGCCAGCATCTGTCATTTCCTGACTTGTTCATTTTAGCCATTCTGACTGGTGTGAGGTGATATCAAATTGTGGTTTTGATTTGTATTTCCCTGATGCCGAGTGATGTAGAGCACTTTTTCATGTGTCTGTTGGCCATCTGGATGTCTTCTTTGCAGAAATGTCTGTTCATGTCCTCTGCCCATTTTTTTTTTTAAGATTTTATTTATTTGACAGAGAGAGAGAGATCACAAGTAGGCAGAGAGGCATGCAGAGAGAAGAGGAAGCAGGCTCAGTGCTGAGCAGAGAGCCCAATGCGGGGCTCGATCCCAGGACCCTGAGATCATGACCTGAGCCGAAGGCAGAGGCTTAACCCACTGAGCCACCCAGGCACCCCCCTCTGCCCATTTCTTGATTGGATTATTTGTTCTTTGGGTGTTGAGTTTGCTAAGTTCTTTATAGATTTTGGACACTAGCCCTTTATCTGATATGTCATTTGCAAATATCTTCTCCCATTCTGTCAGTTGTCTTTTGGTTTTGTTAACTGTTTCCTTTGCTGTGCAAAAGCTTTTGATCTTGATAAAATCCCAAAAGTTCATTTTTGCCCTTGCTTCCCTTGCCTTTGGCAATGTTCCTAGGAAGATGTTCCTGCGGCTGAGGTCGAAGAGGTTGCTGCCTGTGTTCTCCTCAAGGATTTTGATGGATTCCTTTCTCACATTGAGATCCTTCATCCATTTTGAGTCTATTTTCGCGTGTGGTGTAAGGAAATGATCCAATTTCATTTTTCTGCATGTGGCTGTCCAATTTTCCCAACACCATTTATTGAAGAGGCTGTCTTTTTTCCATTGGACATTCTTTCCTGCTTTGTCGAAGATGAGTTGACCATAGAGTCAAGGGTCTATTTCTGGGCTCTCTATTCTGTTCCATTGATCTATGTGTCTGTTTTTGTGCCAGTACCATGCTGTCTTGATGATGACAGCTTTGTAATAGAGCTTGAAGTCTGGAATTGTGATGCCACCAACTTTGGCTTTCTTTTTCAATATTGCTTTGGCTATTCGAGGTCTTTTCTCGTTCCATATAAATTTTAGGATTATTTGTTCCATTTCTTTGAAAAAAATGGATGGTACTTTGATAGGAATTGCATTAAATGTGTAGATTGCTTTAGGTAGCATAGACATTTTCACAATATTTATTCTTCCAATCCAGGAGCATGGAACATTTTTCCATTTCTTTGTGTCTTCCTCAATTTCTTCCATGAGTACTTTATAGTTTTCTGTGTATAGATTCTTAGTCTCTTTGGTTAGGTTTATTCCTAGGTATCTTATAGTTTTGGGTGCAATTGTAAATGGGATGGACTCCTTAATTTCTCTTTCTTCTGTCTTGTTGTTGGTGTAGAGAAATGCAACTGATTTCTGTGCATTGATTTTATATCCTGACACTTTACTGAATTCCTGTACAAGTTCTAGCAGTTTTGGAGTGGAGTCTTTTGGGTTTTCCACATAGAGTATCATATCATCTGCAAAGAGTGATAGTTTGACTTCTTCTTTGCTGATTTGGATGCCTTTAATTTCCTTTTGTTGTCTGATTGCTGAGGCTAGGACTTCTAATACTATGTTGAATAGCAGTGGTGATGACGGACATCCCTGCCGTGTTCCTGACCTTAGCGGAAAAGCTTTCAGTTTTTCTCCACTGAGAATGATATTTGTCGTGGGTTTTTCATAGATGGCTTTGATAATATTGAGGTATGTGCCCTCTATCCCTACGCTTTGAGGAGTTTTGATCAGGAAAGGATGCTGTACTTTGTCAAATGCTTTTTCAGCATCTATGGAGAGTATCATATGGTTCTTGTTCTTTCTTTTATTAATGTGTTGTATCACATTGATTGATTTGCGGATGTTGAACCAACCTTGCAGCCCTGGAATAAATCCCACTTGGTCGTGGTGAATAATCCTTTTAATGTACTGTTGAATCCTATTGGCTAGTATTTTGGTGAGAATTTTTGCATCTGTGTTCATCAAGGATATTGGTCTGTAGTTCTCTTTTTTGATGGGATCCTTGTCTGGTTTTGGGATCAAGATGATGCTGGCCTCATAAAATGAGTTTGGAAGTTTTCCTTCCATTTCTATTTTTTTGGAACAGTTTCAGGAGAATAGGAATTAGTTCTTCTTTAAATGTTTGGTAGAATTCCCCCGGGAAGCCATCTGGCCCTGGGCTTTTGTTTGTTTGGAGGTTTTTGATGACTGTTTCAATCTCCTTACTGGTTATGGGTCTGTTGAGGCTTTCTATTTCTTCCTGGTTCAGTTGTGGTAGTTTATATGTCTCTAGGAATGCATCCATTTCTTCCAGATTGTCAAATTTGTTGGCGTAGAGTTGCTCATAGTATGTTCTTATAATTGTCTGTATTTCTTTGGTGTTCATTGTGATCTCTCCTCTTTCATTCATGATTTTATTTATTTGGGTCCTTTCTCTTTTCTTTTTGATAAGTCTGGCCAGGGGTTTATTAATCTTATTAATTCTTTCAAAGGACCAGCTCCTAGTTTTGTTGATTTGTTCTATTGTTTTTTTGGTTTCTATTTCATTGATTTCTGCTCTGATCTTTATGATTTCTCTTCTCCTGCTGGGTTTAGGTTTTCTTTCTTGTTCTTTCTTCAGCTCCTTTAGGTGTAGGGTTAGGTTGTGTACCTGAGACCTTTCTTGTTTCTTGAGAAAGGCTTGTACCGCTATATATTTTCCTCTCAGGACTGCCTTTGTTGTGTCCCACAGATTCTGAACCGTTGTGTTTTCATTATCATTTGTTTCCATAAATTTTTTCAATTCTTCTTTAATTTCCTGGTTGACCCATTCATTCTTTAGAAGGATGCTGTTTAGTCTCCATGTATTTGGGTTCTTTCCAAATTTCCTCTTGTGATTGAGTTCTAGCTTCAGAGCATTGTGGTCTGAAAATATGCAGGGAATGATTCCAATCTTTTGATACCGGTTGAGACTTGATTTAGGACCAAGAATGTGATCTATTCTGGAGAATGTTCCATGTGCACTAGAGAAGAATGTGTATTCTGTTGCTTTGGGATGAAATGTTCTGAATATATCTGTGATGTCCATCTGGTCCAGTGTGTCATTTAAGGCCTTATTTCCTTGTTGATCTTTTGCTTGGATGATCTGTCCATTTCAGTGAGGGGAGTGTTAAAGTCCCCTACTATTATTGTATTCTTGTTGATGTGTTTCTTTGATTTTGTTATTAATTGGTTTATATAGTTGGCTGCTCCCACGTTAGGGACATAGATATTTAAAATTGTTAGATCTTCTTGTTGGACAGTTCCTTTGAGTATGTTATAGTGTCCTTCCTCATCTCTTATTATAGTCTTTGGCTTAAAATCTAATTGATCTGATATAAGGATTGCCACTCCTGCTTTCTTCTGATGTCCATTAGCATGGTAAATTCTTTTCCACCCCCTCACTTTAAACCTGGAGGTGTCTTTGGGTTCAAGATGAGTTTCTTGTAGGCAACATATAGATGGGTTTTGTTTTTTTATCCATTCTGATACCCTGTGTCTTTTGATTGGGGCATTTAGCCCATTAACATTCAGGGTAAGTATTGAGAGATATGAATTTAGTGCCATTGTATTGCCTGTAAGGTGACTGTTATTGTATATTGTCTCTGTTTCTTTCTGATCTACTACTTTTAGGGTCTCTCTTTGCTTAGAGGACCCCTTTCAATATTTCCTGTAGAGCTGGTTTGGTATTTTCAAATTCTTTCAGTTTTTGTTTGTCCTGGAAGCTTTTAATCTCTCCTTCTATTTTCAATGATAGCCTAGCTGGATATAGTATCCTTGGCTGCATGTTTTTCTTGTTTAGTACTCTGAATATATCATGCCAGCTCTTTCTGGCCTGCCAGGTCTCTGTGGATAAGTCTTCTGCCAATCTAATATTTTTACCATTGTATGTTACTGACTTCTTTTCCCGGGCTGCTTTCAGGATCTTCTCTTTGTCACTTAGACTTGTAAATTTTACTATTAGGTGACGGGGTGTGGACCTATTCTTATTGATTTTGAGGGGGGTTCTCTGAGCCTCCTGGATTTTGATGCTTGTTCCCTTTGCCATATTGGGGAAATTCTCTCCAAATAATTCTCTCCAATATACCTTCTGCTCCCCTCTCTGTTTCCTCTTCTTCTGGAATCCCAATTATTCTAATGTTGTTTCGTCTTATGGTGTCACTTATCTCTCGAATTCTCCCCTCATGGTTCAGTAGCTGTTTGTCCCTCTTTTGCTCAGCTTCTTTATTCTCTGTCATTTGGTCTTCTATATCACTAATTCTTTCTTCTGCCTCATTTATCCTAGCAGTGAGAGCCTCCATTTTTGATTGCACTCCTCAGTGCACCCTCAGAGAACAGCGCCCAATTACTCCTGTCACCCTGGCCTCCGGCTGCGCTCCGAGCTGACCGAGCCTGCGATCAGTTCAAGGTAATCCCGAGATTGGAGCATACTCCTTGGCTCTGTCTCTGTAGCCGGCTTCCCCGTTCTAATACCAGTAAGCTCTGCGACACTCAGACACCCCGATTCTTCTGTGACCCTGCGGGACCTGAGGCCACGCTGACCCTGCGTGGGCTTCACCCTGGTTAAGCCTCTGGAGCGATGTCCCTCAGCGGAACAGACTTTTAAAAGTCCTGATTTTGTGCTCCGTTGCTCCGCCGCTTGCCGGGAGCCGGCCCCTCCCCCCACGGTATCTCTTCCCGTCGCTTTGGATTCACTTCTCCGCCAGTCCTACCTTTCAGAAAGTGGTTGATTTTCTGTTTCTAGAGTTGCTGTTCTTCTTCTCTTCAATCTCCCGTTGGATTTGTAGGTGTTTGCAATCTTTAGATAAGCTATCTAGCTGATCTCCCGCTACCTGAAGTAGTCTCAGCCTGGTACTTCTCCGCCATCTTGACTCCTGTCCTCCAGGAGAAATACTTCTGATGGTTAAAGGTTCTAGTGGGGTGGGGGAGGAGACAATGTGTGTAAGAACAGATGGGTAATGTAAACAGAGATTGAAACTAAAAAGAAAAAAAAAACAAGAAAGTGCTAGAAATAAAAGCATTGTAACAAAAATAAAAGCTATTTTTAATGGGCTCATCCATAGAGTAAGCACAGCTGAAAAGAAAAATCAGTGAAGTTGAAGATATGTCAATGGAAACTCCACAACTGAAGTGCTGAAAAGAGGGGGGAAGAAAAGGAAAAAAAGTGAGGGAGAAAAATAAAACCTCAGAATATCCAACACTGTGGACAATTTCAAAATGTAACGTGCATAACCTAAATACCAGAAGGATAAGGAACATAATAGAACAGAAGAAATATTTGAAGTAGTAATTGCAGAGAATATTCCAAAATTCATGCTAGACACAATCCACAAATGCAGCAAGTCAGACAACACTAGAGCAGGTAAATATCAAACTCTGCAACTAAGCATGTCAAAGTAAACTTCAGAAAATCAATGAAAAAGAGCAATATTAAAAGAAACTAGACAAAGTTGAGGGAGGGGAAAACCTTACTTATAGAAAAGCAAGAATAGTAATTACACTGATCTTCTCTTTACAATGCAAGCAAACAAAAACAGAGGGAAGTATCGAAACAACAAAATCATCATCCCAGAATTCTGTGTCCAGCAAAATTATTTAAAAGTGAAGGAGAAATATTTTCTCAGACAGGAAAAAAACAAACAAACAAAAAATACCTAAGAAAATTCTTTGCTAGCAGACCTGCCCTGAAGGTAATGTTAATAGAAAGTTTTCAAGCAGAAGGAAGTGAGAAGTCTAGCTCAGATATTCGAAATTCATACACTTGAGAAACACTCAAAATAAACATGATCATGCAAAGAGAGGTCTCTTGCACTCCAGTAAATGCCAGAGGCATACATCACTGCTAGTCTCCTTGCAGGAGAATCTTTTCACCTTTAAAACACAATTATTTCACTTTCCTCTGTTGTTACTAAGCTCTAAGAAAATTTCCAAAGTCTTGGTGATTAAAAGACAGACTAGAAAATCTATATATTTATGGCTATTCTACAGTGAACTAGAAAAGGAGGAAATTTTTATATCTAGATAGCAAGTGGTATATTTGGATAAGAAAGCAAGGAGGAAAATCCTAGAGTAAATGAAGAAAAGGATGCTCAGGACATGAGAATGACTTTGAGGATTTACATCAGTCAGCCAAAGTCTGTATTTCTGAATTCTCAGCATCTGACTCCTTCCTACTCCTTGTTAAACAACAGGAATTCCTTCCAACTTTGAGGAGACTATACTCCCGTGGCAGTGACTGGCAAGTAAGGAGAAAGGAAGAAAATGTTTTCTTGATTACAATGTAGAACTTGATAGTTTTTAAAAAACTTTTTTTAGAAAGCTTATGGTTGACTTCTATAAAAATTAGTATTATTAGTGGTTAGGGCTCTGGAAACTATACTGAATCCTCACCAGAGCACATTAGCATGCTCTGCCTTTGTGACTAAGTTGCATTAAGTTTTCTGAGATCCAGTATGGAACTGAGATAGTACTAGCTCCTTCTTTATAGAATTCCCATGAGTAGCAAGTGAGATAATTGGTTTAAAGAGTTCACCACAGAGACTGCCATGTATTAAGTATTAATATATTGGTTATTATTATTAATTTCAATGCCTTATTATTCTTAGAATTGTTTGTATACCTTCCATCATTTAAAAGATGAAATTTTAGAATATATCCAAATCATATGTTGCTATGGTGTTTTCAATCACTTAATAAGTATTTTTTTGAAAGACCTTATTTTTTAGAGTAATTTTAGGTTTGCAATAAAATTGAGAGGAAGGTATAGAGGTTTCCACATTATCTCCGGCCTGACACATGCATAGCTTCCCCATTTTCAATGTTGCTCATCAAAATGGAACTTTTTTTTTTTAACCCAGAATGAAACCTATATTGACACATCATAATTACCCAAAGTCTATAGTTTATGTTGGGTTCACTCTTGGTGTTATATACCTATGAGTTTGGACAAATACATAGTAACATATATTGATCATTACAAAATCATACATTTTTACTGCCTCAATAACCTTATGTGCTTTATTATTCCTGTCCCATTCCCCCTACCCCTGGCAATCACTGATCTTTTTATTGTCCGTATAGTTTTGTCTTTCCCAGAATGTCAGATGGTTGGACTGTTGTAGTACATAGTCTTTTCACATTGGCTTCTTTCATTTATTCATGTTCATTTGAGGTTCTTCCATGTCTTTTCATGGCTTGGTAGCTCATTTATTTTAAGTGCTGAATAATATTTCATTGTCTGGGTCACACATAATTTATCCATTCACTTACTGAAGGACATCTTCGTTGTTGCCAATTTCTGAAAATTATGACTAAACCTGCTAGAAACATCTGAGTTTAGGTTTTTATATGAATATAGGTTTTAAACTCCTTTGGCTAAATACCAACAAGTGCCATTGCTGGATTGTATATTTAGTTTTGTGAGTATGTTTAGTTTTGTAAGATATTACAAAACTGTCTTCCAACATGGCCCTACCATTTTGCATTCATAATAGTGTTTGAGTTCTGAGAAGGAAGAAATAATAATATTTCATATTGAAGTATATATAGTATAATAATTTTTGAGGTAGTCTTATATTTAATATATCACAGTTTCCTATTAATGTGGCACACTTGAAAAGTCTAGTGGGTTACCAAATCCCCTTTGACCACACAGTATGTGGAGGCACCTAAAATGCAGAATACAGTGATAGCATATGATTGTTTAGCAAGTTACTAGTGCAATGTCCTCTCGTAATCATACCTAATAACCAGGTCGATTAAATTGTCACTGTCACTGTTCTCAGAACTGTATATAACCTGTTCAGAGACCAGTGGCAATTCTGGAAATTTTGTCTTTTCTTGTGTTGACTAGATTGAAATATAGGGAGAGCTACTTTTTTTTTTTTAAGATTTTATTTATTTTATTTGACAGATAGAGATCACAAGCAGGCAGAGAGGCAGGCAAAGAGAGAAGGAGGAGGAAGCAGGCTCCCTGCCGAGCAGAGAGCCCGATGCGGGGCTTGATCCCAGGACCCTGGGATCATGACCTGAGCTGAAGGCAGAGGCTTTAACCCACTGAGCCACCCAGGCATCCCAGGGAGAGCTACTTTAACAGTGTTTCAGGTCTAGGCAGCCATTTTAGGTGGGATCATACATTTTGTCAGTATCTTACAAAACTAAACATTCTTGACTTCATCAAGGTGGAGGCTGGCCTACACGGCACAGGAGGCCTACTTTTGTGAAGGCCACATAACACTGTTTATGATTTCTCTCTCTTCATTCACTTATGTAGAAGGCCTACCAACCACGTCCACTGAATCTTGTTTCCAGATACAGCTGATAAAATCATAAAGTTTTGCACATTACATTATGTTATAATCTGGCCAAATATCATGTAGTAGTACTGGCTATATTTTGTGGGAAGAAGGGCAGAGGCTCACAGGATATCAGTCTGTGCATTTGTTGTAAAGCAAATGCTGAGGTCACTGCCTATAATTAAGTGTCTGCCATGCTCCTCTTAATGGGCCATGGGATTAATTTATGATAGCTTTCTGTGGTTGCTAACAGTTCTTTATTTGACTTACTACATCAGTGAGATGTATTTGTTTCAAAACAAGCATCCTTGACTACATTAATGAAATAACAAAACTTCCTTCCTTCTTCTAGGAAATACAAACTCTAAAAATCTTTAATCAAGAGAATATTTAGATTTGTAATTAAAAAATATGAACCCAATTTCTTTTTTTTCCACTTATTAGCTAGTAATTGTAGATAAGACATTTGATTTTCATTTGGCTTCTATGAGTCTCACTTTCATCTTCTGTAAAACAGAGATATGTGGAAGAATAGCAATATATGTAGACATATTTTATAAACTGTAAAATAACTTTTTAAATATGAATATTGTAAGGAATTATTTAAATGACTTAGTCTAGGGACACCTGGATGGCTCAGTCAGTTAAGCATTGGACTCTGTTTTGGCTCAGGTCATGGTCTTAGGATTGTGATCAGCAAAAAATCTGCTTGGGTTTCTCTCCCTTTCCCTCCCCCTCTGCCTCTCTCTCTAAAATAAATAAATAAAATATTTAAACAAATAAATGACTTAGTCTAAGGAAGCATTCATCCAGGTCCTCCTTTTTTTTAATGTTTAATTTCTTTTCTATAGTGTTAATGTGTTGAAGGGAAATTTAACTTGCTCAAAGTTTGGGATTTACAAATGGTATTAAATGGGAACAATTCTAGGTTTTATTTGTGGGTGAATATATATTTCTTCAGGTTTTTTTTTATTTACTATTTTAACAATAATAGCTCTTACTCTTCTCTTAGGTTTTGTTATCCTTTTTCTTAGATTTTTGAGGAACCAGTTTCTGATGCAGGATATCTACTTGGTTTTATCAATTTTTAGGATAATATTTTCATACTCAATCATTTTATATGTTGCTTAAAAAAATAAAAAAGCACTATTCCAGATTGATTTGTAAAGCCAGAATGAATTGCAAAGACATGTATAGAAACATCTTTTCACAGCTGACTAACTGAGGCACAGAGAAGCTAAGTGGTCTGTGCAAGGTCACTCAGCTAGTTTCGGTGAATCTGTTCACATTCCCTGACTAGGCTAGTGATCCATGTGTTTTTCATAAGATCATTGCTTCAGATAATGACACAAAAATACAAAAATGGTGTCAACTATGTGATAGATTGATTGTGCCTTAAAGGAAAGATCAATCTTAAAGAAAAGAACTTTCACTGTTTTCATCATTTGTAGTCCTGGGCTTCCAGCACCTCTGCTGAAATGTGTCAACCTATTCATTTGGGGGAGAAAGATCAGTGAGTTTTCTGACATCAAGCACAGAGAATATCTTTGGTACTTCTTAACTCTCATTTTACTCTTGTCATCTACACTAAATAAATTCCCCCAATGACTAGACACATGAGGAAAAAAATTCTACAATCAAATCACCATCACTTCATGTTGACTTTTCAAAACAAGAGCTAGCTAGATATTCACAACCTATATATACATTATATATATATATATATATATATATATGATAAGTAATTATAAGTAACTACTTATATTCAGCAGGATTTCTGTAAATTGAATGTACCTAAATTGGGAAAGTAAATACATATTTCTGGTCCTATTTTTATAACATTTTCTACTTTCAGAAACCTTATTTCCATGTTCATGTGCTGCATTCATTTTCTGTATTCTAATATTCTTTTTTATGATATAACCTCCTTATTAAGACTAAAATATATTAGGAAATATGCCTTATTCAGCTTTATTTTCTCACCAAATAAAATGCTTTCAACATAATCAGTACATAAAAAAGACATCTTGAGTTAAACTGCTGACAGTTTAATCTCATCTGAACAGAGGACTCTAACATCTATATAAGTAATCCTTGTCTCATACCTCAACCCTATTTTTTTGTTCAAAAAATACCTGATAAATGGTGTCTATTGAGTATCAATTTCATTATAATTTCCCACAATATTTACTTTTCATTTGAAATATACTCTTTAAAGCAATCAGTTATATTATCCCAGAGAATATGGTTTACAATGTGGGAGTATATTCTCTGTATTTTTTTTCTCTATAAACTGCACTATTTTTTTATTCATTCTTTTAATCACTCAACCATCAAGCATTTGAGTGCCTGCTGTATGCCAGAATGAGCAGCATATACAAAGACTATGTGACAAGGGTATGCATGGTACTTTAAAGAAGCTGAAATAAAGTAGGGTTGACCAGAACTCAGAATAGGAGGAGGAAACCTGGTGTGAATGAAGTTTGAGTACTAGGTAGGGCCCAGTATTTCAGGGAATTATAGTCTATATTAAGGATACTGTTAGATATATTAATAATTTGTTCTTTATTCTAAAAACAACACAAAGCCCTTACAGTATTTTAGGCAAGGATGTATGTTGGATTTAATTTTGTAAACATCTTACTCCCTGTTGAGAATGTACTAGTCAGAGAGTTTGTTTCATAATACATCCAAAGAGAAAATCTGGGAGAAATGCTGGCACTGGCAAAAGGTGGTGGTGGTATTGAATCCATGCAGTAATGATTAATTGCAGAGAAGACTAGAATAAAAGGATGTCCCAAGAGGTATTTTATTATTCATTTTCTTTTAGCTATTCATGTTTTTTTCAGGTTTCCCCTTTTATTACCTTAACACTGCAGCAGAAACTCTATATACATAAATCTTTGACAACCTCTCTGTTTACTTTCTAGGATAAACTCCTATTAGAGAAATTGCTGGTAAAAGAGTGTTGACATTTTTAAATATATGTTGGTATTTACTGGCTACTTGTTTTCCAGAAAAGGTGTGGTGATGTGCATTACCTTAAATTCAATAAGAAAATATGTCACAGTATTGAATTTCCATTTTGTCAGGCTTTAAGGTTAAAATATCATTTTAATACACATTATGAAATATTGCAAAAAGTCTTGTCTACTTAAATTATATATTATGGTATTAACCAAATATTTTTTTATTTGTGATAATTTTTTCTAGAGTCCCAGCTGTCTTTTGATTTTACACATTTTGTGTTTAGTATATATTTTGTCAATTCCTAACTCAAGGCTCTTTTTTCAATGAAGTCTAGCTATTGTTACTAGTCTGTACTTTAATACATCTGACACTATTACCATTCTCTTTCTTTTTCTTTATAGCACTTATCATCATCAAAAATACAATATAATTCATATAATTATGTAAATATATATAATATATATATGTATTTTTTCAATGAGGGGTTTTTATTTGTACTGATTTTGTTATAAAGTGTTGCTGAGATAGAGCTTATTTTCCAGGGTGGGACAGAGGCAAGGAACACAGGGACCCAGGGAAAGGAGAGCCAGGAGCCTAGGTGTGGTACAGGAACCATCAAATAATTAGTAAATTGGGCAATAAAAAAAGGGTGAGCTAGGGTCAGAAGGGCAGAGAAAGCTCCAAGGGGTGAGAAGCTGCCAGCCCTGGGAGATAAAAGCACATAGAGCTGTGTGTTTACCCAGAACTTCCTTCCCCAGTCCTCCTAGATCAATTTATGGCATAGGGAACAGAGAAGATTTCAGCCAGAAGGTGTCAATAAAAGAGAAAATAATATTTAACTGTCTCTTTTCGTCTGTACCATGATGTAGTTTCCATAAGAGCAATGATCATTGTTTGGGTTATTTATTGATGCATTCCAGGCATTCAGAACAACATTTAATTGTTGATAAATATTTGTTGGATGAATGTTAAATTTTGTTTTATTCTTTTTCTGTGAATTCTTTTGCTGTGTGTGCCAATAGAATATTTCTCTCCTTCTATGATCTGACAGGTATTCAACTATATTTGGGGCATATATTATTCTTTCAATTCCATTAGAATAATATTATCTTCTTGCTAATTTTTTGCAAGTTTTGCTTTATTTGTTTGTCTAGATAAACTTTAAGAATGCTTTTTCCATATTCCTAAAAAAATTCCTGGAGATTTTGACTGAAGTTCATGGTATATTTCTTTTTATTTATTTTTTCATGGTATATTTCTGAATTTAGATTTTAGTTCTAAAGCTTCTAACATCAGAATTTGGAAGAGGTTAGAAGCACTGAGCAGTTGAGTTAGACCATAATCACATATCTAGATTTTCACAATTTCACAATTTTACAAGAAGTTAAATGAAAATATAAATAGAGCATTAGAAATACAATGATAAAAGCTTAAAAACTGAAATTTGAAAATGTACGGATACAATGACATTTGTTACAAGTAGAATCCTAGAAAAAGACCAGGGAAATACTGTGGTCCATGGCAAAACTTGGATAGGGCAAAGATCAATGAAGTTAAGAACTGGTTTTTTTTTTTTTTACTGTGGACAGTTTTCTCAGAACCAAAACAGAGCTATTTCCTAGCTTCTTCTAACAAAAAGTTTTATCAATACCCTAATAAATTCGAATACAGTGCCAGAGCCATACTATTATTTTATGTATGTTTTGTTTATTAATAGTCAATTTATGTATAGAAATGAAGCTATGTAAATATGAAAAAAGTCTTTAAGCATATAACTAGTAACTAGACATGTTTTTGCCACATTTTTCCCCCTTAAAATCTTTCAGTGGTTTCTCATTGTTCTTAAGATAAAATATAAACCTATTAGCATGGATTTCTGAGATCAGTATTATCTAACTCTGCTCACCATTTCAACCTTTGATACTACTGTCTCCTTTGATCACCACTCTCCAGACATACTGCTCTCTTTTATTGCCCCTTGCATATCCCAAGCCCTTTCAAATCCTAGAGCCTTAATATTTACTTCCTTCCCCCAGCATATATCTCAGTGTTTCCTATCCATCAATGAAACCTTAAAAATCACCTCTTCAAAGAGGCTTCCTTGGCTATCAAATCAGAAGTTGTATGATCCCAGGGTTCTGGGATCAAACCCCACATTGGGCTCTCTGCTCAGCAGGAAGCCTGCTTCTCCCTCTCTCTCTCTGCCTACTTAAAAAAAAAAAAAAAAAAAAAGGTTGTGCAATCCTCAACTCTCTAGTTACAGATTCTTCATAATTTTGCCTTTGGTATTTTCTTCATCTCACTGTGCTTTCTTCACTTATGGGAAGAGAATTCATGAAGTTTTAGTATATCTTTTGGACAAACCAAATGCTCTGGTAGCTTAACAGTAATTGATGATTTAACCAAAATTTCAGTAGTAGAGTAGTAGAGTAGGTGCTTTTATCTTTTTCTTCCAACTGGAGCTTGTGACCATTAATGTGATTCATCTGTCAATTCCATCCTCCCGTGTTTCTGAGTGCCTTTGTTTCTCTTTTTGATGGTATGTAGTTCATCTCTTATTCAAATTTACCAAGATAGGAATGACAATTGTGGGGCAAAGCTCTCATATAACCCTGTTCCTCAATTGTTTACTGGAGCCCATGGTTGGGTGCCTTTGGGCCCAATTTCCTTTTTTTGATGCAAATGACCATGACTAAGAGAGCAATGTATAAAACCTTTCCAAGATTGCCTCTCCCCCAGCTAAGAGCTATGAAAGATAGCTAAGAGCTACTTTTAGGAGAGACAGAGCCTAAGAAGGCTATCACCATCATTGGAGACTAGATAAGTTATATTCCATTCTAAGTAAATGTATAATCCAGTTTAAATAGATAAGTTATATTCCATTCTAAGTAAATGTATAATCCAGTTTAAATAAGCTACCCTTGCAAAAACCTTAAGAAAGACTCAGTCTTTACTAAGATGAAGGAATAAGGAAGTGGATAGAAAATTCTCTGTCATAATCGTCATTGCATTTTTCAAATGACTGTAACATAAGACTTGTGGCAAACTCCATGTTGTATAGCTGGATGTATATTTCCTAAATTTATCAAAAAAAAATTTTTTTTAAAGAAGAAGAAAACAACAGACTATTCTTGTTGAAGTTCTTCTTTCATAAGAAAGAGGCTCATTGTGAATTAACTTACATTTTCCTCCATTGCAGGTGTTAAATTCTGCAGAGCATCTTTATAAACCACAGGGAGGCTGTGAGCATTTTGAACAGATACTCTTTTCTTTTGTCTTGTTGAAGACTAAGAGTGATTTACCCAAATGGAAATTCAGTCCTTAAAGTAGAAGGTGTTAGAATAAAAACAGACACCCAAAAATCTCTGTTAGTTTTAAGTATACAAGTGAAGTGTTATCAAGTCACCATTAGAAAAAAATAATAATAACCTCAGACTGTTCTAGTATAGATGTGCAGGTATAAATTGTTCCACTGGATACTCAAGAAGGGGAGAAATATAAATGCTTTTCCTTATTCAAGATAATTATGGAAGAAGAAAGTGAGAGCATGTTTGGGGCCTTGGAGATTGCCATGGATTTGCATTTTATAGTACAAAATATCCATCAATCAAAAGGGTGAAAGTGGCATACACACACACACACACACACACACACACACATAATTACTGTGGAAAGTGATAATAAAGAAAGATGGGATAGACAGATGCCTTTCCCCTATGAGTCTTTGTTAACTTGTATCTAAAGGAAGATAACACGGGGTTCCTGGGTGGCTCAGTGGGTTAAGCCTAGTCCTTCAGCTCAGGTAATGATCTCAGGATCCTAGGATTGAGCCCCACATCAGGCTCTCTGCTCAGTGGGGAGCCTGCTTCCCCTTCTCCCTCTGCCTCCCTCTCTGCCTACTTGTGATCTCTTCTCTCTCTGTCAAATAAATAAATAAAATCTTTAAAAAAAATAAAGGAAGATTTCAAATTCTCTTAGGAAATTTTAAGTTCAGGAAATAGTGAACATACAACACCAAGAATGGTGCATGACACTTAATATGTGAAAGCTATTAAACACTAGGATGTATACGATTCAGTAGATTTATTCGCTCAATTTGGCTTGCTTTCTATCATCTGATAGTTATGTACTCAGCTAACGTTCAGGCATCTCCAGCAATATTGGTCATATTTATCCGTAATATAAATGGTTACTTTTTTGATTCATCTGTTTTAAATTATCCTCCTGTATCTCTGCACTTTCAATAAAAAGCAGTCTTTGGCTCTCTAGACTTTGTTGGGCTTTTGACAAATACTTTACTCATATACACATACCAATGTACATACATGAAGGCCCCACTACAGTTAATACCAATTAATACTAATAATAGGTTCAAATCCATTCATTAAATTGTTCTCTAAATGGTCAAATTGTTTACAGTCATTAGTTTAGAAAAGAATATTGAACCAAGACTGGGTTCCCAATACATGCACAAAAACACACATCTTAACTTTGATCAAATATCTTATGTTTGTTCACATTCGAACTGAAGGTGTTATTTTAAATGTGGCTATATAAGAAGAGATTAATGATTTGGAGTCAATATGTACAGAGCAGTTATTAGTTTTCCAACTGTAGAGTCTATTTAGAAGTATTTATTTTGGAAGACCACTTGTATTTGTTCAATAAGAACTGTTGACTTTCTTTTAAAATTATTGTTTTATTATTGTGAAATCTGTACATATAGATAAGAAATATTTTTTAAAAAGTATGGCTCAGTGATTTTTCAAAAAGTAACTATCTATGTGACCATAACCCAAAAGAATAATGGAACATTATCAATTCCCTCAATGAGAACCTTATTCCAAACTTAGTCACTATTTATTTCTTCCCACAACGACAACAACTATTCTCACTTGAATTTCTTTATAAATTAATTCCCTGAGTATATATTCTTAAAATAATAGTTTTGCTTTTTAAAAAGTAAAACTATTATATATAGTTGGTATAGTTGGTATAGTTGGTAGAGTTGGTACCATAATATTCTTTTATATCTGACTTCTTTCAATCAACATTTTTTTTTTAAGATTTTATTTATTTAGGGCGCCTGGGTGGCTCAGTGGGTTAAAGCCTCTGCCTTCGGCTCAGGTCATGATCCCAGGGTCCTGGGATCGATCCCCGCATCGGGCTCTCTGCTCATCGGGGAGCCTGCTTCCTCCTCTCTCTCTCTGCCTGCCTCTCTGCCTATTGTGATCTCTGTCAAATAAATAAATAAAAATCTTTATAAAAAAAAAAAGATTTTGGGGCGCCTGGGTGGCTCAGTGGGTTAAGCCGCTGCCTTCGGCTCAGGTCATGATCTCAGGGTCCTGGGATCGAGTCCCATATCGGGCTCTCTGCTCAGCAAGAAGCCTGCTTCCCTCTCTCTCTCTGCCTTCCTCTCCGTCTACTTGTGATCTCTCTCTGTCAAATAAATAAATAAAATCTTTAAAAAAAAAAAAAGATTTTATTTATTTATTTGACAGAGAGAGAGATCACAAGCCACCCAGGCGCCCCTCAATCAACATTTTTATGAATTTTACCATCATTGTCAGTATCAATAGGTTGTCCGATTGGTGATCTGTTTTTTCTATCTTAAGTCAGTGTAGGTAAGGGATTGTAAATTTTCAATCCACTTTTGATTTAATTAATTTTATCTATTGCTTTCTGTCTTCATTTATTGATTTCTAAGCTAATCATTATTAAATCTTTTCTTCTTGGGTTTAGTTTGTGCTTTATTTTTCAGATTCTTAAATTGAAAGTTTAGATTATTTATCTCAGATCTTGTTTTCTAATATGCATTAAAAGCTAAAATTATGTCTAACCACAGTTTTTGTTACATTATACATTTTAGTATTTTAATTATAATTTACCTTAAAATATTTTATAATCCCTTTAATTTTTTTTCTTTCAGCTGTGGTTTATTTAAATTTGTCTTGTTTAATTTCAAAATATTTATAATTTTCTGGATTCTTGCTTTTATTGTTTTCTAATTTAATACCATTGTGGTCAGAGCATGTGCTTTGTAAGAATTTAATTATTTGATGTTTAGTGCTACTAATTATATGGTTCAACATCTGCACTGTTTTGGGGAAGGTTCCACATGTACTTGGAAATAATTTGTTTCTATAATTATTGGGTAAAATATTCTAAAAAGTATAATTACCAATAGAAAGTTGTTTGATATAGTCAAATACTCGACATTTTTTCCTGATGCTTTTATTCACTTATCAATTGTTGAAAGAGAAATATTAAAATCTATTTTTATTGTGGGTTTACCTATTCTCTTTAGTTCAGTCAGTTTAAATTTGTATATTTAAATACTGTTATTAGGTGCTCATACATATAGTATTATTATATATTTTTTAAAATATTTACAATTATAAAATATTTCCCTTTATCTCTTCAAAATTCTTTGTGATGAAATCTACTGTTTCTAATATTGATCTAACTATTCTATTTTGTATTTAGTTCTTACAGATACATCCTTATTTTCACACTGTTATTAAAGGTTTATTTCTGATAAAGAGCATAAATACAGGCTTGCTTTTCTACACAACTGTGATTATCTAGCTTTTAAGTGGAGTTTTCATTCAATTTATTTTTATTACATTTATTCATATGTTTGGGTTTAAAGTTGTCATTTGATATTAACTATTTTGTGCCTCTACACATTTTTCCCTAATTTCATTTTTGTCAATTTTATAGTGTTAGTAATCCATTTTATCTCCTGCTTTTCCCCTTTTGAGGCTATTCCTTTTTTTCTTCATTGTTAGTGGTTGTTCTAGGAATTAAAATGTTCATCTTAAGGTTATATCATTATACGTGCAAACCATATATTGTTGTGAACAGTGTAAGTGTCTTCTAATAGTGTTTTACATTTCTTCCTCTCATATCCTGTTCTCTTGTTATCCTACATTTTACTATATACTATATTGTCTTTATTTTTACTTTGAACAATGAATATTTTTATCTTTAAAACCATCAATATTGCTTTATATTAATTTTGATGTTTATGCATTTTACATGTATTTCTTAATTTTTAAAAGAAAATTCTTTGCTTTCTGTATCTGAGATATATCTCATTCATTGTGAAGAACAACTTACATTTCTCTTAAAATAGATCTCCTGATCAGAAAATTCCCCAATATTTTTTTAATATTTTGTTTTTCCTTTTCTCATTGTTGTTTAATTGAAATGCTTCTTTTAATCTTTTATCTATTTTTAGTTTATGAATTTTCAAACATACACAATTTCTCTAATTCATATTCAAATCTACTAATTCTTATTCATTAATTTTCTCTTCTTCTGTTTAATCTGTTCTTAAATCTATCAGTTTGGGTCTTCACTTAGTTATAATTTTTTTCACTTTGTTAACCTAAAATCTCTTCCCTTAAGTATCGTTCCAGGTTCTTTCCAAAGATTTTTTTTCATTAGGTTTTTATGAAGGACTAAATGTATTGCTATGAAAAAGCTAACTATTTTTAACTATTATTTAATGGATACTGAGTGGCCGTTTTATCTTTTTAAGCAAATCAACAATTCATATGGGAGTAAAAATAATTGTTCCAAACTTAAAGAATGGTATTTGCAAAGCTCATTATAACACAAAGAAAAATCAAATATCAACAAAAGGGGGCAAAGTACAGTGATTTTACTGCATCCACCATTAAACAAATTATAAAATATTAAAGGGAGATTATGCAAAGCAACAAGATTAATTGCTGCTAATTGACAAAAGTCACAAAACCAAGTGTTGGTTTCATTTGTGATACTGATGTCATTTACAAGGTTAATTACTGTGTCACCTCACAGTCCCCAGTTGTTTTTCATATTGTGTCAGAGAACGCATGAACAGATGGGCCAGAATAACATCTGGCTTAGGTGAGCCGTAAGAGTACAGCTGACATCCTTGAATGATTTCCTTCAGTTGCACTGTCTCAGGAATAGAAAGTAATAAAAGAGAAACACAGGTGCCAAAAATAAACAACTTGATATTTACTTATTAGCATACTGGCCCTTGTCAAATTCTAAAGTGAATGTCATAATTAGCATCTAACAGGGCTACAGTAATGTTCTTATCAATATAATCTTTGAAGAATACTTACTTCTAATTTAGTCAATTTGTCACTAATATCTTGCTTCCCAACCTTGGTTTTACATGCCAATCAAAATAGTATTTTCTAGTTTATGGAAAATCACAGTATTTCAAACTTGTAATGTTTTTCTTGATCCTCAGGATAACCTTATAAATTAGATATTAAAATGATATCCAAATTAATAACCAAAACCCAGAGATACTATATCCTAGGTTAAAAAGGTAAATGATAGAACAAGGATACAAAACCAGAATTATTGGCTTTAACCTATTGCACTCACATTTAGAACTACATTATGTCAGTGACAGAAAGAAAAAAGTCTTTGATAATAATAACAACTATTAAAAACTTCTAAGCTACAATTTGTAAATTTCATTTCTTACTATGTTTTAAGTCATACTATAATTATTTTGCTATTCAAAATGGTACAGGCCTAAGGAATTTAATTCCAAGTATTCTAGTATAAAATTATTTCAGTTTTATTTCATCTATTAAACATGCTGATCTTTCATAGCCTGAGATACGCAACAATGCCATTCCTAGTTTATAAAATCACTCAGAATTGAAGGTGAAAATACACACATAAATAACAACACAACCTCCTTAGAAAAGAGATAATTATCAGGAATATGAGATGGTGTCTATTTTTAAAAATGTATTCTGTATTTTATGTGCACATTTGTTCTTGCTGAAGCCCTGCCCTGTTCTGGTTGTGTTTGTTACAAGGAACACAGACTAGCATTGACACACTGGAGAGGTGGTCCACTAAAGGAGCAGCTAGCTCTCTTGGCCTTTATTGCTCTCTGTAAGGTAGTACAGTGTTGATGCTCTGTTGTCAGGAAGGAAAGCACTGAACACTGCACCTGTAATTAATTATCACTATTATTATCATTGAAATCGAGCTAGGCATAATAGAGCCAGCATTATGTTCTGTTTTAGTCAGGTATGTTTCATAATATATTCCCTTTCCTTCTATGGAGCTTCAGAACCCGTTTTTGTCCTTAAAGCTGATGTTTTTGTACTTTTGAACATAAATTCATGGAGAGAAATGGTTATTCAAACTGTGTTTCCTCCTCAAATTTTTTCTAGATGAAGTTTTAGTTGTCATTACCTTTGTAGCTCATCAATAAATATGGGTCTCAGGGAAAAATATTTTATTGGGAAAATATAAATATAAAGAATACTTCAACAGACTAACATCACTATAATAAGTAATGCTTTCTAAAGAAAAATGGAGAATTATCTAAATCATTAAAATCTAGTTTGTTCAGATGTTTAAACATTTTTTTTTTAATTTGACAGAGATCACAAGTAGGCAGAGAGGGAGGCAGTGAGAGAGAGAGAGGAAGAAGCAGGCTCCCTGCTGAGCAGAGAGCCCGATTCGGGGCTTGATCCCAGGACACTGGGATCATGACGCAAGCCGAAAGCAGAGGCTTTAACCCACTGAGCCACCCAGGCGTCCCTGTTCAGATGTTTAGTATCCACACTAAGAGCAATACAGTAGTATATAGGTTATTATAGATTATTTTTACCAGTTTTTTGAGATATAATTCACATACTATACAATTCACACAGTTAAAGCATACAGGTTAGTGGATATTTTAGTATATTCACAGACCTGTTCAATGATCACTAGTCAAATTTTAGAACAATTCCAACACTCCAGAGAAAAACTCTGGGACCACTAGCAGTCACTCTCCATTTCTGACTAATCCTCCCTAACCCAGTTATAGAAAATCATGAATCTATTTTCTTTCTCTATACATTTGTCAGTTCTGGACATTTCATATAAATGGAACAATAAAGTGTATTTTATTTGGTTAACTGGCTTCTTTTACTTTGAGGGTTCTTTTCAGATTTCTTCGAGGCTGTAGCGAATATAAGTACGTTATTACTTTTTATTGCTTAATAATAGTCTACAAATACTGCACTTTATGTAACTATCCATCAGTTTGTGGATTTTTAGGCTGTTACTACTTTTTTGGCTATTATGGCTGATGCTGATATGAATATTTGTATTCAGATTTTGTGTAGACAAATATTTTAATTACTCCTAGATACATACAAAGGAATATATTCACTGAATCATAAGCATATCCTCATTTAACCTTTTGAAGAACTACCAGATTATTTCCAAAGTTGCTACACCATTTTACATTCCTACCAGAAATGTACTAGAGTTCTAGTTAATGCACCCCCTTGTCAACATTTGTTATCATCTGCCATTTTGATTATACCCATTCTATTGGGTATCTCGTTTGTTGTATTGAATTGTGTTGAATTATGTTTCTTTAATGACTAATGAGATTGACATAAAGAAATGTGTTTTCAGCCACTCATGCATCTTCTCTGGAGAAATATCTATCAGGTTGTTTGTTCATTGGCCTTTTTATTTTTGATTTTTAATGGTTTTTATTAATTCTAGATACAACTACTTATCTGATAGAAGATTTACAAATATTTTCTCTTTGTGTGTTGTGCTTTCACTTCCTGATGATGTTCTTTTAGGTACAATGACTTCAAATTTATCTTTTTTGTTGAATTCAAATTTATCTTTTTTCTCTTGTTGCTTATATTTTTGTTATAATATCTAAGAAAGTTTTGTTTAATACCAGTCATGAAGATTTAGTCCTATATTTTCCTTAACGAAATTTATGTTTTAGTTCTTATGTTAGCTTCTCAACATATTTCTATTAATTTTTGTTTATGATGTGATTCTTTTTCAAGTTCATATCCAATTGTCCCAGAACCATTACTTGAAGATACTATAAAAATAACTCATTGAGTTATTTTTGAACACTTGTTGAAAATAAATTGACCATAAATATAGGGCTTATTTCTGATTCTAAATTATATTCCACTGATCTGTATGTATATCCTCATGTCAGTTCCCTTTCCATCAATTTAAGTTTGTTTCATACATTTATAATAGATTATTCTGTCACATTTTGCATTAAAGGATCCTTTAATCCCTAAATCTTTTATTTAAATTAACACACACTTATGTTATCAAATTGTATGAATTTTGACAAATGCATAGTGGTATGTGTCCACCATTATAATTAACCTTCTCCCATACTGAAACACAGACAACCACTGACTTGTTTATTGATGTTATAGTTTTGCTTTTTCAGGAATTTTATACAAATGGTATCTCACAGTAGTATGAAACCTTTTTCAGATTGGCTTCTTTCACTTAGTTTGCAGTTAAGATTCATTCATGTTTTTACATGGCTTAATAACACTCTTCTTTTTTATCACTGAATAGTATTCTATTTTAGAGATATACCACAATCTGTTTATCCTTTCACCTACTTGAGGGCTTCCACTTTTTGGTTATTATGAATAAGGTGTTATAAATATTCATCTATTGTTTATTTGGGAAAATAAGTTTTCAGATCCTTTGGAAAAATACTTAGGAGCATGTTTTCTTGATCATGTTGTAAGCTATCTATCTTTGCTTTGAAACAAACTGCCAAACTGTCTTCCAAGGTGGCTACATGATTTTATGTTCCCACCAACAGCAAATAAGAGTTCTTGATCCATATTGTCTCCATCAGCTAGTAAGAGCAACTTTTGTGGGGGCTTAAGCCATTCTAATAGGATTATAACTTATCTCATTTCGGGAAAAAAATACAATCATAGAGACTCTTTTCATATGCCTATTTTCTATCTATATATCTTCTTAGGTGAAATGTCTATAAGATTTTTTTCCCCTGTTCTTAGCTGGGTTTGTTACTTTTATGATTGAATTTTAAGAGGTCTTTGTATGTTTCTGATACAAGTCTTATATTAGATATGTTTTTCTGCAAAGATCTATTCCGACCTGTGGCTTTTCTCTTATTATATTAACAGTGCATTTTGCAGAGCAATTATTTTTAATTTTAATAAAGTCTCCCATCTATTTTTCTTTCATGAGTTATGCTTTTGATGTTGTATCTAAAACTGCTTCCACTTCATTTCAACTTCAACTAGATTTTTCTCCTGTATTTTCTTGTAGTTGCTTTATAATTTTACATTTTACATTTAGGCTTATGGCTCATTTTGTATACAGTGTGACATCTATGTCTAGTTTCATTTTACTCTTCAGTCTGGGGCCAGAGTTTTCATGGTTTGAATTTCCTTCTGCAGAAGTTCTAGGAAGTTATGCACACAGGCTTTCTTATCCACTTAATTAGATTGTGGGGTAAGAGGATAAGCAGGAGATGAGGTTTGAAAGCTGTTAGTGGTTAAGCATCAAAAATGAAGTCAGGGGACACCTGGGTGGCTCAGTTGGTTAAGCAGCTGCCTTCGGCTCAGGTCATGATCCCAGCGTCCTGTGATCGAGTCCCACATCGGGTTCCTTGCTTGGCGGGGAGCCTGCTTCTCCCTCTGCCTCTGCCTGCCATTCTGTCTGCCTGTGCTTGCTCTCTCTCCCTCTCTCTCTGACAAATAAATAAATTAAAAAAAAAATGAAGTCAGACTCTTGAGTACTACTTAATTCTAAAAATGGTTGGGGAAAAGGATCTTATACATTAAAAAAAGTTGGTTTGATATGAGTATTATTCAAAATAACTATTTTAGTTATTTATATTGATATATAGAAATATATTTTTTTTCATTTTTAATCTTTTCTTAATAAAATTAATTCAAGTATAACATTGAAGTTAGGAAAGTTATCCTGTCACTAGAACCTTGCAAGGATTTCAACTCTTACCATATGTTCCAAAGACTTAACCATGCCTCCAGATTTGGGAATATTTGTACCATTTCTTTTCTTTTTAATTAATTTATTTATTTGAGAGAGAGAGTGCAAGCAGGGAAAGGGAGGGAGAAGGAGGAGAGAGGGAGTCTCAAGGACACTCCCCACTGACCACTGGGCTCAATCCCAGGACCATGAGATCATGACCTGAGCTGAAATCACAAGTTAAATGCTTAATCAACTGAGCCACCCAGGCACCTCTGTACCATTTCTTATATTATACACCTGTGCCTAACTCGACTACACACATAGATAAATTTTGTTAAGTAGCATGGAATATATTAACTGAACCAAACTTACCACAATGACAAATGTGATTTATGACCTTGGGCCTTATGGCCTTATTTTAGTGCCTGAATTCCACAGAGGACCCTAACTTCATCCCTATCTTGAACCACTTTGCCTAAGTACCCTCTTGATTTCCTATACAAATTCAAGTTAGTCTTTAGCTAGAGCTCTGTATTTGTTGTTACCCATTCTATTACAGTCAGATGTTTTGCCTTACCCTAATCTGTCTAACATCTGAAGCCACCTTTCATCTCCAACTTAACCTGCTGCCTGAAGCCCAAGCTCTCAACAGAGTACCTCTGTGGTAAACTAGTTTCTTATCTTTAAATATATACTATTATTTCAATTCCATACAAACAAAAATTTTCACTCAGATTGCTGATGCAGTCCCTTCATCACTGTTTATCTTTTTCCACATTTCTACCAGGCAGTCATTCTAAAGTTGTATCCTTTCTGGTCATTCATCAGTTTAAAATACTGTACTGAATTCCCATTAACTTAGTTGAGATCTAAACCCTTTAAAATAGTTTTCTTTTAAACATTTTATTTCGAAACTATCTTTATTTTTTTCCAACCTATCTTTAAACAATTTCTATAACCAAAGCCACAGTAACCCATCTTGAGCCAGAACACTACAACAAGAAAAAAAGGCAGAAGACAGTTGGAGCCCATCTAGGCAAACAGGTATTAGATTGGTAATCTATGACTTAAATGCTGGGATACTAGACTCACGGGTGATATTTTGATGATACTTTCATTTTACCAAGGCAGCCACTACATACTGCTACTATAGGAAAAATTGTATGTCATCCCTCTCACTAGGTTTATTCTCATAGTCTGTGGCCACCTTCAAGCACCTGCTAATAATAGTGGCTCTGTATCCTTTCAGGTCTAACTCCTCAAAATAATATCCTTCCTACAGGCTTCTCCATTCTTCATTCTCCATTCTGAATAGAGCTTTTGTGGTAAATCATGATGATGTCAATACAAAAAATAATCTCAAGCATTTATTGACTGTTTACTTATATTAAAGAGAGTACATTTAACGAAGCTAATTTAAACCTCACAAAGATCATATTGGTAAGTATCATTATCTGCTTTGTACCACATGTCGAAACTCAAAATTTTTTTTAAAAATTACTTGTTCAAGGACATACAGCTATTAAAGTACGTATTTGTTACTAAAATCAAGTTGTAAAGGGTGCCTGGGTGGTTCAGTTGGTTGAGCAACTGCCCTCATCTCAGGTCATGATCCTGGAGTCCCGGAATTGAGTCCCACATAGGGCGGGGGGGGGGGGGGGTCCCTGCTCAGCAGGGGGTCTGCTTCTCTCTCTGACCTCCCCCCCTCATGCTCTCTCTCAATTAAATAAATAAAATCTTTTAAAAATCTGTTTGTACCAGACTCCATAAGCTGTGCTTTGAATGTCATATATATATACATATATGTACATATATGTATATATATATGAATGAAAGGCAATAATTGTAGGTAGAATAGTGGTAGAACTATATATATATACTTGGTCCACACTAAAACTAAAGCATGGGGCGCCTGGGTGGCTCAGTGGGTTAAGCCGCTGCTTTCGGCTCAGGTCATGATCTCAGGGTCCTGGGATCGAGTCCCACATCGGGCTCTCTGCTCGGCAGGGAGCCTGCTTCCCTCTCTCTCTCTGCCTGCCTCTCTACTTGTGATCTCTGTCAAATAAATAAATAAAATCTTTAAAAAAATAATAAAATAAAAATAAAATAAAACTAAAGCATGGTGTGGAGAGGGGAGAAGGGGAATTCACTAATATAAGGGTATTTGCAATTTTTGAATACATGCATTGATGATGGAATTGTATGCCCCATTTTTAATAAAAAATCATGATGTTCTACGAATGTGTTGTCTGTACCACGTTTAATAGCTATGCTAGAGAAGTGAGACATAATGATGACTTTTTGCAAAGTACTTCCCAGTGAATTTAAATTATATCATCAAATTTCAACTAAATTATGTAGTACACTCAAAAGCTTTACTTCAATTTCATATAATGTTGATAAGCCATGTGTAATGTTAATAATCTGGATAATATTCAAGGCACTGTAAGAGGCATAATATCATCTCATCCAAGAGGGAATATTCCCAAAGTTATTTGAACTGAAATTTCTCACCATATAGCATGGAGGAATAATAAATAGATTGAACACATCTCCAGCTCTTCTATAAGTGTTTAATGTTCAAAATAATTTGAGGAAGTATCTTGTTCAGAAACTTTGAAGGGCCTTTTGGACTTTCTTTTGTGCTCTGTGCTTATACCTGGTTGATTTCATGAATAGTAACAGTAGAAGGCCTTGTTCATAAAGACAACTTGAAAAAGAAGAGAAAACATTACATCTTATGGAAAAGAAGCATTTGCCACTCCATTGAAATTATTTTAGGCAGGTTATTCTGTGTGATACTATAATTCCTGGAGAGATCATTTCTTTGCGATATAAAGCCATTTTAGTCCATGTCTCTATGTGTGTGTGTGTGAGAGAGAGAGAGAGACAAAGAAAGAGAGAGGTTGTATGTGCACGCAGCCAGGATGAATGTCAAGTAGTTAAGATTTATTTGGTATGTATGGAGATATTACTACTAGATTGCATAATATAGATTAGACATAAGAAGTAGAAAATTGTGCAATAGAAATGAAAGTAAAATTAAAGTCCACTGGTTCAAACACATAGAATACATAATCTTTATCAAATAAACTCATAACAGATTTATTCATATCTTCAAGCAGCTGGTGCAATCTTGCTATTCTTATTTGAAACATTCATATTTTTATATTAAGAATCATCAGTTTTCATGTCAGCAAAATCCTCTGTTAAGTTGATCCTCCAGACCTTCCATTACAAATCCTCAAGTGTAAAAAAAGAAAAAAAAAAACAAAAAAAAACAAATCTTCAAGTGTTTTGACAAATCACCACTTGATATTTTGTTATGGTTTTTTATTTCAGTAAATTATGAGGCATCTGTCCTGGTTAAGGGCATATAGTTATTATATCTAAACAAGGTTTTCAGTATAATTTCATGATATCTACCTACATAAGAAGACATAAATTTCCTGCTTCCCTTCAATTCTTTTTTCATTTTATAATTTCACTTTCTTTTGACCCGAGTAAAAAAGTTCCATTTACACACCAAGGGAGGATTACGTAAGTCACTGAAATAGGGTAATTTACATTTTTATTGTTGTTCTGTGCTAATTTCTCATGTGTTTAGTAATCCTAAAGGATGTTATAAATGCTTTTAATATGCACTGAATATACAGTGGACAAACTGCTCTATGACATTGTTTAATTTTTTTAACAAAAATTAATTTTTACCTTCTGTTGACCTTTATCCTTTGCTGAGACAACTATGAACATTGACATGGAACTTAAGACAAAGATAAACTGTATGAAGAATTGTGGGCAAAGAAATACCTTCTTGGGAGTCTTAAATGTTCACTTAAAAATTAACAATTTTAAGGATGCAGTGAGCGATTTCTATTAAATCATGAGTCAAATTGCGTTTATATCTCAACGTTGAAACCAGGGATGGCAGTCTACAGCCTGCTGATTGCTGCCTGTTTGTGCCTACAAAGTTTTATTGAAACATGTCCATGCACACTTATTTATGTGTTATGTATGAATGCTTTCCTGCCACAAGCGGGGCTAAGTAGTTGATAGAGAGAGACCATTTTATACCCAAAGCCTAAAATATGTACTCTGGTCCTTTAAGAAAAAAAATGTGCCAACACTGGTATAAACAAATATAAATATAGATCTGTTTTGAACTACAAATAATTTTTAGTAATAGAAGTTGATCCTCAACATCTGTTACTTACATGCTGTCTACCAGGCAGTTTTGAGCAATTTACTTTAATTAATATCATTTAATTCTCACCTTATGAAGTGGGCAATATTCGTATCCTTATTTTACAAAAGATGTAGAAACTGAGCCCTGGAGAAGTTGAATAGATAACTAAGGTGCTAAAATTTGAACTGAAGAAGTCTAATTCCAAATAGGATCATGTATTTCTACATCTGATATTAAACCTAAATATCTGGAAAATAAGTTAGAGTTTGGGATAACAATGTAAATATAGAATAATCCAATAATTTTGTGTTGACATTTGTAAAATTGTAAAATGAAAATCTATCATTGAAAAAATACTCATTTCAGAAAGAATTTACCATATTTATAGATATTTGGTTTTGAATTCCTAAAGTAAGAATCTTTGGGGCACCTGGATGGCTCTGTGGGTTAAGCATCTTGTTTGCCTTTAGCTCAGGTTCGTGCTCAGCGGGGAGTCTGATTCTCCCTTTCCCTCTGTCCCTCCCTCCCTACTGGTGCTCTATCTCACTCTCTCTCTCTCTCAAATAAATAAATAAAATCCATTAAAAAAAATCCTCGAAATATTTTCTCCCATTCCTTTGTCTGCCTTTTAATTTTTTCAATTGTTTCTTCTGCTGTACAGAAGCTTTTCAGTTTTATGAGGAGATGTCCTCCTTTTTTCTCCTAGAAGGTTTATGGTTTCAGGTCTTACATTTAAGTCTTTAATTCATCTTGAGTTAATTTTTGTGAGCAGTAAAAACTGGGGCCCAGTTTCATTCTTCTGCATGTGATTATCTACAATTCCCAACACCATTTATTGAAGGGACTTTGCTTTTTCCATTGAATAATTTTGGCTGCTTGGTCAAATATTAGTTGACTGTATATGCAAAGATATATTTTTGAGTTGCAAATATATTTGCAAACCATTTACTCCATACAGAGTTAATGTTCAAAATGTATAAAGAACAGCTATAATTTAGTAGCAAAAAAAAAAGAATAAAAAATGGGAGGGGATCTGAGTAGATATTTTCCCAAAGAAGACACAAAAATGGGCCACAGGTATATGAAAAGATATTCCACATTACTCACATCAAGATCAGGGAAATGCGAATCAAAACCATAATGAGGTATCACCTCACACATGTTAGAATGACATCATCAAAGAGATAAGAAATAAGTATTGGCAAGGATGTGGAGTAAAGTGAACTGTTGTGTATTACTGGTGGGATTGTAAATTGGTACGACCACTGAGGAAAAAAGTTTGGAGATTCCTCAAAAAATTAGGAATAGAACTACCATATGATGCAAGTAGCCAACTTCTGGGTATATATCTGGAAATGATGAAATCAGTATCTCATAGAGATACCTGCGTTTTCATGTTTATCACTGCACCATCATTCACAATAGCTGATATATGGAAACGACTTGTGACAGATAGATAAATATACACATCTCTATCCATCTATCTGTAGGTGGACATTTAGGTTGTTTTTATATCTATTATATCTAACAGAATGTTATTTAGCCAGAGAAAGAAAGAAATCCTGCCATTTGCAACAATACGGACAGATCTTGAGTGCAATGTGCTAAGTGAAATAAATCAGACAGAAAGGACAAACACATCACTTACACGTGGAATCTAAGAATAGCTGAGCTCATGTAAACAGAGAAGAATGGGTAACCTGGGGCTGGTGGGAGGTTCAGGGAATAAGGAGATGTTTGTTAAAGGATATGGATTTCCCTTTCTTAAAATGAAGAAGGGGATCTAACATACAACATGATGAGTGTAGTTAGCAGTATTTTATTACATACTTGAAAAATGCTAACAGAGTAGATCTTAAATATTCTTAACACACACACACAGAATTGTTAATTATGTGAAGTTTTTGATGGAAGTGTTAACTAACCCTATTGTGAGAATCATTTTGTGATAGAGAGGAGTATTCGTCAGGATATATCATCATGATATACACTTTAAATTTACACAATGTTATATGTCAATTATATTTCAGTAAAGCTGGACAAAGTCTTTCAAATAATGTCTTAAATTATAAAACATGACAGACTTCCTAAAAAATGATTAATGCCATCAGTAAACAATAGAAATGGAAACTCACCAGTACCCCCAAATTAATTAATTAGCTAATTAATTATGAAACAGTACCTTCAAAAAAAAAGGGAAATCAAGTCATTATCTCAAGTTAGCAATAAACATGAAATGCACAGAATTCATCCAAAATACTGATTTTTGTATCATGAAATCTTACAATAAGCCAACTCATTGAGCCTAGGAATATCATTATGGACTTACTCCTAAAAGTAAATGGGGTTTTTAGAATAAGATCTCAAAAACAGCAGCCACATAGGTGCTATTCTAGTAATTATTATGTTTTTATTTTATTTAATTATTAATTAATTTATTTATTTTTTTCCTTTCTTACCTAGGTTAGCAATGTTAACCAAGGGACATGCTTCTAAACTTTTTTCTTTAGTGGAGTCATCCATCAGTCCAGTGAAAACTGTCTCCAAAAGTTGCTGCAGAACAGTTTTCTGTCTCTTTCATTAGTGTAAATATGGAATGAACTCTAAAATTAGTTCTTGGAAGACATATGCTGATTTTATCTTGCTGCTGTTACCTTTCACTTTTGTTTTCTGAGAAGATATGACCCACTGTTTGTAACTCTAGGAGTGTTCCTTGTTGTTCACACTTTCATTATAAATATGACTATTACTCAGACAATAGTAAAAATGAGAGATTAAACATAAGGTATAGAAATAATAGGGAAATAAGTAGGTAAAAGGAAAATCAATTTTAGGAAGGGCAAGCTAACATTACTGAATAAAGATGCAGGTCAATTAGAATTGAATATAAAATAAGAAATAAAGTTTAGCAACTTTAGAATTTCCTAAGTTGCTTCCAGATGCAGGGAAGATTTGAAGCACATTTCATTTGGAATATGTGTTGAATCTCAACTATTCCACTTTGTATCTTGGTGAAGGGGGTGATCTAGCATCTCTGAATCACTACTTTTTCATTTGCAAAATGAGCAGCACTCATATCTGTTCTATGAAAATCCCGAAACTGTATAAGGATCAACTGTAAAATGAGAAAATAAATCATAGAAAATTTTGAAAATGTGGAGAATATTTCATTTTCTATATTGTTATTTAAAAGATGGAAAGTGAGTAAGGGATTCTTACATAAATACATTTGATCACGAAACCAGAAGAAAGAAACCTTGAGTTCCAAAAATGGTTCTGTGGACATGGGGAGAATCTTGAATGAGGATCTTGAAGGGACCAGGAAAGAACACAGAAGTGTGGTGAGGAGGGAACTGGAACAGTCCTGATAATAAATGGGTTAGCGTAAGGTCAAATAATCTTTATCTAAAATGGAACAGGCATAAATATATTCACAACTGGATGGGGATGGGGTAAACATTAGATTATTTAAAGATTCTTACACTTTAGTGGAGGAAGGAATCCTAATTAATAATTTAAAAAAAAACAGCAATCAGCTTGCTTTCATGTTAAATTTATTATGACATAGAAAGTAATAAGACTTTTTAATATAGAACATTCTTATGAGATACCTCTTCCATATAAATTCATTAGTTCTTTAAAAAATTGGATAAGAAAATGGAGATTCAAGCATTCATTTATCAGATGCATGCAATCTCTGTAAATCAGTACTGATCTACCTGTGTATGAGCTCTAACCCTCTGTCCCAATGTCTTTCCCTCTGTCTCTCTCTCACCCACACACACACACAGTAGCAAGCAAATACAACAGTTGTTTTATTCAGTGTAAATTGGGAAGGATATCTATTAAGGACAAAATCCAAAGTGTAATTAAAACTAATCTATTTTTTTTTCTTTGTTTCCAGGCCTCTGGCTTCTAGGGGAAAGACTCTTACTACCTTAATATTTTCTCATTTTTAATTTTTTCACTTTAATTACCTTCTCTCAGGCCTATATAATTATTACTTCTTTTTCAAAGAAAAATAAGAGAAATGAACTGTTTGCTAAAGGCCTTTACCAAGCTTTCACAGATGGAGCTATTTCAAATAACAATATTGCTAGTAATTGAACCAAACATGGAACATCCACTTCTACTTTCCATAAATTTTAGCCCTCAAATACTCATTCTTTTCTACATATCCATGTTTTTGTACATGTTCTCATTTCATCTGATTCAGTCTCATCTTCTTTACCTATGATTTTTTTTTAATGATTCTGGAAGGGACAGCCTAAATATCCTTGCCTTTGTGAAATCTCTGACTTATTCAAATCAAGGTTTGTTTGTTTGTTTGTTTTTTAATTTTACTTATTTATTTGACAGACAGAGATCACAAGCAGGCAGAGAGAGAGGAGGAAGCAGGCTCCTTGCTGAGCAGAGAGCCCGATGCGGGGCTCAATCCCAGGACCCTGAGATCATGACCTGAGCTGAAGGCAGCGGCTCAACCCACTGAGCCACCCAGGCGCCCCTCAAATCAAGGTTTTTATTCCTCCTATTTTTTCACCAGAAGATAGTTCTCTTTTATATTTAATTGCTTTGTTTTACAGGTTTTATTTACACAGCTGTCCTCCATACTAGACAAGGAGTTGCATAAGTGCATGGAACATATGTTATTTATTTTTGGAGATTTAACACTAAGTAAAGTACCTGGCACTTAGTAGTACTCAACTGAATGTATTGTCAAAGTAGTTTTTTGCTGAACAGATGAGAGAGCTTTATTCTTTTCCCTTTTTTATACCATTAAGTGTTTTTTTTCTGAAGTTACTTACATTTTCATTAATCCACCTGTTATGATTTTTTTTAGATTTCAATAGTGAGATAAAAACTGTAATCTTGATAATTTATATTTATTTAGACTTTTTTGGTTTTTTACTTCTCAAAGCCTTTTAAAATATATTATAACAACTCCTGAGTCAGAACAGATATTCTCAATTCATAGCCATCAAACTGAGGACTGATGAGATAAAATTATTTTTCCATGGTTATTTATTCACTTAAGCATCATCAAACCTAGAGCTGTCTCCAAATTCTTACTAATTCTTGACTATTACTATAAGTGCTTCCTAAAACCATAAAAAACATAGTTCATAAAGGAAAATAGACTTCATCATGGCAGCAAAAAAATTACCCTGAGATAACTGGCAACATAGGTTAAGAGACTTCCTGTTTCAGCACTTTTGTTCCTCTGTTATTAATACTCACCGTCATATTAATGGAGCAACCATTAAAATTTTTGTCCAAGGACATGTCTGAATACCAAATATGAGGTGACTTAGGATATATATTGATTTCCTATTTTTTTTTATTTTTCCCTTGATTCACCAGTTTTATTTTGTTCTTTTTATTTAAATTCAATTAATTAATATATAATGTACTATTGGTTTCAGAGGTAGAGGTCAGTGGTTTGTCAGTTTTATATAATACCCAGTGCTCATTATTACATTTTGTGCCTTCCTTAATGTCCATCATCCAGTTACCCCATCCCCCAGCCCTTCTTCTCCAGCAACACTCAGCTTGTTTCCTAGGATTAAGAGTCAGTTTGTCTCCCTCTCTCATTTCATCTTATTTTTTTTCCTCTCTTCCTCTGTGATCCTCTGTATTGTTTCTTAAATTCCATGTATGAGTGAGATCATATGATAATTGTCTTTCTCTGATAGACTTATTTCACTTAGCATAATACCCTCTAGTTCCATCCATGTCATTGCAAATGGCAAGATTTCAATATTTGTTGGCTGAATAGTATTGCATTTTGTGTGTGTGTATATGTGTGTGTGTGTGTGTGTGTACACAAATATATACACATATACAAATATATATGTATATATTTATATGTATATACAAACATATATGTGTATATATATGTATAAATATATACAAGCATATGTGTGTACATATATACACGTATAAATATATACATGTATATACAAATATAAATATATACATATATATTACATATATACATATATATGCATTTGTATATTTGTGTTATATATACGTATACACACACATATGAATATGTATACACACACACACACACACACATGAAATACAACTTCTTTTCCCATTCATCTGCCGATGGACATCTAGGCTCTTTCCATAGTTTTGCTATTGTGGATATTGCTGCTATCAACATTAGGTGAGGTGCCTCTTTGGATCACTACACTTGTATCTTTGGGGTAGATACCCAGTAGTGCAATTGCTGGGTTGTAGGGTAGCTCTATCTCCAACTTTTTGATGAACCTGCACACTGTTTTCCAGAGTGGCTGCACCAGCTTACATTCTCACCAAGAGTGTAAGAAGGTTTCCCTTTCTCTGCATCCTTTCCAACATCTGTCATTTCTTGAGTGGTTAATTTTAGCCATTCTGACTGGTGTGAGGTGCTATCTCATTGTGGTTTTGATTTGTATTTCCCTGATGCTGAGTGATGTTGAGCATTTTTTCATGTGTCTATTAGCTATTTGGATGTTTTCTTTGGAGAAATGCCTGTTCATGTCTTCTGTCTATTTCCTGATTGGCTTATTTGTTCTTTGGTTGCTGAGTTTGATAATTTCTTTATAGATTTTAGATACTAACCCTTCATCTGATAAGACTTTTGCAAATATCTTCTCCCATTCTGTCAGCTGTCTTTTGGTTTTGTTGACTGTTTCCTTTGCTGTGCAAAAGCTTTTCATCTTAATGAAGTCCCAATAAGTTCATTTTTGTCCTTGTTTTCTTTGCCTTTAGAAACTTGTCTAGCGAGAAGTTGCTGCAGCCAAGATCATAAAGGTTTCTGCCTGTGTTCTCCTCTAGGATTTTGATGTAGTAGAATTCCAGTTTCAAAGCATTGTAGTCTGAATATACACAGGGAATGATCCCAGTCTTTTTATTCTGGTTGAGACCTGATTTGTGACCCAGTATGTGATCTATTCTGTGGAATATTCCATGTGCACTCAAGAAGAATGTGTATTCTGTTGCTTTGGGATGGAATGCTCTGAACATTCCTGTGAAGTTCATCTAGCCCCGTATGTCATTCAAAGTCCTTGTTTCCTTAATTTTTGTCTGCTTAGATGATCTGTCCATTGCAGTGAGTGGACATTGAAGTCCCCTACTATTATTGAAGTATTATCAATGTGTTACTTTAATTTCATTATTAATTGGTTTATAAAGTTGGCTGCTCCCATGTTAGGGGGATAAATATTTATAATTTTTAGATCTTCTTGTTACATAGACCCTTTAATATGAAACAGTGTCCTTCCTCATCCTTTACTACAGTCTTTGGTTTAAAATCTACTCTGTCTGATGTAAGGATTGTCACTCCAGCTTTCTTTTGACCTCCATTAGCATGATTAGTGCCCCCCCACTTTCAATCTGGAGGTGTCTTTGGATATAAAATGAGCCTTTTGCAGAGAGCATATTGATGGGTCTTGCTTTTTTCCAATCTGATACCCGGTGTCTTTTGATTGAGGCATTTAGCCTATTTACATTCAGAGTAACTATTTAAAGATATGAATTCAGTCCCATTGTATTACCTGTAAAGTTACTGTTTTTTGTATATTGTCTCTGTTCCTTTCTGGTCTGTGTTACTTTTGGACTTTCTTTTTGCTTAAAGGATCTTCGTTCATATTTCTTGCAGGGCTGGTTTAGTGATCACAAATTCTTTTAGTTTCTGTTTGTCCTGGAAGCTTTTCACCTCTCCTATTTTGAATGACAGCCTTGTTGGATAAAGTATTCTTAGCTGCATATTTTTCTCATTAAGCACTCTGAATATATCATGTCAGTCCTTTCTGGCCTGCCATGTCTCTGTGGATAGGTCTGCACAGTCTATTCTTCCTACCTGTAGATTAAGGAGTTCTTGTCTCAAGCTGCTTTTAGGATTTTCTCTTTGTCTCTGATTTTCCAGTTTCACTATGATATGTTGTGGTGTTGGACTATTTTTATTGATTTTGAGCGAGTTCTCTTTGCCTTCTGGATTTGGATGGCATTTCCTTCCCCAGATTAGGGGAGTTCTCTGTTATAATTTTCTGCAATATACCTTCTCTCTGTCTCTTTTTTCTTCATCTGGGATCCCAGTTATTCTAATATTGTTTAGCTCTATGGTATCACTTATCTCTCAAATTCTCCCCTCATCCAGAAGTTGTTTATCTCTCATTCTTTCACCTTCTTTATTCTCCATCATTTTGCCTTCTATATCAGTAATCCCCTCTTTTGCCTCATTTATCTTAGCAGTTAGAGCCTCCATTTTTATTGCATCTCATTAATAGCCTTTTTAAATTTCCACTTGATTAGATTTTAAGTTTTTTTTTTTTTTAATTTTTCCAGAAAGGGATTCTCTAGTGCTTTATATGCTTTTTTTTTTTTTCCCAAACCCCAGTAGTATCTTTATAATCATTATTCTGAACTCTGGTTCTGACATCTTACTTCTGTCCATACTGAATAGATCCCTTACAGTCAGTATTGCCTCTTTTTTAATCTCTTTTTTGAGGTGAGTTTTTCTGTCTTGTCATTCTAACCAGAGAAGAATAGATGAATGAGAAAACAAAATACTAAAATGGCAACAGCAACCCCAGAGAAATATACACTAAACAAATCAGAAGAGACCCAAAATCAGAAAGAAAAACAAATAAATAATTTTTTTTAAAAAGGAATATAAACAGATAGGTGAACAGAACAGAGCAATATACTATATCCTGAGTGTATTTTGGCCTTTTTGTTAGAAGAAACTGCATCCCAAAATTATAAAGAAAGAACCTATATATATACAAAAATAAAATTAAATACAATGAAAGGATAAGATGTAAATGTGAAAATGAAAATTAAAAAAAAAGATTTAAAAAAGAGTTGATAAAATAAGAAATTGGTTGAAAAGGGAAAGAGAGGAAAAATTAAAATTGAAAGACTAAGGAATCATAGGGGGAAAACCCATGAATTCTATATACTGTTTTCCCCAATTGCTGGAGTTTTGCAGTTCTCTACAATTGGTAAACTTGGTCTCAGCCCAATATTCTTGCTGATCTTCTGAGGGAGGAGCATGCTGTGCTGATCCTCAGGTGTCTTTGCCCCCAGTCCAGTTGCAACGCCCTTGCCAGGGAGCCAGTCGAAGTAAGCTGCTCGGGATTACTCTATGTGGACTTTGTTCCCTGAAGGCTTCCCACACTGCTTTAGAGGATGATTATGAAAATGATGGCTTCCCAATCTCCAGCTCCAAACTAAAATCTTGACCCCATTCTTCAGTGTTCCCTCAGGAAAAAGCAATCAATCACTCCTGTCTTCTCGGTCTCCATCCCCACTCTGTGCTCACCCAGCCTGTGACCAAGCATTTCTGTCTCAGGCACACAACCCCATTTTGAGTCTTCAAACCCTGCAAACTCCTACAGTATGCACCTGCGACATTCCTTCCAGGGAAGGAAGAGGGAGTCTTGTGGCAGCTCTATCACTTGCTGGGACCCTGCTTGGAGAGCAATTGCTCAACCATGCCATGGTTCTTGCTTTATGGCAACCCTGAGCTAAGAACCCACTGCTGGGCTCACTGATTGCAGCCAGATTCCCCACTCCACTGCCACACTCAGGCACCCCCAGTCTTCCTGTGACCCTGGAGATCCTGAGATGCCACTGTCCCACCTAGGATTCCACCCCACTTTGCCACTTGATTGCTTTCAGGCAGGGAAGTCCCTTACTCAACTTTAAAAGTTCTGATTTTATCCATTTTGAGTTTATCTTTGTGTATGGTGTAAGAGAATGGTCGAGTTTCATTCTTCTACATATAGCTGTCCAGTTTTCCCAGAACCATTTATTGAAGAGACTGTCTTTTTTCCACTGTATATTTTTTCCTGTTTTGTCAAAGATTATTTGCCCATAGAGTTGAGGGTCCATATCTGGGCTCTCTACTCTGTTCCACTGGTCTATGTGTCTGTTTTTATGCCAGTACCACGCTGTCTTGGTGATCACAGCTTTGTAGTAAAGCTTGAAATCAGGTAACATGATGCCCCCAGTTTTATTTTTGTTTTTCAACATTTCCTTGGTGATTTGGGGTCTCTTTTGATTCCATGCAAATTTTAGGATTATTTGCTCCAGCTCTTTGAAAAATACCAGTGGTATTTTGATCAGAATGGCATTAAAAGTATAGGTTTCTCTAGGCAGTATAGACATTTTAACAATGTTTATTCTTCCGATCCAAGAGCATGGAATGGTCTTCCATCTTTTTGTGTCTTCTTCAATTTCTTTCATGAGTATTCTGTAGTTCCTCGAGTACAGTTCCTTTACCTCTTTGGTTAGGTTTATTCCCAGGTATCTTATGGTTCTTGGTGCCTAGAAGAGAACATAGGCAGTAACCTCTTCGATATCAGCCACAGCAACTTCTTTCAAGATATGTCTCCAAAGGCAAAGGAAACAAAAGCGAAAATGAACTTTTGGGACTTCATCAAGATCAAAAGCTTCTGCACAGCAAAGGAAACAGTCAACAAAACAAAGAAGCAACCCATGGAATGGGAGAAGATATTTGCAAATGACAGTACAGACAAAAGGTTGATATCCAGGATCTATAAAGAACTCCTCAAACTCAACACACACAAAACAAATAATCATATCAAAAAATGGGCAGAAGAGATGAACAGACACTTCTCCAATGAAGACATACAAATGGCTATCAGACACATGAAAAAATGTTCATCATCACTAGCCATCAGGGAGATTCAAATTAAAACCACATTGAGATACCACCTTACACCAATTAGAATGGCCAAAATTAGCAAGACAGGAAACAACATGTGTTGGAGAGGATGTGGAGAAAGGGGAAACCCTCTTACACTGTTGGTGGGAATGCAAGTTGGTGCAGCCACTTTGGAGAACAGTGTGGAGATTCCTCAAGAAATTAAAAATAGAGCTTCCCTAGGACCCTGCCATTGCACTACTGGTATTTACCCCAAAGATACAGATGTAGTGAAAAGAAGGGCCATCTGTACCCCAATGTTTATAGCAGCAATGGCCACAGTCGCCAAACTGTGGAAAGAACCAAGATGCCCTTCAACGGACGAATGGATAAGGAAGATGTGGTCCATACACACTATGGAGTATTATGCCTCTATCAGAAAGGATGAATATCCAACTTTTGTAGCAACATGGGCGGGACTGGAAGAGATTATGCTGAGTGAAATAAGTCAAGCAGAGAGAGTCAATTATCATATGGTTTCACTTATTTGCGGAGCATAACAAATAGCATGGAGGACAAAGGGAGATGGAGAGGAGAAGGGAGTTGAGGGAAATTGGAAGGGGAGGTGAACCATGAGAGACTATGGACTCTGAAAAACAATCTGAGGGTTTTGAAGGGGTGGGGGTTGGGAGGTTGGGGGAACCAGGTGGTGGGTATTAGAGAGGACACGGATTGCATGGAGCACTGGGTGCAGTGCAAAAACAATGAATACTGTTACACTGAAAAGAAATAAAAAATTTAAAAAACAAAGTTCTGATTTTGTGCTCTGCTGCTATATCACTTTCTGATGCTGGTTGATGGGAGGCCCCCTTCCTCTGTGGTTTATCTTCCCATATATCCCCTCAGATTCACTTCACACCTCCTACCTAGCAGAAAATGGTAGCTCTTCTATTTGTAGATCTGCAGCTATTCTTTTCTTGGAACTCCTCTTGAATTCACAGGTATTCAGAATGCTTTGATAGCTATGTATCTGAATTCCTGGGGCCAGATGAAACTAAGGGATCCTTCTCCACCATCTTGGACTGTCTCCACCATTAGTTGTTATAATTTAATTTCATTTATTTTTTATTGCATTTGAATTCTTATATTTAAGTTAATTGACTTCCTGTATCTAACTGCTTAAAAATGTAACAAGTAAACATGAGCTTGGTTTTGTAATTTTTATTTAAGTACAGGTATATCATTTCCTTGACTCTTATTACCACTTTATTATTACACAAGCACAATAGTAACTGATGGGTCAATAGTTGCGGCAAGTCTTATTTTTGATAGAAGAAGGACTAGAACACAGTTTGTTTCTCACTTATTCTCTTGCCCTTTGTTTTGCCACCTCTACCTCCAAATGGGTCTATACATATATACTGTGGTTGATCTTACAGAAAGCCAGTGGTCATTTCTTGCACATTACATATTGGAAAAATGGCTTATCTTATTTTACTGAAAATGTACTATAAATGCATACTATCAAACAGTTATTTAGAATTAATAACCATAAAAGCAAGTTAATGATATTTTAATGCAAACTATATCAATATACCTACAAGTCTTCCTAATAATTTAAACTGTGTTTTGGTTCACAAAGGAGAACTTGAAAAAGTAAATGAAACTTTTTCTCATTCATGATAAATTTTCTAATTTCATAGACATGTTTTTAATTCACACATTTTCATCTGTGTATGAAAGTAATAATGTTCACAACATCCAAAGTAGGACCTGAACTTTTCCACTATTTTCTAATATTGTTGAAGTGGTTGGTCCTGAGTAATGCATACTCTCTAGTGGTTTCTAGTGGTTTTCAGTGAAAACCAGTAGAAAATTCCACACATCATTGTCTATGATAAGGTAGTTTTCTAAATAAGTGGTTCTAAAAGGTATTTTTCTCTATTTAAGTTATATAGGGTTTTAAGATGAATTTATCTGTGTCCTTTTAATTATCTGCCTATCCAAATCAATAAATATTAAATGAAATATATAGAGAGAATAAAATGGGAGGACAAGAAGGTAAATAGGAACTTGAAAGTTTTTGTGTCTCCAACTTTAATATCAGAAGGATGTAGGTAATTAGGATGTAGCAGTTGAAAAGATGTGTCTTTGTTGCTGCTTCTGTTTCTGCTACTGCTGCTGCTGCTGTTGCTGCTGCTCACAGAGCTCTTGGAAAATATCCCTCTTCCAATATTTTAGCTGGCTATTTTTTTTTCACAGCTCAGAGATTATTAGTAACTCTTCTATGTTTGTTATTTATTTCTGCATGACAGATTATCTCCAAATTTATCACTTTAACAGTATTTATTATCTCAGTTTCTGTGGCTTGGGACTTTGGGAGCTGTGCACATGGATGAGTCTGTCCTGTGTTTCTCATGAGATTTCATTCAGCTGAGTCTACTGATCAGCTAGTCATCTGATGACTAGACTGGGCCTGGAGAATCTGTTTCCAAGACAGCACCTTTAAATGGCTAGAAAATGCAGAAATCTGATCTGAGTGTCTAGGTCTTAAATCAGCTCTCCAAGTAGATGGTTCTCTCTGACTCTAATCTTTACCTGCAACTCTAATCCAGTAATGTAGGAGACAATATAGACTAGAGCTCCAGTGCATGAAATTTTAAAATTAGATGGCTTAGATTCAAATCCTAAATTTTGCTACTCACTCATTGTGTGCATGTTGGGAATGTGACAACACAGAGGGTTGTCATTTAGTCATCTATAAAGCCATGGAAATAATGATGTCAATAATAGAGAGCTCCCCAGTATGATTATTGTCAAAGGTAAATGAGATAGTACAGAAAAGATGATTAGAAGCCTGACACATAGTAAGAATCATACAAAAATAAATATTATATTCATTGGCCAAATACCATGTGTTGGGGTGCCTGGGTGACTCAGTCATTAAGCATCTACCTTTGGCTGAGGTCATGTTCATAGGGTCCTGGGATCAAACCCCACATTGGGCTCCCTGTTCAGGGGGAAGCCAGCTTTTCCCCTCCCTCTTCCCTGGCTTGTGTTCCCTCTCTCCCTGTTTCTCTCTCTGTCAAATAAATAAGTAAAATCTTTAAAAGGATAAACCAACCAACCAAATAAACAAACAAAAACACCATGAATTTATACACTGACCTATTTGTTGAAGAAATGGTTTAAACTTAAAAAAAAAAGTGGTAATTGCAGCAACCAATATTCATTGATTCCCATGTGTCATGAACTAAAATAAATATTTTCCAAGTTATATTTTATCTTCTCAAAAAATTTGTCCTCTTATTTATTTAAGAGTACTGCAGAACTAATAGAGATTATTGTTCCTAGGTCACACAGATTCAAATGATCAAAGCATTGTCTGTATAAGAAACTTGAGAAATATGCAGACATATCAAGAAAATTCTATGAACTTAAGAAAAATGTCTTTTAGTAAAGCACTCATACCCAAATGCCTATCACTGTATCTGATTAAATTATCTGACTTTCTCACTAATTATTGCACTTAGAACCAGTGGGAATCCTTTTGCCAGTTTCACAGTGTGGTTCCAGTCATATTATACTTTCCCATTTCTTAAATATTATTATTTTTACCGAGCTCATTTCCAGAACTGAATTTTAAATGGTTATTCTGTTTATTTAGTAATAATATTAACAAATGGATTGAGCATGAGAGTTTATTAGGAATGATTCTGCTGCTATAGATAACCCTATCTATTTCAAAGGAGAAGTCACTGGAAAATAATCTTTAATAGCACTATGAAGTAGACATTGCCAAAATCTATGGCCAATGGAAATATTGTTTTTAAAAGCATGATATTTTGGTATTCACTGTGTTTCCTTGACGTGGCTTATGCAGTTTATTAGTGTTAAAATAACTCACTTAGATCATTTTCGAAAGTACCATCTCAAAGCAAATAAAATCGATTTTTTTTTTAAAGTCAATATTTGAAGAAGGTCTACGAAGAAAGCATTTCAATAAGCAAACAAAGTATCTTAGCAGAGATTTCTCAGAAATCGCACTGGATTTCTGAGATATTTTGGGGTAGTAGCCATGAACACAACAACTGTAAGAAAAAATAGAATTGGACAGTTGAAAACAGATTCAGTCACTATAAAAGCCTTGATCAATCCTATGAGGAGATCTGAAGCTGGAAAAGTCCCAAGAGATGTCCCCAAATGAGGTAGAGTGGCTAGCTTTTTGTACCTCCAGTTGAACCATCATTAGATATGGACTGCCCCCAGGAAGCATGGATAACTTTGTGTGAGTCAGGTTCCCTTTATCTGAGGGCAATTCTTATGAGATAATATCACCAATGTTGCAGAAGAGTGAGTTCATCTTGTTAGTGTACCACAGCACATACTAAGAGTCTACCATATTGGATGGCTTAGATCCACTTGCTCCACTTGATAGGTTCACCTCATTGGAAATAGCTCCTCTAGAATTCTGGTTGATTTATTTTGTGGAGAAATCTATAAAAAGAATGCTGGTAAGTGATCAATAGCCTCACAACTGCAAGTAGTCTCACAACTGCAGCTGATACTTATCATGCCTCTTCTCTCTTATCTGCTGGGTAGTGTGACCCAGACCCTTATCCCTCAAGGGTACAACCCAGTGACATTCTCAGCTCATAGCTGCTTTACTTATCTGTGTATTATAAGTATTAGGAGTGAAGTAGAAGAATATACCCCCCATAAGTACCTAGGTGCCAAACATTCATCCATAACTTTGCTATATATCAACATGTCTACTACATCATGATAATTAAGGCCAATTACTCCTGCCAGGATGGTGACTCTTTTTCTTTGTCCTTTTTATGGGAGTCTGAAGTAACTAATATATTAGTCTAAAGTATTATAGGAAACTTGCTTCATCTTCTGGTGATAGTGTTCCCCCCCCCAATGCCCCTCTGGAAACCAGCATATCTAAATCCACAGAGACCAAGGGCAGGACATACAAAGGGGTCATTGGAAATGATGGTAAGCTAAAATGTTGTAGATAGGATTTTGTGCCCCATGATCTTCTTCTGTTACTTCCCTAAATAAGCAAGGAAAGTGAGAGTCCCCTAGATCATTCAGAAAGGAACACAGTTTGTCAACAACTTAATTTAGCTTGGCAAGATCCATTTCAGATTTCTGACCCACAAAACTATGTTAAAATATTTGTGTTATTTTAAACCACTAGGTTTACAGTATTTTCATAACAATATGTAATAACAATAACTAATACACAGGGCTGCTCCAACTTTCACCCACAAGTTTCTAGGCTATTTTATTTGAAATTTTGGAGATACAGGCCATGCAATGATCATTGAATTGGCAACCCATGCTGGTGCTTCTTGCTGGTAATGCATGTTCTTCACTATTGCTCCAAAAGTCACTTTGTTCATGCTCTCATTATCTCAGTTCTGGGAAAGCTTAAGACTGAGGCTGGTTGATAACAAATGGCTAAACCGTTATGAATACTTGGTTTTACAGCCCTGTGGATGCTCACAGGAAGGCATTAATGAGTGGTAAAAAGCTCTTAACTTGTCTGCAATCATAAATGTTTCCACATGCATCTTCCCTAGACCTTCTTGCCACAGTCTTTCTCACTGCCCATGAATCTGTATTACAGACTTGTACTATTTATTTTCCACACTAAATTGAATCGCGCATGCACTGCCTAGAGTGGTGCTAATTGGGAAGATTTCACCTACCGCATTTCAGGAAACTATACAGCAGCCACTGAGCCAAGGTACTACGGTGCTAGCACCATCTCCTGGGATTTTTGCTAAGCTGAAAGTGTATGCCTATGTCTATTCCAATCCAACTTTATATGCTACCCTCCTTCCATTATCCTTTACCTTCAGAACGCAGTTCCAATGTACTTTCCCATTGCCTATCTTTACATGGTGCTTAGATTTTGTATCAACCTTAGGATATAGTCCATTTCCTTCCCTAGCAGGTCCAGTACCTATGTAGCTGGGTTAGGTTGCAACCTGACATCAGTTGGCAACTAGGAGGTGAGATGAGAGTATATCCTGAGAGGTGGGCTGATGTTATTTCATAAGATAGAGGCCTCTGTGTCACCTTCAAACAGCATGGGAGTACTAGTTGAGAGGGAGGAACATGACACTTCTGCAGGCTCTTAGAGTTCAGGAAGATCTGAGATTTCCATGTTTTAGGGAAATCCAACCAAAATGTCACCAATTCTAATTCTTAGGATCCTTCTTCTTTCCAGTTAAGGCCCTCATCCTTGTCACAGATGACACTCTAGGCCACTGCAATCCTTTAAGTTTGGGGACTAATCTTTATACTAAAAGTAGCTTTTCTAATGTGGCTAATGGAGAAAATAATCTAAATATGTTCCTCAGGAACATATTTCAACTCTGCACTAAAATTTTTATTAATTATCCTCCGGTTTTATCTTATTCCAGTGTCCTTCATTGTCTTTATCTTTGTTGTTGCAAATTATTGTATTCAACACCTTATTTAATGCTACTGTCTTCATAATCTCTACTTTCTGAGAACTTCTGAGAACCCTGGAATATTGCAGCAGCCAGGGATAGTGCATACCCATTAAAGTTTTATTTAATGATTATTCTGTTATGGCATACCAAGGACTAACACTATCTATGAGGTCCTAATTGTCAGCTGCCTAAGAGGTGATCTGGCTCCAAAATCACATTTTAAAGCTTGCTTTCTTGGTCTGTCTTTTTAATACCATCTTTCTTAGGATGGATTCCTTGGGAAAACACTCTGAGATGGAAAGTAGTATGTTTGTTTTTTCAAGAGTACTTTAGAGCACAACACTTGAATGAGTCATACAGGATAGGCAGAGAGAAAAATTGAAGGACAATGTAGTGAACAAAGATCTCTGTCAATTCCATAGGAAGCTCTGAAGCTATGATGACATTCAGTTATCCTGAATTGTGACAAAAGCCCTGATTATATGTACTCCCAAGTCAGCCAGGAACTGGATGCAAACCTGTCTTGTGAGGGTACACAACCCTGAGCAAGGTAGTCAGTCCCTTTGACCAAGGCCAGTTCCCAACTTAAGGTTTAGCTGTTAGCCATTAGCAGCCAACACTTTTGACAGGTAGGGAGAGAGTCTTGGTACTGACCCTCATGGGAAGAGTCTAAGCAAGGGGATATTCAATTACATTCAAAAGTTTAGCACTAAACACATTTATAAATTTCATAATCTTCAAACTGAATTTTATGGATTTTAAAAATTAGTAGATTTCAAAAATATTTTATAACAGAACTGGTTGACTTTCATACTTTTGCTATAACACCATAATATTAAAATTCACCATTGGGGCACTTGGCTGGCTCAGACTATGGAGCATGAAGCTCTTAATCTCAGGCTGTGAGTTGGAGCCCCATGTTGGGTGTAGAGATTACTTTAAAAAAAAATCACACCTTTCACAAAGGCATTAAAACCTCAAAATATTTACTTCACATGGTTTTAGACATCATTCATAATTATTAAAACAATGGGATTTAATTGAACCACACTTGATGTAGTCAATGTATACAGACCAAAAGTGTACATCTCCTATACTTACCTCATGTGAATTACCATCATGTTCATGGATGTCTCCTTATTGAGTCATCTGATATTAGTAAGCCAACTGGGTCAACTTTTTTCCTTAAATTTTAACAGCAACTTCTTAAATGAGAACACATCTAAACTCACAGTGATTTTGTTGGTTTTGTGGTAGTTAAATACAGTCATCAAAGGGCCAAGAATGTCAGTGTGATTATAGAGTTCTGCTGACCTCCAAATCTAGTCATTTTCCTTTAAATGAAGGGTTTAGACTAAATAGACTATAACTTATTTGGTGTTGTAAACTCTCCATCACTTACATCTCTTGCATTCAAGGTTAATATCATTGGAGAAAATTGTTTGAGAGGCAGCACTTTTAGCACCATAGCTTCTGGCATTTTACAATCTCAAATGTAATAAGGTTGGGAACTGAAATTTATGAGAGCGTACTTGTGGTGAGAGGAAAATGTGGACAAAAGGTGAGGGTCAACAAATACAAGGTTAGAGGCAGCAAATTAGCCTGAGGAACAAGCATCTCGTGTCTTTCTCTTTCCTTTTTTTCCCCTAACAGCTGCAACATCCTTTTCAATCAAATATTAGTAACAGTAACTTTCTTTACTGGTAAAAAATGTATCAATATATAGGGCTGATAACATTTTTAGTAGTAGAATTAGATCAGATTTAGTTGAGTCAAGAATAGGTTTGTTTTTCTTTTCTTTCCTTTAAACTGGATATATTTCTAGCAAGATATCTTTATCATGGTTATTTGCAAAGCCATAAATATCTTGCTTAGAAGCATAAACTTATCTCCTTCATAAACCCGTTAAGAAATGCTTTATCCATAAATTCAAATATAATTAAAATCAGCTTAGAAATTACTAACACATAGAATTTAGAGAACTTTTATTCCATCAACCAAGAATACACATGGTTATGAAGTGTCAAATGTAGTGAACTACACATTAACACATAGTAAATACATACTAACTCATCAAATATTTTCATATCACAGTATTGATGTAAAGTCACATTTCACTTTTTTGAGGAATGAGATATTCCACAAAAGGAAATTTCCTGTAAACTGATATTTATATCTTTCTGTGCTAATTTTACCTTATTGATATGTCTTAAACAAACCCATTTGACTAATAAATTAAATAGAATTAAATGTTTTTTGCTGAAGTTGTTTGTTTTTCTTTAAAGAAAACAACATATTAACATCATACTGCTATACTTTTTGAGTAAATGTGTCTCCTTTATGCAATAAGGATCTTTTTAGTAGTTTTTTGCCTCCCTCCACCTCTATTCTCCTTTCTCATGTGAATAGCTTGCCCAAGATTATATAACCTGCAAATAGTAGAGTTCAAGATTTGGCATTAGATTACAAACCCATAAAAAAAAAAAAAAAAAAAAAAAAAACTTTAAAAAAGGGGCGCCTGGGTGGCTCAGCAGGTTAAGCCGCTGCCTTCGGCTCAGGTCATGATCTCAGGGTCCTGGGATCGAGCCCCGCATCGGGCTCTCTGCTCAGCAGAGAACCTGCTTCCTCCTCTCTCTCTGCCTGCCTCTCTGCCTGCTTGTGATCTCTCTCTGTCAAATAAATTAAAAAAAAAAAAAAAAAACTTAAAAAAAAAAAAAGATTACAAACCCATGTTTTTAAACACTCAGCATCTCAAAAGCCAAAGAAAATTAAACTTTCTGTATGTGGTCCTAGAGACTTGCCTACAGTGTTAATCCATTATGAATATATTTGTATGATTCCAAAGTAATTTAGATGATGGATGTCTCAATAGAAAATAAAATTCAAATCAATCTTTCTTCCAAATAATGACATATGCAGATTTACTAAATCACTTGCCACAACCAAAGTCCTGGCTGATCTAAAATTTGAAAGCATGCTCATTTGGTTTTTTCATTGCAATTTCAGAAAAATTAAGGAAAAGTGATAGTTTACAGTCCCTCTCCCTAATAGCACTTCAATAGGTTATTTTAATATTACATTTTGTTAGGATGAAAATGTCTGAGCTAAGGAGGACTAAGCACACATTATGGAAATAACTATACCCATTTTGCTTGCAGGTCATCAAAGCCATAGCAAGACCTTGATAAAAATCAGGGTGTATTATGGTAGGCAGACAGTGTGTTCACCCTAGGATGTAGGACATCTGAGAGATAAGTACTATAAGGAGGAAGGTTGAAATACAGTGGAAAGCAGGAATTATGGCTTTGAAATGAGGGAATTTAAACAAGGAAGTGACAGAAATGAAGTAAATAATGTCATTCAAATAATTCACTTTACGGCCTCCTTCTTATTCAAGGGTATTTTTATTGGCTTAAGAAAATTTGTACTTAGTTCAATGATCAGTGCTTGATATAAGTTTAATAACAATCATTATAGTAATAAAAATATAATTAGTAAATTATTTTTAAAATGCCCATATTCACCACATTTAAGCCACATCCAATTTCTTTGTTTATGTCTATAATTATTACCCTGTTCTTTAAAGACTGCTAACTCCTAATAAAAGGAGAATACTATTTTTCTATGGCTCCCTAAGGAGCTCTTCCTCTTCTAGGGTGTGCTTTTAATTCATGTAGTTTCTGTCTGTGACTCTGGATTTCATCCTGAAAATAAAGTCCAGTCACTGTTTGTGGGAACCCTCCTACTCTGGCTCTAATGGCTTCTAAATCAGCCTGGTAAGCATGTGCTTCTAGCAACCTGGAAGAGACAATTAATTGTTTTTATCTAAATCTATGCACCTTAGAAACCACAGAGTATAGAATGCTTATGAATGAGCTTATATACTAGAATAGAACTCACTGGTTTAGATAAGAGGAACAGAAAGAGAGAAAGAGAAAGAAAGAAAGGAAGGAAGGGCGGATGGAAGGAAGGAAAGAAGGAAGCTAGAGAGAGAGAAAAAGAGAAAAGAAAGAGAAAGAAAGAAGGAAGGAAAGAAAAGAAACAAAGTAAGACTAAGTAAAGTTCTGTAATTCAATTGAACAAATGTTTATGGAATGCCTATAATACTTTCTTGGCTTTCACGGATGCTGTTGAGGTTTTTGATCTGAATCCTGGTAAAAATTGTTATTTTAGCTTTTTCAAATCCTTCATATGTAGGTTATAACATAATTTTAGCTTATGCATGCACAAAATGGGTGAAGAAGCCAGATCTCTTATTTATGTGCAATTCCTATTGAACAATGACAGCCCTGCTTAGAAACTGTGCTGAGTCAAATTTAGGACAAATAATGACAGCAAAGTTATAGCGTATTGAGAAATTTTTACAATATACATTGTAAATTGTAGGTGTAGCCTTGCATGTACTTTCTCTGACCTTCAGAGAATCTCAGACTGCTTCAAATTTCTGGGGATAAATTATGCTCTTTGTGTATAACTAGCCAGATGGAGAAGGCAGCAGTGGATATCCATTCTTATTCCAGCACAGCAACACAATAAAAACTCTTTAATGTGGAGATTTCAAAGATTTCTAAAGATTAGAGGGATGGAATCTTTCATTACTGACCGATACAGTGAGAGAGGCTAAAAGGAACCCTGCACCCTGTGTTCTGACAGTTAACTGGTTTGCATACATATTTGTCACTTAGGAATGAGAATAAAGAGAACATGTTATCTATTTCAATAGCTCACATTGAAAAGAAGAAAATAAAATTTAATGAGTACAATCTTAGGGAAAATAATAGTAAAATTTAGTTTAAACAATTCAAGCATATTATTTGAAATAGGTTCATAATCAAGCTGGGTAGTCTTTTCCCTAAAGAAGCCAATTGAAGAAAGTCTCTCGTATTTTGAAGGAAAAATATTTGGGTCGCTCCTGACCTATCTTGACTGCAAATTCCTCTTCTGTAAAATGATAAGGTTGGACTTAGATTGCTACTAAGATTTAGTTCTAAAATTCTGGAGATTTTATGATCATCAGTAAGAGAGCCTTTACAAATAACCCCAGGTAAATTATTCCAAGGGCAACAAAGAAGTAGATCAAATAGACCACATGAAAGCTAAGATTATCCAAAGTTCAGGTAAAAGGCTTTTGAACAGAACACCAAAACCTGATTCTAATCACTAACTTGGGGAAAGCCACTGTAAACAATTTAGATTCCAGATAAACTCTACCTAATCTTGACTTACTATAAAAATGCCATCTTCCCGTTTGTAATTGCATTTATTTGTTTAGCTATTTTCCTCTGAATGTGTACTTGAGGATTTCCTTTCTATTTATCATTTGAATAATTATTATTATTGTGTCCTCTACTCTCCATTATACTCAGACACATAATAAAATAAGACAACACCTCAAGATACGTGACTTCAGTTAGTGTGCAAAGAATGAATTGAAGAGTGCTCATGGCAGTAAATCCTGAAAATTTACTTCCTCAACATTTCTTTGATATAGGAATGTATGGTCAATTAAACCCTACTTCAAATGATAAATCTCTTGGAACATTTATAAGACAGCTGTAAAAATACCATTGGTTGAATAAATGTTTCTCATTCACAATTTATTATTTATTTAATCTTTAATAAAAAAAATATAGGTTAGTGGGTAAGACTATTTGCTTTACAATTAATTGATTTGGGTTCCTGTCTTGGTGATGCCATTTATGAACTGTAAGATCTTGAAAGAAATATTTAACCTAACTAATATGTCTAATCTATAAAAATGCAGAAAATAAATTTCAAAATATTCTGAGATTTAAGGGAGAAAAAGCTGTGGAAAATAATGCCTGAATAAACAGAAGGGTACAGACATCTTTTAGAATTAGGTCTTCACATTCTTTGGATAAATACCCAGTAGTGGAATTACTGGATCATTTGGTAGTTCTATTTTCAATTTTTTGAGAAACCTCCACAATGTTTTCCATACTGGCTGTACCAATTTACATTTCCAGCAACAGTGCATGAGGGTTCCCTTTTCTCCACGTCCTTGACAACACGTGTTATTTCCTGTCTCTTTGATACTAGCCATACTGACTTGTGTGTGGTGATGTCTCATTGTGGTTTTGATCTGCATTTCTCTGATAGTGATGTTGAGCATCTTCTCATGTGTCTATCAGTCATCTGTATGTCTTCTCTAGAAAAATATCTTCTCAGGTCCTCTGCCTATTTTTTAATCAATTGTTTGTTTGTTTTGGTGTTGAGTTGTATAAGTTCTTTATCTAGTTTGGATGTTAACTCCTTACCAGATGTACCTTTGCAAATATCTTCTCCCATTCAGTAGACTGCATTTTCATTTTATTGATGGTTTCCTTCACTGTGCAAAAGTGTTTTATTTTGATGCAGTTGCAGTAGTTTATTTTTGCTTGTGTTTTCTCTCCCTTAGGAGCCATATCTAGAAAAATGTTGCTTTGGCCAATATCAAAGAAATCACTGCCTGTTTTCTCTTTTAGGATATTTATCATCTTATGTCTTACATTTAAGCCTTTAATCCATTTTGAGTTTATTTTTGTGTATGGTGTTAGAAAGTGGTCCAGTTAGACTTGTCTTTTACCCATTGTATATTCTTACCTCTTTTGTCACAGATTAATTGATCATATAATTATGGTTCTATTTCTGACTTTTCTATTCTATTTATCTATGTGTCTATTTTTGTGCCAGTACCACATTATTTTGATTACTACAGCTTTGAAAATCTGGAATTGGGATACCCCAAGCTTTGTTCTTTTTTTCTCAAGATTGCTTTGGCTATTCAGGGTCTCTCATGGTTTCTTACGAACTTTAGTATTATTTGTTCTAGTTCTGTGAAAAATGCTTTTGGTGTTTTGATAGGGATTGCATTGAATCTGTAGATTGCTCCAAGTAGTATGGATATTTTAACAATATTTTTCTAATCCATGAGCATGGAATACCTATTTATTTGTGTCTTTAATTTCTTTCATCAGTGTTTTATAGTTTTCAGAGTACAGGTCTTCTATTTCCCTGGTAAGTTTTTTTCTAAGTATTTTATTCGTTTAGGTGCAATAATAAATGGAACTATTTTCTTAATTGCTCTTCCTGCTACCTTGTTATTAGTGTATAGTAATGCTATGATTTCTTGGTATTAGTGTTTGTATCCTGCAGTTTTACTGAATTCATTTTTTGCTTCTAACAGTTTTTTGGTTTAGTCTTAGGGTTCTCTATGTATAGTATCATATCATATACAAATAGTGACAATTTAACTTCTTCCATAAAAATAATTTGCCTCTTCTTTCTTTCTCTTCCTTCCTTTCCTTTCCTTTCTTTTCCTTTCCTTTCCTTTCCTTTCCTTTTTTTGAGGGGTCTGATTTCTGTGGCTAGGACTTCTGGCATTATGCTGAATAAAAGTGGCAAGAGTGAGCTTCCTAGTCTTATTCCTGATCTTACAGGAAAAGCTCTCAGTTTTTCACCACTGATTATGATATTAGCTGTGTGTTTTTCATGTGCAGCCTTTATTATGTTGAGGGATGTTCTCTCTAAACCAATTTTGTTGAGAGTTTTGTGTGTTCATTTTTATTCATCTAGAAAGTACTCTCCTATTTAGTTTTTTATTTCTTGTTTGACTCATTGATTATTTTATTAATTTCCATGTATTTGTATATTTCTCAAAAACTGTTACTCATTTCTGTTAATGTATGTTATTGATTTTTTAAAAGATTTTATTTATTTATTTATTTTGAAAGAAAGAGAAAGGGTGAGTGGGGGGTAGGGGGGACAGATGGAGAGGGAGAGGAAAATCTTAAGCTCATAAGCAAATGCCATGCTGTTGCAGGTTCTATCTCTATCTCTGAACCCTGAGATCAGGACCTGAGCTGAAATCAAGAGTCAGTTGCTCAACTGACTTGAGTCATGCAGGCACCCCATCAGTGATTTTAAACTTTATCTCATATTAGTCTGAGAATAATTTATATGATTTCAGTACTTTTATCTTTATCAAGGCTTATTTTATGGTCTAGTATATGGTCTATTTTGGAGAATATTCATATGTAGTTGGGGAAAAATGTATATATTTCCTTCAGAAGAGTATACTATAAATGTTAACGAATTGCTTTATACTATTGTTAAGTCTTCTGTTTTCTTATTGGTCTTCTGCCCACTTGTTCTATGCATTATGGAAAGCAGAATATTAACACTTCTACTTCTATTATTGGATTATGTATTTCTTCCGTTTCAACTATCAGTTTTTTGTTTCTATTCTTTGATTTCTGTCTTTAAGTTAGATATATTTTTTTTAAATATGCTAGATAATTTTCCTGTTCTTTTTTATAATGTTTCAAGAATTAATTTCTTAGTAATTGCTTTGGGCATTAAAATTAACAACTTTTTTAAAATTTTGCTAGTTCAAATCTTTATTGAACCACATTAATTTTTTTTTAATTTCAGTTATTTTAACTCCATAATTTCTATTTTTTAAGATAGTTTCCATCTTTTTATTGATAATCCCTATTTGGCAAGATATATTTATAATTTTTCTTTAATTCTTAGATATGGTATTCTGTAATCCCTTGAACATACTTAGAATTGCTAATTTAAAGCCTTTGTCTAGTAAGTCCAATATCTGGGCTTCATTAGAAACAGTTCTTGTTGACTATTGTTTATTCATTTACTATTTTATTATTTATTTATTTTAATTATTTTCTTATTTACTATTTTATTATTTACTTATTGTTTGCTATCTTATTTTTTTACTATTTAATAACTGTATAGGCCATATTTTTCTATTTCTTTGCATTTTCATATGTTTTTGTTGAAAATTGGGTTTTTTTTTTTTTTTTTTTTTTTTTTTTTTTTTTTTTTTTAAAGATTTTATTTATTTATTTGACAGAGAGAGATCACAAGTAGACGGAGAGGCAGGCAGAGAGAGAGAGAGAGAGAGAGAGGGAAGCAGGCACCCTGCTGAGCAGAGAGCCCGATGCGGGACTCGATCCCAGGACCCTGAGATCATGACCTGAGCCGAAGGCAGCGGCTTAATCCACTGAGCCACCCAGGCGCCCGAAAATTGGGTTTTAAATAATGTAATACAGTTACTCTGTTGTAATTTTTATTAGTCAATTTCCTGGTTTAATTCTCTGAGTTCTGCATTCTTTCTCATGTATGGCCTCTGAAATCTACTCAATTAGCCCAGCTAATTGTCAGTCAGCTAATTATTGGACAGATACTGCATTAATTGTCTTGAACTAATAAGTCTCCCAGCCTTTGCTGAAGGATTCTGTTTTAGGGGTAGGTCCACAGTGCTTTAGCAGACAGTCCACATTTTTGCCTTAAGTTTTACTACTTGCTTGTGCAGAAACCTCAAGGTCAGTAAGAGGTGAAAGATTAAGGCCTTCTCTGATCTTCTAGAAATACATATAGCTGTGAATATACCATAGCCTTCTAGATTTCCACAAATAGGTTGGAACATTTCAAAGACCCCTCATGCTCAATTTTTCCTTTAAGTATTTTGATTAGCTTCCTGTTAGCCCCAACAATTACTGCCACTCCAGTCACTGTTGTGAAACAATTGCTGCTGATTATTTTAGACAAATGCCTTAGGGATAGAACTTTTATGCAGAGAGAACTCCGAAGTCACATAAAGACAGGCCCTGAAGTGGAATTATCAGGCTTTTACCAGATGAGTCCAGATGGATCCAATAGTAGTAATTCCCTGGGATGGAACTTGGGGAGATCCCAACTCATTCTAAACCCTTCAGTGGCTTCTAAGACACTGATTTAGTGTTAGGTTGTTGGTTATAAGGTTATGGAGTGAGAGAAATGAGGGTGGAAATAGTTTATGTCAAAACACTCTAAAGCTTTTTGTTTCTACTGGGATCCAGCTATTTATTTATTTATTCATGAATAAATGTTTCTTTTTTTACAAGTTTTTGGTCAATTTCTGGAATCCTTTAGATGTTGATTTGGACTAATTTTATCAGTGTTCTTTTTGCATTTATAGAAAGACAGTTCCTTTGTTTTGTTTTGTTTTTTGGCAGTTCTTGTTCCAAAGGTGATTCTCCATGATTGTTTCATTTTAAAAAACACTTTTGGGGGGCCTGGGTGGCTTAGTCGGCCAAGAATCTGCCTTTGGCTCATGTTGTGATCCCAAGGTCCTGGGATGGAGCCCAGCACTGGGGTCCCTCCTTGGCGGTGGAGAGCCTGCTTCTCCTTCTCTTTCTGGCACTCCCTCTGCTTGTGCTCTCTCACTCACTCTCTTGTTCTCAAATAAATAAAATCTTTTTAAAAAGAGAACACTTTCACATATTATGTAACCACAAAAAAGTGAAATAAGACAAGCATTAAGCTCAGCATTTTACAAATTAAGAATCTTAAAGTAAAATAATCTGCTTGATACATGTTTCCCAAATAGGCAACACCAACACAGGATTAAAATAGACACATGAAAGTTCTCTTCAGTTTTATTCAGAATTGCATAAAATTATTAGATGTGTTTTTCACCATCTAATGTTAAAATTCCTAATTCTTTAATACCTTCCTGGAATATGCTATTTCATAAATAAGTGACCAAATACTTATGAAAAATTTAAGTTACTCCTTTTGTGACTGGACGTTATTTTATACTTATGTAACTCATTAGTTATCCTCAGAAATTAGATCATGGTATACTTTGCAAACACTATGAATTTCATTCCTTAACATGTGTTTATATCAGATTTTGGGTTTAACTTAAACTAAGATAAGTGTAGGATTTATTGGTTTTTCAAAATACTAAATTATAAGTCTTCATTCTTTCAGGAGACTACTCAAGATTAATTAAATAGCCACTTCTGTGTCTAAATGGTTCAGCCTTTTTTTTTTTTTTCCTTTCTCATTGACAATCCCATGCAGAGAATAAATGGGGAACTACCACTCAAAGCCAACATAAAAATCGAAGACAAAGACAATTTCGGGAGACACATTTATCACATACATTCTGACCTTGGTGAAGTGCAAATTATTACAATTACAGAAAGGTAGATATTATATACTTATCACTACAGGCTTATTTGTTTTCCTTATTATATTCTACTGGGGGAAAAAAAGCATAGCAATTATACATAATATGCTGTACTGAAATTAGTTATCAAAGTGCTTTTTGAAAGAAAGCAGAAGAAACCAACTCTGCCAAACTCCAGCAAAAAAGAAATAGTTAGATCATATAATCAAAGTGGAAATGGAATTATCAAGCTTAGAAAAATATAAGAACCTAAGATCTTGGTATGTTTTCTTAAGATGTGGTCTTTTGGTATTTCCTGGGACAACATCATCCAATCCCTCAGCTCCAATGTCTTCCCCTTTCTGTGGTGTCAATTCAATTTTAATTTTCCATGCTAGCCTAGTTTGAGAAGTATTAGCACATGGATGGTGAGGGGAACAGGATCCTATGACCTCTATCATGCTGAGTTTCTCTGTGCCAATTAGATGAGGAAATGAAACTTTTTCTTCAGTATTTTTAGTCTAAAAAGAAAAATTATTCCCTGGCAAGAGATACAAAATCCTCTGATCCTTATAAAGCCATAATGAGTGGCTAGATGGGCTGTATACACAATTTATCCAGTGATTTATCGAAACTTCTTTCCATACTTTCATGACGATTATGCCAAGAAACATCAAGCATTTAGGTGCTATTCAGTATAAATTGACATTAATTAATAAAATGTATTATAATGACTAGCTCCCTCAGTGAGAACATCAAATGCATGTTTTGTGGAGACACAATTCTTGATCAGTTTGGCTGGAACCAAGGTATATTCCAAAACTATTCTAAACATTGTGTTGTTCTGCTGCTATAGTCTCTCCACACCCTGCTTACTTCAGAACTTCCTGCAAGTTTGAGTTTGAATGATGGTTACTACAGAGTCATAGCTTCTTCGGTCTAGAAAGATACAGTGAGCATCCTGAGTGTTTGATACTTAATGGCCTAAGAGTCTCCAAGTATTAACTCTCTCTTCATAATCAGCGATTATCACAGGTTTAATTTTTGAATTCTGTCCAAACTAGTGCCATTTTGGGTAATTTTATTATACATATCTATCGTTAAACTCCACAATATTATATAATTATTGTTTTCCCATCTATTATTTTTCCCATTATGGCTTTGCTCCCACCCATTGCTCTGTGCTATTATTGAAAAATATATTACATATATCACAATATGTATATTACATATATCACAATACTGTATATGATATTTTATACAATTGCTTTTTAAATCAGCTAAGATAAAAAGCAGAAAATATGCAATAACAGTGTCCATTATAATTACATAATTACCTTTATTAGCTTATTTTTCTCTTAACATTTTCTTGTCTTGAAAAGTTCTCTGTAGTTTATACATAATTTATCTGCTATTAAAGAGTAAGACAAAATTTCCCCAATCACCTGAGTTTCTCCATCAGTGGGCATGTTGTTCCAGGTGCTTTGGCATCTGGATTGGTTGCTTCCTCACTCACCATGGCTTACTTAATTATGTGGAATGCAAATCATTCTTTCACCACATCTTGACCTAATAATCATTTTTTAATACACCATGTCACTGAGAGAATATAATGACCAAAATAATTGTAAGACTATACCTGGATCACTTAGACTTCTTCATAATTAGAAGCAAACAAAAGATTGAATATCAAACAAGAGTCTCAATAGGAGTATGAGGTTGTCTCTGTATTTGACTGCCATTAGATGAACCACTACTAACTCTCCTTAATTTCTGTTTGCACAAAATTACTGAATTCTCAAGTGTGATTGGCATACTCAAGCAGGTCACATGCCACTGAACTACCTGAGTCCCACAATTCAAAGCCTAACTCTGGAATTATAAGAAGAATGTGAAGATGAAATGAATGTGGAGTTATTAAGATGTAAAGAAAATATAAGACAACTCAGTTTCCATCCCTCTAGCATAGATTAGGCAAACCCAATAGCTTTCTAGTCACTTCTGATTGTTAAAGAAGCCCCAAATCAACTCTTAACACATCTCTTCCCTTACCCTGCCTCAGACTTAACCCTTGACTGGGGATCTACACTAGGGAAGGAGACAAGCTCTACAGATCACTTTCTTATTTCTCTTTCTTTCCTCTTCACTTCGCTGTTTCTTTTTTCTTTTCTTTTCTTTTCTTTTCTTTTCTTTCTTTCTTTCTTTCTTTCTTTCTTTCTTTCTTTCTTTCTTTCTGGGTTAAGGGGTGGGTGGGACATACACAAAGGCACATAGGCTTTATTCTTGACTCGGAAGCAATTGCAGTTCCCTATCAGTTGCTGCTGCCCTCTGGCTAACACTTACTCATCATGGATGCTTCTAGGCAGCAGTCCTCTTGGGGCTCATGAGTGAAGTTCTGTTTTGTTTTGTTTGTTTTGCTTTGTTTTTGATTTTGATTTTGGTTTGCTTTCTCCAAGGGGGCGGGATACTCTGTTATGCCCTACTGCAGAGTTCACTGATGTGTGTTATAATCTGTTAGCAAGCTTCAGCCTGACTTCTTTTAGTTCCTGCCAATACAGTTGCTTCTATAAAATCAGTACTGCTGCGATATGCTTGGCTGGCCAAGAAACCTTTTACTTGAGATATCAGCAAACATTTCAAGCCTACGTGCATTCTGTAATGTCCACTAGATCCACATGGATACACACATGGCTAATATCATGGCCAAAAAACTGGGAGGGAGGCTGTTTCCCTGCTGCCCCCTTTCTCTCAGTCCATTGCTCATCTACTAAGCTTTTCACAATGGCATATCAGTACGACTGTGCTGTGAGACAGAAAGAACAACTTTCCACATGTGTATTTGCCATTTGAAAAAATATGGTATCAAAAAACTGTGGTATCATTTATTCATTTGCTTTATATTGTGCTGCCAAATGTTCTATGTATAATAGGAATATCAGCCCTTAAATGTCATTTAAGGGGTGGGTGGGACAGACACAAAGGGACATAGGCTTTATTCTTGACTGGGAAGCAATTGCAGTTCCCTATCAGTTAAATCCCTATCAGTTAAATAAATCAGTGTGGTAAATACTTCCTTATTTTATTAATTCCTTTTCTTTTAAAGATCTTATGTATTTATGTATTTATTTAGTTATTTGGGAGAGAGAGAACATGCTCTTGAGTGGGGTGAGGTCAGCAGGGTTGGGGGAGAAGGACAAGCAGACTGGTAGCTAAGTCCAGAGCCCCACGCAGGGGCTAAAATGTTGGTTAGATGCCATGTACATGGAAATACCTTAATTGCATGTTGTCAGGCCTGAGGGCCTCTTCTGTCCTTGTCAAGGGGAGTGCTGACCTTCTCTCCTTTCATAGACTTTTAAATTTATTTTTTACCATATTGTGCTGAACATTAAGTTTAAATTTTTATATAATAAAATTTATCATATTTTTATGATTCTGAATTTTGTTATATCTTGAAATTCTTTTCTCTCTACATGACTTTAATTTCCTCATTTTAGCACTCATAAAAATTATAATGTAGATATTTTATTCATTTGAATTTATTTAATTCTAAGGAGAACTTTTTAAGAAGTTATTTAATTTTTCCCAGTGTAGTTTATTAATACCTTGTATTTTCTCCACTGATTATAATAAATACTTTAATATATATTAAATATCATTTTGGTTTTTGGGATTCCACTTCTAAATCATTGTTAAGATAGTCATTTCCTAGATATTGTGTTCTTTACTATAGCTTTGTAATTGTTTAAATTATGTCTTTGAAATAGTGAGACCAAATTTATGAAATATCTTTCGTATTAATTAAGTCTTCTAATATACTTCATGGTAGAGTTCTAATATTTTCCTCACATAAGTGCAGTAGAGTTATTTTCACATTTATTTCTAGATATTTTATGTTTGTTTGTTTTTTTTGCTATTCCTCTGATCCTGTGCTTATTTCCTTCCCTTGTATTTTCTAAATTGTTATTATATATATAAATGTTTTAATAATTGTTTTATATTTATATATATCTGAATTACCATTGCTACCTGCAAGTTTATCAAAATATCTTATATTTCATGCTTTTTTTAGTTGAGTCATTTGAATTTTTCAAATGAAAAAATCAAATTCTTAGGAGATAGTGAAAACTTTGCCTGTTGCTTTCTAGTATTTATATTTTTTTGTCTAATTAATTAATGCATTCCTTCAGAGCAATACAAATATCAATTGCATGACATCTCATCTTTCTTTTCCTCCTCCTCTTCTTCTCTGCCTCTTCTGCCTCATCGATTTTAATAGGAATGTGTCAAGCACTTTACTATTAAAAAAAGAAAAACCTTTTACTTATATGTAATTGTGTGCTTTTATATGTGTATAAATGTATTCATGATAGATTTCAGGTTGATTTAGACTCAAAGATATTTTGGATTCAAAATATCTGGCCTCAAATAATTTTATTTAAATATTCAATTGCTAATATAAATTACTTAATGTTCAATCATATTTTGTTCTGTGTATTATTTTAATGTCCAAGGATTCTGTTTATTGGTATTTATTTCTGATTTTTTGTATTCCTATAATGTTTTCTGTTTTTTTGTTTTGTTTTGTTTTTTTAAAATCAGACCTTTACCAGTTTGCTGGCTTAACGTAGCACAATCTGAAACAAGGATTAAAAGTATATACAGGAATTAGATATCCAGTAGGAGTGAAGAGGCAAAGATAAATAGGCAAAAAAGATGTAACATGATGTCACAGATTATTGTTGGCCACTTGTTATGACAAGCCAGGAAGAGATATGACAGGTAGCTCAGAAAGTGTGCTTGGTCATGTGCATTAGTTTGCTAGGGTTACCATAACAAAATAGCTCAGATTGGGTGGTTCAAACAACAGAAACATTTTCTCTCAGTTCTGGAGGATAGTCATTTGAGATGTTGGAAGATTTAGTCTCTTCTATGGGCTCTTTCTTTGGCTTGAAGGTAGTCACCTCTTTACTGTGTCCTCAAATGATCTCTCCTCTATATATGCTCATCCCTAATGTCTTTGTGTCTGTCCAGATTACCTCTTATAAGGACACCAGTCAGACTGGATGAAGGTCCACCCTATTTCCAAATACAGTCACATTCTTTCTGAGGGAGATACTGGGGTTTAGGGCTTCAGCATAGGAATCTGGTGGAACACAGTTCAGTCCATAACACCATACAAAGGAAACTTCATCTAGAGAATCCACAGAAGGAAAAATGGTGAAAGCATTTTAATTAATTAAAAAATTAAGTCCCCCTAATTTTTCATTGACAAAAATTCATCCCATAACAACCTACCTCTCCCAAATTGTAGTCTTTCATAGAAAAAGCAAGAGGAGGGCAGTCACAGGAATAGATTTAGAGTGTGGAGCCCTCTGGCCAGAAAACCTTGGGCTTCAATTTGTATTCTAAACCAATAAAAGTATCAGAAACACTGTAGAAATAGTGCAGTTCAGAATCTGAGGAGGTATGTACGATTTGTCTCTACACAGTTTTCTTATGATTATGCTGACTTTGTGAGGGGAATTCAGGATCTTTCATTTTCTTTCTGAATTAAATTGTACCAGGATTATTTGTTCAATGAATTTGAAATAGTTCACTTGAGAAATCATGTTGATTATGACATTTTAGAGGAAAACATTTTTTTTCAACATTCTCTCTTTGTTTTTAATGATGATTCATCTAGTTAAGGTTTTAATAACTTTTCTTGAATTAATAATTTATATATTCCCAAAACTTTTCCATTGCATTCATTTTCAAGTATGTTTATATTGCTTGATATGAAATTATACCTCAAAAGCCTAATTAGTTTTCTCTTTATCTTTGAATATTTCCACTTTCTTGTGTTAATGTCTTTAATCTGTCATTTATCATTATTCCTTAACTGTACTTTTTATCTTTTAAATTCATTAACTTCTCCTTTTAAAAAACTTGTATTCTTCCCATTTTTAAACCTCTGTTATAGTTGTTTTTAGAAAAAACACACATAAACAAATGAAACAAAATAATAAATCTTTCTAACTTGCACCTTTGTCTCTTGTTTGCATTAGTTAGTGTTTGATATTGTTCTTTTTACTTGAGAACTTTGAGTCAATTACTTTTAAACAAATGTCTGTTATGCAAATACCTCTATTTTAAATCTGAGTGACTTTTGTTTCGATATGCTGATATTTATCATCATAAGAATGTTTGGTCTAAAACCTGCCACGTCATTTTATGGAATTGATTGAATATAATTCTATATACAGCAAAATAAAATATCCTAATTTCCTGCTTCAATGAGTTTTGAGGAAAATTGTATGCATCCATATATCCACAACTCAAAAGCAGAGATAGAAATTATTCCATACACTTTTCCAGTCAAATTTCCAAACCTGCAAAAGAAGCCACATTCTGACTTGTAACATCAAGCCCTGTTCTTATGTCATATGTATGGAAACACAGTCTATGCATTTTTTGCTATACTGTTTTATTCTGCATAATGTTTTTGAAATGCATCCAGATTATTATGTGTATGAGTAGATTGCTTCATTTAGTAGCTGAATAGTGTTGTGCTATATAAATATACCTAAATTTGTCCTTTCTCCTGTTGATAGGCATTTGGTTGTGTCCAATATGGGGCTATTATGAATTTTTATGGGCTGAATTTTGTCTCTCCAGATGAAGCCTTAATCACTTCTACTTCAGAATGTAACTGTACTTGAAGATAGGCCTTTGAAGAGATGATTAAGTTAAAATGAGGTCACCTGAGTGGGCCTTACTCCATTCTGATTGCTATTTTATGAGAACTATGGACATACCAGAAATGGCTCAGGTGCATGTGCACTGAGGAAACACCGTTATGGGGCCATTGCGAGAAGACATTCAGCCATCCACAAGCCAAGGAGAGAGGCCTCAGAAGAAACCAAATCTGCTGACACCTTGATCTTGGACTTTTGGTATCCAGAACTAAAAGAAAATAATTGAATTTTGTTTAGGTCACTCAGTCTGTGGTATTTTGTTTATGTAGTCCTAGCAAAATAATACATGGATCAAGCTGCTGTGAACATATTGACATCTTTTTTTTTTTCTTTTCTTTTCTTTCTTTTTTTTTTTTTTTTTTTGACATATGTTTTCTTTTCTCTTGAGTGACTACCTTGGAGTGGAATAATTGGATTTATGTCTGATTAAAAAAAAAATTGCCAGACTTTTCTCCAAAATGGTTGTATAATTTTACACTCCCATCAATAATGCATGAAAGCTCCAGTTATTCTATATTCCTGCTGATGTTTGGTGTCAGACTTTTTATTTGGGTCATTCTAGTGGGTATGAGATGGTGTTTACTCTGGTTTTAATTGCTTTTTCTTGAAGAATAGTAACATGGAACACCTTTTCATATTCTTATTTGCCATTTACTTAGCTTTTTATTATGTTACTTATCTCTTCAGTTTATCTATTTTTGAGTAGTTCTTTTTAATTTTGAATAGCTTTATATTATTGATTTATGGAAATTCTTCCTTAAGTTTTGTTTTTTTTTAATCAACGTAATTTGTTAGATACATGTATTAGAAATAGTTTTTCTAATCAATATGTTATCTATTCATTTTCATGGTTACTTTTGACCAACAGTAAAATTTAACTTTGGAGACAAATTTATGCTTTTCCTTTTATGGTTACTGTTTTTTATATCGTATCCAGCACATCTAAACATATCCTAAGATTGCAAAGATATTAACCTATGTTTTCTTCTAGAAGATTTATGGCCTAGGCTTTTGTTTTTAATCTCTGTGCAGCATCCTGTGCTAATTTTTTAAGTATGGAGTAAAATGGCTTCGACATAGTTCTTTATAAGGACTTAGACTATTCTTGTGCCCATTCTTTAGGCTAATTTTTTTTTTCTAAACAAAAAGAAAAATATTGATAAAAAACTGGCTTGTTTTGTTCTTATCCCATTTATAGTAAATTCCCCCTTTTTCTGCTGCTCCTCCTGGGATAAGAATCACATGAGTCTCTTCTCTCTCTCCTATGAAGAGCTAGTCACCTTCTGAAATTTAGTTCATGTAAGTTCTATATTTTCAGCTTTCTAGCATTTGTTTGTATTTTTTATTCTCATTGTTTTGGTTTTAGTAAGGCGAGAACTTTTTTTTTAAGATTCTATTTATTTATTTGAGAGAGAGAGAGAGAGTGAAAGAGCATGAGAGGGGAGAAGTTCAGAGGGAGAAGCAGACTCCCCATGGAGCTGGGAGCCTGATGCAGCACTTGATTCTGGGAGCTGAAGGCAGTCGCTTAACCACATGAGCCACCCAGGCACACAAGGTAAGAACTTATTTAAAGGAATTATTGTAAGGTTGATGGAAAATACTATTGCAATAGGGCAAGAGACCTATTGAAGAAGCTATTCTGACCATGAGAACTGCAAGCATGTTAAAAAGAAAAAAAAAATCCTCTGGTGTGTTTAGGAGTTTGAGTGATTATCTCTTAAGAGACCTTGATCCTTTATAGAGATCCTAATGGAAAGTGGTATTTTCATATATATTGTTTTTCCTGGTTTTCCATATCTTTCTGTATGCTTTGCTATTTGGCTTATTTGTCTTACTTGGAATCTTGAAAAACACATACATTGTTTTTATTTTTTCTACTATTATCATAACCAAATGTATATTTGTCATTTACCACTTTTAGAAATAGTTTCATTTCACATACCTTCCCCTAATATTTCAAACTCCCAAAGCTTTATTATACAGCCTTAGAAATAGTTGTACTAAGCTGTATATGGTATTTAACATTATTTTATTACATACTATCTATTTAAAACTTTGTAATGGTCATGTTATTTAATATTACCTTAAAGCTGTTTTAGCCTTTGATATTTTAATAAATCTAGTAATCATTACTACGTTTTTGTAATGTGGCTTCTCATTACTAGATTGATTTTGAAGTTCCCCATGGTTAGCTGGAATTATGTTTAGCTGGAAACAAAGTTAATTATTTTTTAGAAGAATGTATAGGCAAAATGTCTCTGATTTATTACATACTCAAAACTTAATATATTGCAGAAATCACTCCATTCTTTTTGACAGTGAATGTTATTGGGGTAGAAGGAAAGCCAAAAAACACCACCTAACACGCATATATTAACCAGCTTTTTTCTTTTTCTATTTGAATACTTGTATTTTCTCCAATTTCCATAGGATGATTGAGTTACATATTTTAGTAATTTAATGATATATACTCTAAAATTGTTAGTTGTAATATTTTTCTGTATAGAATTTTGTGTAGTATATTGGAGTGAGGGGGACCACAGAACCTACAATAAAATCAATCTATACACAATGGTTAAAAATGTATTGGATTGGATTGGGCTTCACACCTTGAGCAGTGTTAGTAAATGCTTTGTTGCTTTTTCTTATTTTTGTAATTTTTTTTTTCTCCTTTGGAAGGAGCAAGTTTTGGTTTCCTTTTTTTAATTGTACTTCCCTAGAAAATGTCAACTTCTCTCAATTGATCAATTGATAAACTACCAAATTGTTGCATCTCTGATATTAAAAACCACAACTAGAAAACATACATCAAAAATATGTATATTTAATTTCACTTAAAAAAAATTAAGTTTAGTATTTTGGCTATGTCGGTTAGTTTTATTTTTCAAACATATAAATACATTTGTATTCAAAGTTTGGAAGATTGAATGGGAAATCACTTAGAAGTTTACATCTTACAAATACAGACTCACATTGCATTTTGTTGGTAAATGTCTCCATTTTTCTCCAGATGCTCTAATCTTATCAGGTTGGCATTTTATTTTCAAAATCCAAATAAATTGGCATGGCATACAAAGCCCTTCAATACTTTCATACATTTTATATACCCATTTGTCTATCTATCCAGCAAGATCAATCCCTCCATACAACCAATACAAAAATCAAATTTAGTTATTCAAAAAACTCTTTAAGACTCTGTATTCTACCTCAGTGCCTCTATAAATGTTACTCTGCTGCCTAGATTACTTATCTTTTCTTTTTTTTTCCACTCATCAGGGACTCAAACTTGTCATCAATACCCAAATCACATACCATATTCTCCATGGGAAGCATAAGGGAAAAATTCATACCCATGTATACCTACTGTATTAGTAGCAATTTTTATAAAGTATTTCAATTATTTCTACTCTTTGCTAGGCTTTGTGCTGTGGGAATTAAGGTCCCTGTCTTATTTATCTTTGCTTTCTTAGTGTCTAACATAAAAGATGGCCTTAACAGGTTCAATATTGCTGAATGAATGGACCGCGATAGTTTTATGGCTACACAGCTAATTTTCATTAATCACTGAGCCACATTTCTGTACTATTTTTATTAAGTAAATCTAGTTTGAAACTCATCAAAATCTATTTGTCATTAAGGACAGTGAAATAGAGCAAAGGCTTGCAGTTTCTGGGACCCTCAACTTAGTAATAACCTCTCAATATATTTGTCACAGACCCTTCCTCACTCTTCCTTCTTATTGAAAGAGCTTTCATATTTTTATATACAAAATATGTAAAACAATATGTAACCTAAGTACAATTCTCATCAGACAGTAGCTTGATCGTAGACTATTCTCTCAAGTATAGCAGGAGTAATAGCCAAATTGGCTGAAGTATGAGTAAAAGATATATTACCCATGATAAAAACTATGAAAGATCAGAAAGTCATTATCAGTTAGGAAGGAGGCAAAAAAGACCTGTGGGTGGAACGATAAATTTTAAATATGAGAAGAACAAGAACAACATAATTTTTCTTGGCAACATTTGGTATTTTAGCATATTTCCCCTTAAAACTGTTTATCTTGCTACTCAAAAGTTTCAGCTTAAAAGACACTGTAGTTGATCCAAAAGCAAGAGATAAATGTTGGTATTGCAATATTGATATTGATTTTCTTTTAAACAGAGAAAATAATTATAAAGTTTTCTTGACACTGGATCAAAAGGTCTGATGCTGAATTCTTCAAATCTTCACAGATATCTACTCCATGCCTTTAATCATACGGCTTATTTTACCAGCTAAGAAAAAGTTGTTTCAAATTATAAACTGAAATTATAAATTTCTGCTGAAATTATAAATACGTATTTATATAAATACAAAGTAAGGTATACATTATTCTTTCCAAAGAGAAACATTAATGAAAACACTGATAAAACTATTAAATTCTAATGTCAAATAAGTGGTGATTTCAAGTTAGAAAAAAGAATCAAAATTTTGGCTCATATAACTCTCCTCTTTTCATTGTTTCTCTTGGCTGTTGCCAGTAATAAAGTATTTGTGTTACAGGTAACCATCTTTCCTAACAACCTATTTTATGATGCTAGTTGTTTTTCGGAATTAAATAACATTTCCAGATAATAACATTTTTCGATATCTCATCTGGAATCTTTTCTCCTCTGATAAATGTCATCTTAAATTGAATCTCAAATAAGATACTACAATTTGTACTATTTAATTGATGTTCTTTGATTTATTTTGATTTCTAACAGATACATGTCTTTCCCTTATGACTGTGGAAATAAACCAATATATCTATCTTCTGGTCCTTAAACATTATAAGACTACTTAGAAATCATTAATTATAAAGTGGATAGGAAATAAATTTCATGGGATTAGTTACCCTTCCTGCCTTGTCACTACATTCCCAGTTTCTAGAATAGTGGCTAGCACATGGTTAAGTATTCACTCAACATTTGTGGCATAAATAAACAACTGCATGAACCCATAGAGAGAAGAATAAATTATTTTCACTCTCATTGTAGGGACAATTTAAACTAGTCTCTTATAAAAGGATCCTCATTACTTTTAAAATATTTTGATAATCAGGGATGCTTCAGTATGAGTCACCTTCAAAGTCAGTGATTTAGCTTGTCTACACATTCCCCCCTCTAAAGAGGAATGAAAAATAGCCATGTCTTTTCTAAAGGCACGTGGGGTGGCCTCCTCACTGAGAGAGCTTATGACTTTCAGTTGTTTTGCATTCACATAGACCTCAGCTTCGACAATCTGAGGACTTGAATGTAAACCTGAGTCAAGCAAGGTCATGGAACAACTTTGCAATATTCTTCTCAGATCCTGGATGTTTTGATAATGCCGCTGCTTCTTCCAGAGTTATACCTTATATTTCAAATGAGATTGAATCCACTGTTGTTAGCGAGCTACAAAAAATTAATTCAGCAATGCTATAGAATCTATGTAATAGCAAACATTTGAAACCCGTTGAACTTCTTTCAAGTGTTAGAGTTATAATGGACTAGGCAAGGCAGTGTTTACTCCAAAATAAGTAATTTTCATTCTCTGTACTCCATATGTATCTGATATGGCTAAAGAACAGTCTTTATAACATAAAGATCACTTTGCACATAGAGTGAGAAAATAACAGTCTTTATAACATAAAGATCACTTTGCACAAAGAGTGATAAAATTAGCAATACTAAAAATGTCTTTCAGTTTACCTATGGATTCGGTATAGAAAATGCAACACTGATGAAAATTAAATGGTTGCTTTATTTTTCTTAACTGTTACCAGTCAGCATGTCCTGAAAATATGTGTTACTTTCAACCCCTATAAATTCCATTAAACAGAGGTACAGGAAGATACAGATTGTTATAAATTCCCAGAAAATTTTTTAGCTAACAATGAGCAAGTTAGACTTTGTGCTACTACTGCTTTTCCTACTGATTTCAATGATCTCTAAGCAGATCCTATAAACCACAAAGATCCCTGTAGAAAAATAAACATCCAAAAATAGAAAGTGCATGAATTTGCAACAAGACCTGCATAAAGACGACAGCAGAGCATACACCTGCTAAAATGTCCAGATAGAGCCCTGAGGTGGTGTCCCTGTAATAACAAAGGTATTGGTAATACTGATGAGTTCTCCCTAGGACAAATGACCATGGAGTTAATGGTAGATGAGGGAAGACAGTCATTCTTGAGGAGACCGAGAAAACAAAAAGAGGGAAAGAGTCATCACGCTTGAATAATAAGTGAGATTTTAAGATTTTATTGTTGGAAGCATTAAAAAAGTAGTTATATCAAAGCAGTCCTTGTCTTTGCTATTTGCTAGTTGTGTGAGCTTAGGCAAGTTACTAATCCTCTCTAAAATTAGGCATACCTAACAAGGTGATATTGATAACAACATTTTCTTTTTATCATTAGATCATTTAATGTATATTAAGTTTTTAGAATTACTTGGTACATAGTTAATGATTAATAAACATTTAATAATAATTGTTATGCCTTTTGCTTTGAGCCATTCCTTTTCAAGTGACTTTCCAAGGCTTATATGCTCCCTGAAGCATATGGCCTCCCAGCATAGATTAGGCATATTTGAATGAGTGATATTATCTTATTTTTTTAGAATTCCATAAGATGTTTCCCATTCCCCCTTTGTTTATTGCCAGGTTTATTGCGCATGCAAAGTACTGTGTGAAGTAAGTTATGACATGTTCACACAATGAAATGAAAGAACTTCTCTCCTGAAAAAGAAGTAAAACAGCACAAATATACAGTGATTGGTAAAATATAGCATAAATGAGCTATAGGGTGCTATGGCTATGTATAGAAGAAAAAGATTACTTTGGGCTGGAGGACAAAATGAGCTACTCAAGGAAGTTATTTATGATCACCTTGATGATTGAGAGGAACTGTCATAGGTAAACTTGAGAGTGCAGTTTTTCTTTCTTTTTTTTTTTTAATTTAAATTCAAGCTAGTTAACATACAATGTGTATTCATTTCAGAAGTGGAATTTAGTGATTGATCACTTACATACAGCACCTAGTGCTCATCTAACCCGTGCTCTTTTTTTTTTTTAAGATTTTATTTATTTATTCGACAGATTACAAGTAGGCAGAGAGGCAGGCAGAGAGAGAGAGGAGGAAGCAGGCTCCCTGCTGAACAGAGACCCCGATGCAGGGCTCGATCCCAGGATCTCGGGATTATGACCTGAGCTGAAGGCAGAGGCTTAACCCACTGAGCCACCCAGGCACCCTAAGGTGCTCTCTTTAATACCCATCACCCATTTAGCCCATCTCCCACCCACCTCCCCTTTAGCAAACCTCAGTTTGTGAGAGAACAGACTTTCTAAGTGGAAGGATGACTATGAAAAAAATAAGTATATAGGAGGGAAGTGAAAATCTCTCATATTGTAAGAAACTTGGCTTGATTTGCTCACAGGAGACATATGGATAAAAAGAGGGAGATTATAGTAGGAAAATGTGATTGTGGCAGCTAGAACATAGGCAGACAAAAACAAGAAACTGATCACAAGGATAGTTCATTAATCCATATCAAGATGAAACCATGGATTAATGCCTGACCAGAATTTTTAAAAAAAGAGAAGAGAATTGCAAGGGAAACTGGAGATGTAAATTTGGAAAGATCTGACTACAAGCAAAAGTATATGCAAAATCAAGACGACTGTGATGATGCCAAACTTTTATTTCAGAATAACTGGAAGAAACCTTATTTAATTCTGTACTGATCAACTTACCTTTCTAATGATACCTGTCATGGAAATCTCCAAATACATGTACTAGATACCCGACTGCATGGATGAATATCTGAATCCCACTTTCTTCCATATATTAGCATTTCAATATACCTGAAGGCCAGGATATATCAAGTTTCCTTTTCTCTGGGCTAAATATTAAAAACTAGCTGAACTTTCTTACAGCAAGATAAGAAAAACAAATGTCTTAGAAAGGCTTCCAAGTTATACCGAGGCAATGTATTGCTGTTTTAATTGAAATTTAATTTTAATTGATTCAAAAGTTAGTGTATATCATTATGGCATGACATATATTTTTCCATTTTGCATTATTGATAATACTAAAATTATGTCTAATTAACATATGCCATTTGAATCCTGCATTAAAACTACAACTTAAATATCACAGTTACACAGAGAAAACATGTTTGTGGATAAGACCCATGATGAATATAACAGCCTTGCATTTAATTTAGAGAACTGTTTCAGCTTCAAGAAGTGAAAAATTATTGAGTAATGATAGAAAAAATCCATTCCATACATTAACTCTTTTTATTCCTCTTAACTCTCAGAGAGAAAGTCTTCACTAAACATAAAAAAATATATATATATCAGACTCTTCTAATCATACCTTGCAAAGCTTTAACATCCTCAATCTCTAGAGAGCAGCTTAAGTTAGAGTATATTATCTCATATTGCCTGAAGATATATATACCTCTTCCATGTGTCACATATCTTCTATACCCACATAGCTTATCAGAACTGCCGGAGGAGGACGTTATTTGATGTTACGGAGAATTTCCTTACATATCTACAGAGCTTGCAGAGAGTTTTAGATTGCCAGTTTTCACAAACTTACATTGTGCACCATGTAAATATGAGAAATATTTGAGTTCAGTATCCTTTTCAGAATAAGAAATAACAATTTTTGGAAAACACACTATGCTCTCAGAAACCTTAAACTCTACCAAACCCTGGCACAGCTTATTGGTGTTTGGGAATATTAGACATTATAATTTAATCCAATCTAACAACTTGTTTTGTGTTATTTGTTAATATGCATTTTTAGTTCATGTTACATAAATATTTTAAATATTAACTTCATGTAGATGCTATGAAAATAATCATATTTTTATTTATATATCCAATATATTTGTAAAACTACATAGAAATTTTGGATTAATGTAAAATCTGTTAGTTATTTCCACTCATGTTTTTTTTTTCCTTGCTACTTTCACTCCTATTCATTTTCCTTTAATATATTACTATTTTAGATTTAATATGTTTCTATCAAAGAGCAATTACTTTAAATGAGTATTAGGAAGTGATTATGGAATAGAGGGTCATATGGGTACAATTCTTATTTCAAATGGAAAAAAGTGGTACTTTATATTATGCCAATTTACTTCACACAGACACAGACCCTTCCTGATATTTTATTTTATTTTTTTTAAGATTTTACTCATTTATTTGACTGAGATCACAAGTAGGCAGAGAGGCAGGCAGAGAGAGAGGGGGAAGCAGGCTCCCTGCTGAGCAGAGAGCCCGATGCAGGGCTGGATCCCAGGACCCTGGGATCATGACCAGAACTGAAGGTAGTGGCTTTAACTCACTGAGCCACCCAGCCGCCCACCTTCCTGATATTTTAAAGCAAATACTATAAGTTGGTCTTTAATTAAAATATACGTGGACCAAAGTTTAAATTAAGTACTTATATTTGCAATTCAAACATCTATAAGCCATGTTATACCTTCATGAAAATGATAAAACTTGTCTTATATATGATCCAGGATACATCTTGAATTACCTTACTATGAAGCTTTCAGAATTAATTATTTTTTGAAGAATATATATAATATATAATACATACATTAAAAATATACAAAGAATATATATTCAATTAAGGTAACATCTTTTGAGTAGTCCATGTCATGGATAGAGAATTACAGTGTTTACCCAAGGGAACCACCCAAGACAATTCTCAAGGTCCTATTCTGGAAAACAGGTTGCTTGGAACTTCCCATTTCAATTTTTAAAGGAGACTTAAAAGTAAGCCACAGCCATGAAATTGAAAATACTATGCTCATTTTCCTCTCAGATATATCATCACAGTATCTGTCTCCATTAATCAAAATTGAAATTCAAAAAAAATTTCTTATATGAAGGTTCTGTTATATATAGTCCATTATGGCATCTTCTCTTTTATCAGAATAAATAAGTAGAAAATATCTCAGGTTAGAATTACTGTTAGCCCCCTCCTCATTATTGTGCCCCTCCTTCCTCCCTCCTTCTATTTCTCTGTTTCTGTCTCCCTGAGTGTATATGTGTATGTGTGGGTGTATAGATAGATAAGTGTATCACACAACCAGTTGCCTGTTATAAATAGGAGAAACATTCCAAAAACTTTGCCTTTAACAAGAAAGGTAAACAAACAATAAGTTCTATTGTGCATCCATAAATAATTTCCTGTAAAGGGTTTATGTTTATCTCATTCCCAATGACAATGTTTGTTAACTCATGTTACTTAACAATAAGGTGGATTTTTCAATAAAGTCGATCAAATGAGTACCATTATTCATAATAAATTGGTGCCACACGTGCCATTTTCAGAGTTTTATATTTAGGCCTTAAAATACACAGCAATGTTTTAGCTTTCCAAAACTTTAAAATAGTGTCTACCTGGCTGTCACAGGGAAGATATTTACCAGATATGTGAACTACTGAATTTCTGATGGGTAAGTTTAAATATGGTGATCCCTAATTTGGGCTCTTTAAATAAAATTAATATGAAATAAAAGTATCAATAGCATCTTAAGAAACTGGAAAAATATGCATAGATTTGTAAAGCAGAAAAATGGATATTATTGGAAAATGCCATCTTTTGCTTATAAATTATTCGTATTTGCTATCTGCGTTGATCAAATTTACCAAGTAGTGACCACTCTCATTTATATATGTTTGACAAAACCAGAGAATCTATGAAAAATCAAGTCAGTACATAAAACCCTGGTCTTATTGTCACTGGATCATGAAATTGCTGTGCTAATGAACAAGGCAGACAGGCTAGAGGACACAGTAAAAGTGAGGACTAATATTTATTTAACAATATTCTAAATTTCAGCACTCATATATTTGCTTAACTACTGGGCTAAAAGTACATACTGTTGTTAACTTACTGACTCTTTAATTCTCATTGCGTAATGTAGTAAGCACACAAAGAACTCCCAACATACCATCAATGTCCTTTATTTGTCCTAAGCAGAAATAAGAGGACCCCAGAAACTACTGTAAGTGTAATAATCATATGCCCTAATAAAGATACTCTGAATAGCAGATTGTTTCACTGTAAGGTGACACTGTATTTCTCAGGGTCCTTTGTAATCATGGGTCATGCTGGATTCTGAACAGAATGGGGTCATCGCCCCTTGTATACCTCCGCTTCTACCCCACTGAGCTAGCTTGCAGAGCCTTAAGTGTACTATTATATTTAGACCTCTTCCACGTGTTCTCTCTGCCTGAACCACTCTCATAAAACTCATCTAGTTTACTTACTTGTCCTTCAGTACTCGGCATCATATCCGCTATTTATCAGAATCTGTTTCTTTTCTGATACAATTCTATCATTTTGTATGCACCTCTATTACCCAATTAATCAGAATGCATTTTAAGTAACCTCTAATTGATATAGTTTTCTCAACAACTCTCAAAAAGGAAGAGAAATGTTCATGTTTGTATCTTTAAGAAACTTTGCTGTTTCAAAAAATACGTGAAGGGGTGAGTTATATCCAATATAATCATCTAGTACTTTATGTTTCTTGATATTTTGTCATAAACACAATGATTCCCCCTAAATTTCAACACATATATGTTTTTAATAATACATTTACACTATTCTTGTCACCATATTAATTACTTTACCTGCTTTATCTAATCTAGTCCTTGCAACAATCCCTTAAGATGGCTATTGTTAGTTATCCCTATGTTAGAGATGATAAAACTGAAACATTATTTATTTATTTATTTATTTATTTATTTATTTATTTATTCATTTATAAAGAGAGAGTGGGGAGAGAAAGCATGCGGGGTGGGGGGACAGAGGAAGAAGGAGAAAAGGAATCTTAAGGAGGATCCATACCCAGCACAGAGCCCATCCTGGGGCTTAGTCTCACAACCCTAAGATCATGACCTGAGTTGAAATCAAGAGTTGGATGCTTAACCTATTAAGCCACAAATGTGCCCAAAGTGAAACTTAGTTTAAAAGATTTTATTAAATATTTCAGAACTTGGAACTTGTAAGTAAAAGAGCTGAACTAAAATCTAGCACTCTCTGAAAACAAAGTCTATCTCTTGGGAACTATAAATTAAGATATCAACTCCCCATAAAATCTCACCCAGCTTTCCTGGGAACTCTTTTGGATGCCTGCTACATATTCTATCATTTTAAGATATCCTTTCCATGTCAGCCCTAATGGAGCCGATGTTTGTGATAAGGCTTTATTTCCTAACACCTCCAAAAGCTACAAACTTTCAAGTCACCAGTGTGCCATTGCATTGTATGAAGCATTCAAAGCACAAAAGTCCTGGCTTCCTCCTGCAAAAGCAAATAAAATGCAACCTTCCCTAACTCATTTGTCATACTTTGTTATCTGTCCCTAAATGAGTACTCTGTAAGTTTCAGTGTGAAAACAGTTCTTCCAGATTCTAATTACAGTTCCTCTCTCCATAAGTCCCAGGCATGTTTCTAAGGAGGTGGATCAAGAGACAAATGTCTAAAAGAGATAACAAACAACGTTTCTCTCTCTCTCTCTTTTTTTATTGTGTTATGTTAGTCACCATACAGTACATCATTAGTTTTTGATGTAGTGTTCCATGATCCATTTTTTGTGTTAACAGCCAGTGCTCCATGCAACCCATGCCCTCCTTAATACCCATCACCAGGCTCACCCATCCCCCACACTCCTTCCTCTAAAACCCTCAGTTTGCTTCCTGGAGTCCATAATGTTTCTTGGTTCATTTCCTCCTCCGATTTCATCCCCTTCATTTTTCCCTTCCTTCTCCTAATGTCCTCCATGTTATTCCTTATATTCCACAAATAAGTGAAACCATATGATAATTGACTTTCCCTGCTTGACTTATTTCACTTAGCATAATCTCCTCCAGTTCCATCCATGTTGATGCAAAAGTTTGATACTCACCTTTTCTGAAGGCTGAGTAATATTCCATTGGATGTATGGACCACATCTTCTTTAGCTATCTGTCTGTTGAAGGGCATCTCGGCTCTTTCCACAGTTTGGCTGTTGTGGACATTGCTGCTATGAACATTGGGGTGCATATGACCTTTCTTTTCACTACATCTGTATCTTTGGGGTAAATACCCAGTAGTGCAACTGCTGGGTCATCGGGTAACTCTATCTTTAATTATTTGAGGAACCTCCACACTGTTTTCCAAAGTGACTGTACCAACATGCATTCCCAAAGGATTCCCCTTTCTGCACAACCTCTCCAACATTTGTTGTTACTTGCCTTGCCAATCTCACCAACCCAAATATATCCCCTCTCACTCTGTCTCCAAAACCCTTATTGGAAGTATTCTCATATAAATTGATTTGATTGAATTTATTTACTCTGTGAAATCTCACCAGTTTACCAGTTATATCTGGCCTATCTACATTTCATCAATGATTCATCAGCTCCTAAGCTCCTAAACTGCAATAGGCCACATTTTGGATACTCATTAAATATTTTTTAAATGAATGGATGAATGGAGTGCATTTCTCAAACCGTATCTTTGCAATGACACCACCCTTGTTCCAGTTAGGATTCTCTTTCCCTCTTCCTTTCCACCAGTGTACTCTTTCCCCCTTCCAACACTAGCACACACATGCATGCACACACAGAAATATATACTCAGAAAGTGATATATGGAAAGGGAAACTGATTGTATTCAGAGTCATTTAAATAAACTCATTTAAACAAGGTCTTTCTACGTTTTCCTAACCTCCATGCTTTATTTAACATTGTTCACTCTGTTTAGAACATATTTCTAATTTTTTTCTACCATTTTTACCTATTTTTAAAAATAATAAGACATATGCCATATACCAGCTTTGCTCTAATGCATTCTCTGATTTCCCAAAAAAGAAAAAATAACTTGAAAAAAATGTCTCATTTTGAAACCTTGGTTTTATCACTGAAGAGGAATGATACTAATAATTAACTTTGATCAGAGATAACTCAATGATTAGAACATTAGAAAACATAGTAAATAATTATTTACAGGAGTTAAATTGAACCAGAGCCACTGAATGTTGAAACATAAAGCGGTGTGTTTTTGATGATGGTGGTAGGTATAAGGAAATTAAGAGGTTAAATTGAAGAATATGTTGTGTTCATAAAAATGAAACTTCAGAAGTGGCATTAAAGACAGTGGATAAGCACTGGGTGTTTTATGTAAGTGATGAATCACTAAATTCAACACCTGAAACCAATATTACTCTATATGTTAACTAACTCAAATTTAAATAAAAAATTGAAACAAAGACAATGGATGTCTGAGGAAGCCAGTGGATTAGAGACAGAGCAAACTAATGCTGAGTAGTGTTAAAATTCCAAAAACAAATAACCTGAGTTCAGTAGTAGAAGCTTTGAAAGTTCTATGCATGGTGTTGCCATTAGACAAAAGGCTGAATGCTGCTGTAATATTAGTATTAAAGTCAACAACATCTTTTCTTTGGGGGCTGCTAGAATTTAAAAACTATCATCTACTCCTGAAATAAATATACCATTTTATGGTCAAAATTCATGAGATTAAGAAAACTTATTAGTAGGTTATTAATGTTTGGTCTTTTGGTAACTAGTTTTTGAAATCCCCGCCCCTCCCCCAGGCCATTTTCTGGTTCCACAAGGATAAAACAACAACAATAAAAAATTCATATTTTGGAAGTTATTCAGTATCACCTCAACGTGTTGATCTAATAATTCCTTTCTTGATTTCAGCTTCTTTTTTCCTAAAAATTAAACCTTGTTTAGCCTTTAGCAGCACAAATTACTACATAAGAAATATAGTTTTATACATTTATTTTTGTTGTACTTATTTCATATGATGATTGGTAAAAATCAGCATAATGATACAGTGGGTGAACTGTGCACCTAAACAGTGGAGGCTAGATCACTTGCTCTTCCACTCCTTAAAGAACATTTCAGTGCCAATATTTTCTTCTCTCTAAAAATTGCTGGCCTACCTCTAGAGTCTTTTCTTCTTGAGAAGGTTGACAGACCCATACAAAAAATAACTGTTTTGGAAATCCAGTAGAACTTCTATGTAAAATTCTCTGTTAAGTGTATAATAAACTCAGCTCCAAAATAGTTCAGGAGCTATTTAAGTGGCTCAGTTCTTCACATCCATAAATTTGGAAACTCCATAAGAAAAATCTTCGAGAACATGCAACAGTCATGCTAAATCTAAATATTTTTCTTAGCATTATCAACTCCTACATTTTAAGAACTAATGTTTGGAGAGTATCGGGGAATAGAATGTCATAGCCAAGGAAGCACCTTACAGTGCACTTCAAATTTTAGATATAAGAGGAATTTTGAATGCAAAACAGCACTTCACCCTTTGCTCTGATTTCAGTCAATATATTTAGTTCATTTTGAAATGTCACTTTGAACTGTATGTATATAGCTCATGTATATCAAAAACCAAGACAGGCATAATGATAATGGGTTGAGACACTCTCTGTTAGATCATTATTGAAGATGTGAAGTGCTGTTACTTAGGAAATAAGAAGCAAATGATTTATATCCACTAATCAAAGCACAAAAGTATTCCCTGAATGTATTGTGAGTTAGTTTCCTAATAGTAACTATAACACACTACCATGAACTTAAAATAATAGAAATATATTACCTTGCAATTCTATAGGTTAGAAATCCATCATGGATATCATTTACTGGGATAAACATCAAGTTGTTAAATAGGTGATTAGAATTAAGGACTGAACTTGTTTCAGTGAGCACTAGCTGTTGTATGGAAGTGTTGAACCACTATATTGTATACCTTAAACTAATATTACACCATATGTTAACTGGAATTTAAGTAAAAACTTAAAAAAAAAATCAAGTTGTTGCGGGGGGGCACCTGGGTGGTGCAGTTGGTTGGGCTTCTGGCTTTTGGTTTTGGCTCAGGTTGTGATCTCAGGGTCTTTAGATCACATCCTGTGGGGGTTTAGCACTCAGCACCGAGTCAGCTTGAGACTCTCTCCCTCTCCTCCTGCCTCTCCCTCCTGTATGTGCTCGTGCTCTCTCTCGTTATCTTTCTCTCTAAAATAAATAAATAAATCTTTAAAACAATAAAATAATGAAATTAAAAAATCAATTTGTTCACAGGGTTGCTTTTCTTTCTGGAGAGCACAAGGAGAAATCTATATCTGTATCTTCTCTAGTTTCAAGAGATCACCTGCATTCCTTGGTTCTTGGCTCCATTTCTACAATCACATCTCCCTCTTCCACTTTTGAGGAGATTTGTGATATACTAGGCCCACCCAGATAATTCAATATAAATCTCTCTGTTTTAAGGTCAGCAATTTTAATCCCAACTGCAATCTAAATTCCCCTTTGCTATGTAACGTAACAAAGTCACACATTTCCAGAATTAAGACATCAACATCTTTGGAGGTGGGCATTCTGCCTGCCACATTTTATATATCCTCTTTTTTTTTTTAATTCATTTTATCTGTAAATCAAACTAGAAGTTGATGTCTAGATCATTCCATATGTTAACTCTACTACGGTTTCAACTGAGCAGCTACTCTTTTCTAAATTAGATAGAGTGCATCTTCACTTGAAAGGTACTCCTTCTTATCCATTCTCCCCCCAAACTGCATGTGTTTCAATTTTGGACATAAAGAACACAACATTGCCTTTATATAAGTAATTGAAAGGGATGCTTAAAGTGTGTTTAGAAGAGATAGGGAGGCCCACATGGACTTATTTAAGCCTTCTGTGATGAAGTGAAGTAATCCAAAAGGAAACTATGCATCCTTATCACAGGAATGTTATGGTTGTTGCATAATAAAATATTTGTATATCAAGGAAGCTTCCAAAGGGAGATAACATCATCCTTCTTTTTAAAGAACATTACAGAAAGTTCTTAAAGAGTGAGTTTTTTGTCTGGGTCAGTTATGAATGTAAACTCCCAGAGCAGGAATAGTTGAAGAACTTAGATCGTCAGAAATGCATGTGTCCCAACATGAGAGGTCCCCATTACCTCTTCCTGTTTGGACAAATTGTGCTGATTTAAAGGTGAAATAGGAGATTTGGTGATTAGTTTGAGGATTGGGAAAATATGGTAAATGTATTGAATTTTTAAAAACATAAAATTACAAAAGATATGGTCATTTATTATTGCTAGATGATGACTTCACAATTTAAAAAAATATTTCTAGGAGTTTAAGATCTTGTTCAGTCCTTTTAACTAGTGATTGTTTATCAGAATCACTCAAGAAACACTGGATTTAAGCACCTCATCTTCTCCCCTCCATTGTAATCCTATCAATATCATGACGTTTTCTGGTGCATGGTAGACATCCTTTTAAATAAATATTTTAGGGTGATTATGATGTAGAAAATAGTTAAGAGTCAGGTTTTTCGTTTATACATAATTTTCGATATAATATGAAAAGTACTGACAGAGAGCCTTGAAAAGTGTTGAGGTAGGAAGCCCTTAAGGATCATCAGATCAAGAGTGATCTTACACATTAAGTGCTATAAACCAGATATTTTATTCAGTTAACAATAGGGGCTCACTGCTCAGTTTTAAAAGGTGGAACTTGTATTGGTTATTGTGTTGGTATTACTCTAAAATCCCATTTTAAAAATACCACATTCTGTCACCACATGCTATTGCCACCATCTGAATCTTGGTGTCATCCAATGGTTCTTTGTTGGACTGGGAATGAAAGTGTGGGATTTGGATATGATTTTGCAATGTTTTCAAGGAAATTATATGAAACATAGTTAAGACTCCCAGATCTAGTCAATACACTATAGTAATTCATAGAAAAGACTAAGGGGGGCGCCTGGGTGGCTCAGTGGGTTAAGCCGCTGCCTTCGGCTCAGGTCATGATCTCGGGGTCCTGGGATCGAGTCCCGCTTCGGGCTCTCTGCTCAGCAGGGAGCCTGCTTCCCTCTCTCTCTCTCTCTGCCTGCCTCTCCGTCTACTTGTGATCTCTCTCTGTCAAATAAATAAATAAAATCTTTAAAAAAAAAAAAAAAGAAAAGACTAAGGATAGGGACTTCAAGAAGTTTGCTAATATAGAGATTCTGATCTTTAATTCAGGATGTTAATCAGATTGCCTCTGTAAAAGTGCTTACCATTTGTAAAATTGAGTTCCATATCCTGGCTCTCCTATCACCTTCCAAGTACCACTTAATCAGAAAATTATTAGAACAGGTTTTGCTTATTAATTAAGTAAAAGTAACAAATATTATAAACCAATAAGAGTATCATTGGATGTGGCTCTGATAAGTAGAAAAATACAAGAGAGAGAGATGTGTCACTGCTTGATCTTGTAGAAATGTCAACAGACACTGCTAGTAATACCAAGATTCTCACTAATTTCACCTCAAAAACTTGTAAAGTTGGATAACTATCCAGGCTTATTTATATACTTTTTAATCTATCTTGGCCTATCATTACTGTACTTGGTAAACTGGCAGAAAGATTTTGTGCTTGGTTATAAATGTTAATGTAAAGTACATATCCTGCTAAGTCTATATATCATGATTGTAATTCATTCATTTAACATACATTCATTTAGACAACATATTTAGGGGGCATCTGGTGGCTCAGTTGGTTAAACAGTTGCCTTCAACCCAGGTCATAATCCCAAGGTCCTGGGATTGAGCCCTGCATTGGGCTCCTTGCTCAGTAGGAGCCTGCTTCTCTCTCTCCTTCTGCTTGCCACCTGCTTGTTCTCTCTGTCAAATAAATAAATAAAATCTTTTAAAACACCATATTTATTGGCATATATACATGTTATATATATCAAAATATATATATTCACATATAGATATTTATTTGTTTTTCATGTGTGTCGTGTGTGTGTGTGTGTGTGTGTGTGCATATGTGCATGTGTAGATGATTCAGTGGTTAACAAAACAAGTCTGTCCTCCTAAGTCTTTCCTGAGCAAGCAGAAGGAATATTTTATGTCAGATGATGAAAAGTTCTCTGAAGGATAAAAACTACAGAGATATTTTAGGATAGGGCAGGATAAGATAGGATATTTTAATGCTGGTGTGAAGGACAAAGTATATAGGAGTAAGATCATAACCAGAAACCAGATAAAGGCTATTTTGATAATCTCAGCAAGAGATGTTGGTACCTTGGACTAGAATGTAGTGGTAGAAATGGTAATGTATGGCATAATTCTGATTCTATATATTAAAGTCATAATTTACAGAATTTATTCATGTACAGATGCAGTATTAGAGAGAAAGAGATATACAAAGTTGACTCCAAGGATTCAATGTAAAAAGCCAGAAGTGTGGAGGCATAATTACTAAGTTGGAGAATATAGTAAAAAAAGCCGGTGTGTGTGTGTGTGTGTGTGTGTGTGTGTGTGTGTGTGTAGGAAAAGTTCAATTTTGTATGAAACAGACTCATAGATACAGAGAACAGTCTGGTGGTCACCAGAGTAGAGGGAAATGGAAGGTTGGGCAAAATAGAAGGGCTTTAAAAGGTATAATCTTCAAGTTGTCAAATAAATAACACATGAGGGTACAATGTACTGCAAAAGAAATGTTTAATAAAATGTAACAACTTTGTATGATGAGAGGTGGTAGCTAGATTTATCATGGTGATCACTTTGCAGTTTTTGTAAGTGTTGAATCATTATGCTTTATGCCTGAAATTAATACAATTGGCTCTTCAAACACAGGTTTGAAATGTGGAGTTCTACTTATATGTCTATTATTTTTTAGAATTCAGTATGGTACTGTGAATGTGTTTTCTCTTTCTTATGAATTTCTTATTTTATTTATGTTTATTTGAGAGAGAGAGAGAGAGAGATCATGAGTGGGAAGGCCAAAGTGAGAGGGAGAGAGAGATTTTAAGCAGACTCTGGACCGAGCACAGAACCCAACACAGGGCTTGCTCTCACGATCCTGAGTGCATGACCTGAGCCAAAACCAAGAGCTGGACACATAACCAAGTGAGCCACCCAGGTGCCCCCTTATGGTTTTCTTAATAACAGTTTCTTTTTTCTAGCTTACTTTGCTATAAGACTTCAGTATATAATACTTATACCAAGTATGTGTTAATAGACTTTATATTATGAGAAAGGCTTTTGGTCAATAGTAGGCTATTAGTAGTTAAGTTTTGGGAGAGTCAAAAGCTATATGCCGATTTTAGACTGCCAGAAAGGTGGTTAGTGCCCCTAACCCCCAAGTTGCTCAAGAGTCAACTGTATAATATTGTATATCAACTACACTTCAATTTTAAAAAAGAAAAGTTCAGTTTTGAACATATCAACTTGGAATGCTTTTTGTATTTCCAAGCAGTTTTGGATATAAAAATTTGGAATTCAGGGGAAAGAATGGGGTAGGAGATAGAGATTTTGAAATTACTGGCATATAGGACAGGTATTGGTTTCCTTCTTGTTTTTTATGATCTATGTGTTTGGGTGAGATCAACTAAAGTGATGAGGGCAAGTTGTTCAGAAAAATGAGTCCTTGGAGGCATTCCCATATTTTGAGACGAGGGAGAGGAAGAGAGGAAGCAAAGGAGACAGAAGGATTTGTCAATCAGAGAAGAGGAGCATGTATGGAGGGAGTAGTATCCTATGAAATAAAGGGGAAAAAATGTTTCAAGAAGTGTCAAGAAAATTATCTTTGCTAACTGCTTCCAATAAATCAAGTAAGATGAAGAATGAGAATGGACTGTTGGCTTTAGCAGCATGGAGGTCATTGTTAGTCCTGAAACAGACAAGAGCTATTTCAGTATGTTGGTGTATTCCAGAAGACAGGAGACAACAGAAACAATATTTTAAAATGTGAAAACTTATCTTGAAAATTCTGCTCTAATTGGTACAGAAAAGAGCAGAAATGGAAGAGAATGATAAGTGAAGGAAAACCAATTTTTAAAGATAAGACTATAATAAAATTGAACTGATCGTGTATGGAGTGGAAACTATCCATTTTGGGGGAAGATAGAAGGCTTTGTGGAGCAAGACCCTTGCATAGAAAAGAGATCCTGGAGTCTTGTGAACATGTGAAGGGATTGGATTTGAATAGAACTACAAAAATGTCACCCACTGGAGGGAGAGCAGAGACAAAAATGCAGGTGAGTTGAGAGACTCTGTGAGAGAAATTTTTAAATTGCTTGTATTTTTCAGTATAATAGCAAGCATGGCAAGTGATTGAGTACTGGAAGGAAAGAGAGATGTTAGAAACTGGAGGAGATCAGAGATTGAGGTGAAGATGTGGACTAGTAATCTAGATAGTAAATGGATGAGGAGAATGTGACAATAATAAAAAGAGGAGAATGTGACAATAATAAAAAGAAAACTAAAAGCAGAAATAAGTTAGGGAATATTTGTTATTCAGTTTTTCTTCTGATTTCAGCAGTTATCTTTTTAATAGAAATATTTTGGTTTCTCCATTTACTTGTTCAAGGAATAAAATAGAGACTACATACTCAAGTGAATTCAAGATAGTCATCAGAGGCAGAATGACAGGAAAACAGCAAAATGGGACTTTAGAAAAATATAAAGAAGAATAACAAAAAAAAAATGTGGATTTAAGAATGTTGTAAAGAGCCAAAGAGGAACTAAAGATAGACACTCGAGATTAACAAAAGATGCAAAAGTAAACAACAGATAAAAAAGAAAAAAGTAAACAATAGATAGCTGTCTCATGCTACCTTTGAAATTTAATATGAAGCATTGGAATACTAAATAAGTCAGCCAAGAACAGAGAAAGCAAATCAAATGTAGGTGTAAATACCAACAGAGCCTTAGAAGCAGTAATTTGGAAACGTAGCTGATGAAGAAACTAGAAATAATTTTAGAGGAGAAATTTCTAGTATACATGAATACAGTAGTATATAGTAGATAATATACATGTATATATATTTTATGCTGTGGCAATGTTTCAGTGTTGCTAATTCAGAGGAAATTTCAATTGCAACAACTCAGCAATACCTGTGCCCATATATTTTTCTTCCTTCAACTATTGTTATTTGATTCCTGCCTTTTATTTTTTTTTAATAAGACATTTATTTCCATCCACACTTCTGATACTAAGACCATATGGATTGTTTTTTAATCCAAATGAAGTCAATTTAAGATACTTAATATTAAATTCACTCTTTGAGTAATATGCTGATTCTTTAGAAGTCCCCCCTGTGGGATTGATAATTGATAATTGATATTTTGAAAGAAATGTGAGTCCCACATATTCCTCAAGATCCTTCCAGGTTTATATATATACTAGGCTAGATTACTATAAAACTGTACATATAGCCCATAACACTCTGGCCCCAGTGGAGTTGTCTCTACGAGGTATAAATCAACACTAGAGTCTTGACTTTTTTGAGGTATGATGTACAAAACATTAATGGTTGGAACATTTGTAGTTTTAAATGTTTCCTAACATCGCTATCAAGGATATCTCATTACAAGGCTTGGCATTTGAGGAGAGCCTCTCTGGAGCTAGAGTAGGAGGGATATTTCTAGGAGCTGGCCAAAAGGTCAGTTACTAAGAAGGCAGTCTAAAAATATCATACCCAGGGGAACACAAGCTATAAAGCAAATAATGAACAGAGTTCAAGAACTGGACATTTAGGTCAACACAAATGCCAAACCCGGAAGATCTGTAGCAGAACTTAGCCTGACTGATAAATGGAGAGGGCAACATGGAACAAAGATGATGGATTGACAAGCTGGTGATAAACAAGTGATGTCTCTGGATGAAAGTCATGATTCTGTCTTCTGTCCCTTGACCTCTAATCCAGTCTGACTTACCTGTGCTCATCAGAGAGATGAGACCCAGATACTTTAACGATATGCATTTTGAAAATGATCTTCTCTTGTTCATATTGTCACATTAAGTTGATACAAAAACTTGGGGTTTGTAATGGGCTAAGCCTTTAGTCTTTAATTGTTTATAAATACTGTTATATTGGACTGCTCTCATATCCAGTGGTTTAAGTCTGCAACCTGCTATTCATTCCTGCTTTATCTTGAGCTTCTAATATTATATACCCATTAGTCCTTAGAAATTCATATCTAACAAAAAATTAACAGAGAGATGATATATGTGACCCTATTATTACATATTTTCTTCTGTTATTACCTCGGCAAGATACATGAGGTCCTTGTTATTCTCCAGACCATGGATATTGGGAATATAAAGCAGCAAAAGATAAGCAGAGTCCAAGAGTAGGCAAATCCCTTGTCCTGTCTAAAATGTCAGAAACAAGTTTATAGTTATTTGCCTTGAAATCTCAAGTATAGTACTTAAGGTTGCCTCAGCATAAGTAGTTTTGTCCTTTCTTCCTCTTATGGAGAAAATCAAGGCATATTCCACAAAATCTGCAAAGTACATCCTCCTGTTCTACTTCCATACACATAGTCAGTAGTTTCCCACTTAAGAGATTAAAGTGATCGTGCTTCAAGCACTCAGCAGTCAGAGATTGTCATAATAGGCTATCTTGTTCATGTAGCTTCTTCCAAAGTTACTATCCATATTATTTGGAATGCCCTTTTATTTACTTAATATGGTTAGCCAATAGGTCATAGGATACCATAAACTAGAGCAATGGTTGGGTTTGGATAATCCTTTGGTTTGGGGACAGTAGTAGGATGGTGTCATGAATTGTCTTATTATGAACTGTTCCAGATGTCAGGTAACACAGAATTATCCAATATATACAAAATTTGGAGCAAATAAGCCTATCAAATTATACCTCCTCTTGGCGTCAGCATTAGGACTCTTTCAGAGTAATGTAGGGGGAACCATCAAAATAGTCGGCTAAATGCAATAATATCTGCTGGTCCTATTGAAATGAACATTGCCAGGCAGAGAAATGAGGCTTACATCACAGACTGATAAGGTATTTTTAACCAGATATTGCTCATCTAAGCAGCAACATGTCTAACACAAGGAAAAGCCCCCCATCTGTGAATTATAGGACTGAAACATCTCATTGGCATCTTTGTCCCACTTAATCCCAACATATACAAGTAGTCTGGACCTCACACTATGCCAGCCAGATTCAGGAGCATTAGGCAGTTTTGAAGTAACTCCATTTCTTTGTCCCAAAAATTCAACTGACTTGGCTTAAGATGTCGCACATGTAAATTATGCTGTGGAAAGGAGATTTCTGTTTGGAGGCATTCACAAACACTTCCTCAGAGTTATGCTTTGGAGAATTTCCAAGAGATGATTTTCTTGTTCACCAACTGTCTATCTTGCTTTTTCTTAGTTTATCACTTGCTGTCCCTTGCACTACACTTATCTTCTTACTGTCACTGTCACTACTTTTAAAACTTTTAAACTTATATTCCACCCAGAATTATTTTCCTCAGCTTGTCAGAAAATGCTAAAATACCATAGATATAGGGAAAGCATTATAAAGTAAATTTGGTACCTATTATTTTTGGCCCTACAAATAGGTGTTTTACTTGTCAGAGACGGAAGAAAATTCTTTTCACAAACACTTGGAAACCAACTTGAAATGTAGGTTCATTATATGATTTTCCTTCCTTGTGAGGAAAATTAAGAAATCATATCTTCTTTTTTTTTTTTTTTAAAGATTTTATTTATTTATTTGACAGAGAGAAATCACAAGTAAGCAGAGAGGCAGGCAGAGAGAGAGGAGGAAGCAGGCTCCCTGCTGAGCAGAAAGCCCGATGTGGGGCTCGAACCCAGGACCTGGGATCATGACCTGAGCCGAAGGCAGCGGCTTAACCCACTGAGCCACCCAGGCGCCCCAAGAAATCATATCTTAATTGTTTTAATATTTATTACAGCAAGTTTCTCTCAGTAGTCATCCTTTTATAAAATACTTTTACTCTTATCTATTGTTTCTTGCAAATAAAACCTTTGTATCTTGACATATACTCCAAAATAATCACTTCAAGACTATATGGTTTTCATTGAATTAATTAATACTATTATTTTTATTTGAGTATAGTTGACACATAATGTTACATTAGTTTCAGGTGTGCAACATAATGATTCAACATTCTATACATTATACTGTGCTCACCACAAGTATGTCTACCATCGGTCACCATACAATGCTGTTACAATATTATTGGTTATATTCTCTATGCTGTACCTTTTTATCCCGATGACTTATTCATTCTATAACTGAAAGTCTGTAATTCCCACTACCCTTCACTGAATTTAAATTTGTAAACTAATTTGAAAAAGAAAGATATCTTTAAAAACTCTTATCCAAACTCTTCAGCCTGATATGTTTCTTCAAAATTTTTCACATTCTGAAAAATTAATATGAGACCCATACTATATACATAAATGTGAAAAATCTGAAAATGTATGAAGAAAATTGGTTATAATATTACATAATATTTTTGCATAATTACGTTCAGTCACATTACTTGAACTCTTATTAGTTCTAATGGTTTTTAGTTGATTATTAATTTGGGGAACCTAATTACTTTTTTGAAATTTTGTTTCCTATTTCTACTCCAATATTTATTGCCATTATATGAACATCTCAAATATTGTTAAGGAATAGTAAAAGCTGCAATCTATATTTTCTTTACTCTATTTTCAATCAAAATGCATATAAATATACATGCATTAGGGGCAGCTGGGTGGCTCAATTGGTTAAGCATCTGCTTTGGCTCCAGTCATCGACCCAGGGTTCTGGGATTGAGCCCCACGTTGGGCTTCCTGCTCAGTGGGAAGCCTGCTCTTCCTTCTTCTGCTCCCCCTGCTTGTGCTCTTTCTCTTTCTCTCTGTCAAATAAATAAATAAAATCTTTTTAAAAAATAAATATACATGCATTATATATGTATGAATTCATACATATAGTATACATATGACTTATGTGTATAAACCTAGATACGTGTATGTGTGTGCATATGTGTGTATTCAGCTTCAAACTACTGAAGTTAATCACTATAAAGGAGGAATTTGTAACATGTTTTTGTATATTAAGAATTGTTGATTAAACTGGATTGACATTTTGCCTTATTTGGAAATGCTCAAATAGTTAATTCCTTTGACCTCACAGAGTGATCAAATACATTGTTTTATTTTACTATATGAAATCATCTTAAAATGTTCTAAAAAGTTTTATCATAGTATCTTTCTATATTCAATATTTTTGATTTATTAATATTTTTGAACTCATAAGTAGATATTTATGGCCATTTATTTGTCATAATTTTGTCTCTGGTTCATATGAGCTTCATAAGACAAAACACAAAGATGTCTTTCCTTTTTATCTTTTGGCATTTTATTCCAAAAAGGATTTTTCCTATGTGTAAAATAACTCAACAATGATATCACGTGCTCTGTAACTTTTGGGGGAATAATTCTGTAATTCATTTACTGACATCTTCCCTGATTTTTGTGTATCCAGGTTTTTCTCCTTTCTTGAATACATTTGTGGCATGTATATATTTGCAAGATGTATCAGTTGTGAAATTTTTTTTTTTTCTTATTTCCCCCAAGGGGGGCGCACCGTTCCTGGAAGTACTGCAATACCAGGTCGATGCGTGGAGTGGACGGAGCAAGCTCCTATTCCATCTCCCAATTCCAAAAATCCATTTAATATATTGTCCTCGGATAGAGGACGTATCAGATATTAAACTGATAAGAACAGATACTACACTTGATCTTAGCCAAAAGGCCAAGAAGCGATCAGTTGTGAAATTTTTAATGTATACTCATAAAGCTGTACATAGAACATAACTATAACTTTTAATTTTTTGTCTGTGGTTATTTTAAAATTAAATACTTGTAGGATGCCTGCGTAGCTTAGTCAGTTAAGCATCTGCCCTCAGCTCAATTCACGATCCCAGTCAAGTCCCACACCGGGCTCCTTGCTCAGTGAGGAGTCTGCTTCTCCCTCGGCCTGCCACTCCCCCTGCTTGTGCTTTCTTCTCTTTCTTTCTCTCTGACAAGTAAGTAAAGAAAATCTTTAAAAATATTAATACTTTTAATAAACTTTGAATACAACAAATATGTTGAAATCATTTTATAAGGTATATATAAAGTATATATTTTATAAGATATATAATAGTTATATATTTGTATAAATATATGATATGATTATATATTACTTAGATGTATAATTCCATATTTGAATACAAGCATATTATATATGCCCATATTTATATAAAAACATGAAGCAAAATAGCTTGAAACATACTCAGACCTCACTTAACATGTTGGCTTTTTCTGTAAAACAAAAACTATTTATTCAGTAGTGATGTAAAATTTTCTTATAGAATGCTGATTCCACAGATATATTCAGATAAAATAAGAGTTTCTGGAACTTTATATCACCTAAGAATGTTTTCCAGGAGGTGGCTATATCATCTTTTAGAAATATGTGAACTATGTGTTAGGTAGTGAATAACCAGGGCTTAATACATTTGCTACAAATGATCTCCCCAAAGATAATTACTTTAATCAAAAGGGCAATATTTTGTTAAATTCATTTATCACAGCAAATCTATAACATTAAATGGCAACACCTGGGATAAGCTTAATAATATTCACAAATCAAACTCTAACCAAAAAGCCAGCATAATGGGTTCATGATAAGTCCCAGTTAAATACTACCAGGCATTACTTAAGAACAATGTCTCTAATACAGAGAATTTGTTCATACAGAACAGAATCAATTTGAAAATTACACCCTACTAAATTCTGTCAGGGTGAGTATATCACCAATAATCAGAGTTAATTTTACCTGAATTTTGAATTACTCATTGGAAAATAAAAATGTGAGTTTTTAATCTTAACATCTTTATGTGATTTTATGACATTGTTCATGTTTCTAAATAACTACCAAACTGAAGTTTTATATAGTGCCATCTGGACCTAATGATTGCAAAATAAATATAACAAAATAGAAGACAGGGGGTGCCTGGGTGGCTCAATGGGTTAAGCCTCTGTCTTCGGCTCAGGTCATGGTCTCAGAGTACTGGGATCAAGCCCCGCATCGGGCTCTCTGCTCAGTGGGGATCCTGCTTCCCCCTCTCTCTCTGCTGGCCTCTCTGCCTACTTGTGATCTCTCTGTCAAATAAATAAATAAAATCTTAAAAAAAAATAGAAGACAGAGGACATGTTAATTCTGAAAGAAGACTAGTAAAATTCAGAATGTGTCCTTATAATCTGTCACCATAGAGTTCCTCCATTTCTTAAGTCTGTGGAATTTGCAGTAGTGGAGTCCTGTCTTCTTCAACAGAAGGTTAATATAACATAAAAATAAATGGAATTTTATATTATGTCCACTGAAACCTACTAGTATGCACCAGACATAGGCATTTTTAAAAATTTTCTTTAGCTTTATTTTCATCAGTTGTAATGTCATTGTGATTTCATAGTGCCAACATGGTATAGATGGAAAGTGCTATATTGGGAAACAAGAAACTCAGTAAATAAGGTATGGTTACTTGTAGGTCCTTGCTCAGGATAGCTAAAGTATTTCCATCTCAGTCTCCTCATTGGTAAGTGATTACATATAAGAGAGAATCATTAAGAATCTTTTCTTCTAAATCATAAATGTTGAATAATCTTTGGACTATAAGCTGTTATCTTCATAAATGAAATGACTTGCATTAATTTTCATAGCTTTTGCTATTTAAAATGGAAGTTTATGGATACAAATAAGTAAAGGAAATATCCATGATTCTCCGATGGAGAATTAGTAGATTATTTGTAAAAATGAAATGAGATAGTTGGTTATGTTTTCATGCCTCACCACTCAACTTAATATCAAAGTAAAATTCAAATGGGTATAAAACTTCAAGTTAATTAAAAATAGCCAAAAAAAATTAGAAAATGCTGAACAACAATTATAAGAGGACACTGTTATTTAGAGCTTATTTTATGCTAAGTAAGAGCCAAGTGAAAAAATTCAGAATCGTGTGGGATGCTAAACATTATATTGGTAGCCTGACATGAGTTTCACATGGGCAATAGGTAGATTTTATACTGCAATGTATACATACTGCTTACAACAAGTCTAACACCTAATCTGTTGGGTGCTACAGAGAGGAAACTTAAAAATAAAAACAGGGAGTGAGTTGATATGTGACTGGAAAACCATTTTCTGAAAATTAAACCCACAAATGAAAGCACAAATGGAGTATTGGTATATCATATTACAGAAAAGAAATGACAGATAAAAATTTTTGTATAGCAAAAAACTAAAACAATTCAGGGGCATCTGCCTGGCTCAGTCAGTTAAGCATCTGCCTTCTGCTGAGGTCATGATCCCAGGGTGCATATTCATATATACGAATACACACACACACACACACACGTGTATATATACATATATTTGTGTACATATATATATATTCATTCATCTGGGATTGATGAGTATTTTTTTTTAAAGATTTTATTTATTTATTTGACAGACAGAGATCACAAGTAGGCAGAGAGGTAAGCAGAGAGAGAAAGGGAAGCAGGCTCCCCACCGAGCAGAGATCCCGATGCGGGACTCCATCCCAGGACCCTGGGATCCTGACCTGAGCCGAAGGCAGCGGCTTAACCCACTGAGCCACCAGGCGCCCGATGAGTATTTTATATATTCATCTGGGATGCTCACCTAGGACTTAACCTGTGTCAAGTTCCCTGCTCAGTGGGGAATCTGTTTCCCCCTCTCCCTCCCTGCCTCCTCCTGCTTGTGCTCTCTCTCTCAAATAAAAAAATAAAATCTTTTTTAAAAACCTGATCAGTTCATCAGATTAGCACTTTAATAAAAATCCAAGTACAGAGGATAAGCTAGCCAATGAGGAGAAATGTGCAAGATCAAAATATAGGAAACAGAACATTTACTGAGTATATAAGACCCTACTTTTTTCTTAAATTGGCAAAAAATACAAAATCCAAATATCCTAGATGGCAACAAGTGTATACAGAAAATACATATATGCACATACACCATTGATAAAGCTCAGAATAATATATATAGTAAACACATACTTGTGTAAAACAAGAGAGGAACTAATATATATCTATCTGCTTTTATCCACATGAGACTTTTGGAAAGATATACAAGAGGCTGGTAGCAGTGATAACTTCCTTTCAGGGGATATTATGGGAATCAGTGAAGATAAGGAGCAGTAGTGAGAGACAGGATATTCATTTTATACGATTTTATGATTTTATTCTTAAACCATATGAATGCATTTTTATTCAAATATTAAATAAATTTTATAATGTTAAAATAAATATAAATTATATGATGGATGGTGTAAATTGTATTATAAATGCAGATATGCAGACACAGAATAAAAAATCAATAAATGTCTTTAACATTTATCTTTGATTGCTTTCAGTTTCATATTTACTTTGCTGTATTTTCCAAATATTGGGAAGGATCAACTCTGATAAGCAGAGCACAATATATATTGTTGATGTAGGATAGTTATAGACTGAGGGTTATGAACTCCTTTGACAGAGGAGTTAGTAGAATATGGCATCTTCAATATTTTATGAAATCTAAAGGGGGAAAACCTACATAACATGTGGAAAATTTTTTCTCACTTAAGAATATTGAATGCAGGAAATTTCCTTGGTATGAAAATATTTGGCACAGCTGCTTTGATACCAAAACTATCCATGGTTCCACAGATGGTTTTTGTGTATGCAAAGAATTAGCTAAGGTACTTTTCACTCCACATAGATCCCTGAACTCCATTCCCCACAGATACTCCTTCAGTTGCATGGGACTTAGACTGGGCATGGTCACAGATACCCAGGTGACATTTTAACACCGACGTGGAATCCACATGTCCAGAGTGTATGTAAGCACTGGCAGGATTTAAATACTGTCAATGGATAGCATGAAGGTGTTTGTGTTTATCATCACATAGTAAGTGGTTCACAGTACTCAGTTTACAAACTGTGATATTTTTCTTTTAAAGTGGGTACCAGGTGCTCTGTGACTAGTGAAAACAGTTAAATGGGGAAAAAAAATTTAACAATGTCCTCAAAAGTGAAATATTTTCTATAGCCTGGAAGGTTTTGAGTGTCAGAATGAAACAGAAGATGCATGCATGTGCGCTATCAATACTTGTGAAAAATAACTGACCTTTCTGTGATTTCTCCTTAATTATATAGATCTTAGAAGAAAGTAATAGATTCCAATGCACAAAATCCATGTTAAAACCCCAAGCAATAAGTACATGTGCGCAAGTATAGTTTAACCTAGATATTTCATGCAACAAATGAAAAACCATCTTGACTTTAGAATGGCTGTCAGACTATGATCTACTTAAAAAAAAAATCACAGCTTAGGTAAGTGTTCTATTCTGGATAAAAACATTAGGATGCCTGGAGGGATATTCTTCTTTCATAACTTTATTTCATAAGACAGTAAACAGAAAGGGTAAAAAAAGTAAGAATCTCTGGTAAAGCCAGAGAAGAAGCTAAGAAATCTGTGACACTTTGGGAAATACTCTGGAGTAAAGGTTTGTGGCTGGGGAACCAATTATAAACTAGAACAAAGGAATTGTTACACACAGTAGCCACTAACAAAACTGTCACCCAGAAACAGAGATTCAGGAAATAGATTATCCATGAGGAAATAGCACAAAGCTTCATAACTGTATGGAAGATTTCTGAGAGATAGAGAAAAGAAAATGAAACCAAAAGGCAGAGAGACTGACCATGAAATTTGATCCAGCAAACAATAAATTATAAATGCTGTTAATATGATGTAATACAGCAAAGTAGACTATTAAACACAACAGAAGATACTATTAATAGCACCATTCTTTGGAGGATAAAAAGGAACACCAATTTTTGGTACTTTTCTTGCAGAAATACTCTTCGTGAGTGGGCAAGAGCATGAGTATAGCAATGGTCAAATCAGCAGATCTGGTTTTTTTCTTAACTCTTTCTTTACCTCCCTGACACAACCACTATACTATTTGAAATTTCGAAACAAGTACAAGGCATTTCACCTGTGTGTGTGTCTGTGTCTGTGTATAAATAAACAAAGGAATAAATAAATAAATGACTAGATTACTATTCATGTGTGTGTGTGGTTAAAACAGATTATTTTGTTTCATTTTGCTTTAGTTTTTTAGACCTTATTTTTTAAATGGTTTGTGTAGTTTTGTTTTATATTATGTAAATTTTTTTATGTTTCCAAAGTTAAATCTACAAAATAAATCTATATTCAGAGAATATAACCTTTTCTGTCTCCCCAGGAATATTCTGCTAAAATGCAGTTTCCGATTCCTGGATTGAAACATGTATGTGATATTTTAATTTCTGTGATGTCTGATGCAGAAACTTGGAAATGATGACCTAAACTCTGTATTTCAAATATATTTTTCTCTAAATACTAAATTTATAATAAATGGTAGAAAATTTCTTTTAAGTGCTTATTATATGCCATTAACTCTGCAACATTATTACCTATTTCAATCTTGATAATAGCCCAGTTATATAATAATTATATTTTTTGTGAACAAGAAATCCAAGACTCAAGGTTCACAGTTTTCTAAGATGCTAGCAAATATCAAAGTTGGAATTTGAAGTCAGTGCTACCTGACAAGGACGCTAAGGAAGAGTTGCCTACTCTGTGCCTGAGTGCATTCGGAAACAGGTGCAGCACACAGAAAAGGTATATTGAAGCAAAATCTTTAATTAGGGAAGAGAGAACATAAGGGAATTTCTGTTACCACATTATTACAACAGAATTAAGTCCTATTTTAAGGGAAAGTCAATGAGATGACTTAATTGTGTGTGTAGTACCAGCCAAAAAAGTGGGGGATTTGAAAAGGAAAACAAATCACAGTGAGACAATGTGCAAGAAATGGTACAACAGAGGAGCAAAGGTATACGGTTTCAAAAAATGCAACCATGTTATTTTTTTCATTACCACATTAAGAAGAGAGAACTCTTAAGACTCTGTGTGTTTGGCACAGGTTGAAATAGTCTCATTTTCCTTCAAATGAAATAGTAACAAAAATATTAGTAATATTTTTGTCATATTTTGTCTTCTTTAGATACTTCTGTCATTTAGGTGTTTGGCCACCATAATCCTCTATATCTATTAGTTTTCAATGAATTATGAAAAACTCTTTGTCTTCTTTGATTCACCTGTGATTTCTTTCTATATACAAGATTATGTTTTTGATAGTAATTATTCTCCTTTCTGCTACTTAACAATATTTTATTTTTATTCTATCTTTGAGGGTTTACCAGATCCTTCTTGGTCTGTCTTACATTCTTTTTCTTTGAATTTCCACTTATTAGAGTGTTAGTTTGTTTTGTTTTGTTTTCATAGCATGAATAACTGTGCACAAAACTGTTCTTTCCTATTTTAAAAAAGTGTTGAATATGAAGGCATTGGCCCCACACTAGTTAATTTCTAAAAATGATTGTTCCATTTTTAGTTTCACTATAAAAACTAGTTATTTAATATAAAGTACAGGGTGGGGAGTGGTTAGGGGTGAGTGAGGGAAGTAACAACTTAAAATTTGATATAGTATTCTAGGTTTCTTTTTCTCACTCTGTGCTCTCAGTGGTCTGGATTTCTCACTCCTGAGTGGTCAGAAGACTTTGATAACTTTGTGTGAAGCCATGTAGACTATAAATTGTTCATATACTTTCTCCTGCCTGGGTCAGTAGCATTTATGTAATGCTTCCCTATAGCTCTCAGTCTGTCCACCAGCTCTCCACAAATTGTTCTTTTAAGAAGTAAAGATGCACCTGTGGGGTCTCATTCACCCCGTCTTCTCAAACTCCCCACCATTGTTAACAAGTGCAGATGTATTGTTTTCTTGTTTTTATTTA